>NC_052641.1:606060-909090 GCF_016161935.1 Mauremys reevesii | reverse complement strand
ATTTAATAGCTCTGTAAAGGCAAAAAGGGAAAGGGCATGGGTGGAAATGAAAAAGTGCAGGCATTTGAAGAGGGATTTCACTGGAGAGAGGATGAGGCTTGGAGATGGTAGCACACATTTAAAAAAAGATTCATATTGCTTGTGTTTCAGGCAAAGATTAGGCATTTATTTACCTTTAAAATACATTTTTAACTGGATTTTCAAAACAGTTGCTCTCAGAAACCACTGTGTAACTTAACCCCCTTAATTTAATTGTCTAGTAATTGATAGAATTAGAAACCACAGATATTAAGAAAGATTACACCAGAGGTTATCAAGGTAATTCACTGGACTGCATTTCTGGCATCTTTTGGATGATGCTGCAGAATATTTGGGGCACGGGACCATTGTTTTGTTAGACAGTGCCTAGAACAATGAGGCCCTGAACCCTGATTGGTACAAATCATAATAGAAAGAACTGGGTGGAAATTGCTGAAGGGCCCGATCTTGCTCTAATTGAAGTCAATGGAAAAAATTCCATTGATTTCAATGGTGTAGAATTGAACCACAAAGGAGGCAGTTGGGGGAGGGATACTGCTGGGATAGGTTTACAGAAGGACAAGTGGCATTTGGGACTTCAGACAACTTGCAGAGCCAGAATGAAGTGACATACACAGAAGCAAAGACAGAGGGGTGGTTGGTGAAGCTGTTAACAGCTGGGAGGTCCAGATATGTGAGCCACACTCAACAAAGTGAACATGTACAAGCACCGGGGCCAGAGTTTATTGTTTCCTGAATACTTTAAACAGGATCATTACATGCTGAAATAGATGAGTATTGCTAGAGTTATGAAGGCAAAATTGTCCTGTTAGATTGCACCTGGGGAAATCTGGGTTTTGTTTTATCTGTTGGTTTTATGGTTACTGTATATTTTGTTCCTGTCCTCTTTATAAAGTGCTGCTGATTTTTTTATATTGTTCCTTATTCATTTGATGCCAGGGCCTTATTATATCCCGTTGTTGTTTTTAGGCTACTCTTGTGGAGTATGAAATATAATTAAAAGGCCACATTTTCAAAGGATCCTCCTCTATTCAGGCGTGTAGAAGTTTTCATGCAAATAGCAGCATGTGCATGTTTCAGGTAACAGCAGATGCATGCACAGGTGATAGATTCAGACTTGCAGTGCTCAGAAAGTGTGCATACAGATATTTGCATGGATTTAAATAGAGGCCACTTTTTGAAAACATGTCAAAAAATATCAGTAAGTTAGGCCACCTTATAACTAGGTTACATTTAAATAGCTACATAAGTGGGATCAGGGAGATCTACTTTATCCTGAGCTGTTACAATTGAAAAGTGCTGGGTCACTTTAATAATTTCAAACCCCTATAAAGAACCCCTTGTTATGGCAGGAGTCTTGTAGGTGATGTATGTGATGATGAATATGCCAGAAAAATTCCAAGATATCGTGTGTAATTGAGCAAAACCCCAGGTTTAATGGAATTGAAAAGTACTTGTGTCACAGATGTAGGCAATTACTGTTCATAAAGGGGCACCCGCAACTTGAAAATCATTTCAATCAGAAAATGCTGCATCTACTATTGTTACAATTAGCCACGGAGGTTGCTGTCACTGAAAGGGATTAATGAAAAAATAACATTTTCATCTCTTGTTTTCATTTGTTTGCTGTGTGCATTTGGCAGGTCTCTGTGTAATAGTCCTTGTGTGATGGTGCCTGCCCTTCCCTATGCTACTGAAGAATGTGCTGATCAGTACTGTGGTAGCAGAACTGAAACTGAAAAGGTAGCAGGCAGGACTATGCACAAAGAGAAAAGGGATGTAGACCTGCCATTTGTACCCTGCAGGACCTGTGGTCACAGGCCCTTCCTAATTTGGGGGGAACCAAGGAATATAAAAAGTAATCTCTTGTAAATTGAACCAATGTTGTCTGACTGCTAGAGTTGGAATCTGGATACTAATTTTTCCTAATGATTGTAAGTTATTTACAGTCACCTGGCTGGCCTTTGAGGACTGACAAATCACAGCCAGAAGCTCTTTGATTTTTGGGAAGGCCCCAGATCATTTTGCAGCTGGAGTGGGCAGCACCACTCAGGCTACCGTTGATACACTAGGACCATCACAAGTTCTTCTGCTGAGAATCCAGCATGACGTTTGACCACAAAAAGGGGCAGACAAATAGAAGAGGCAATATAGTATGTAGTGGGCTCAGGAATGAGAACAAGAGACTAATCCTAGCGTTGACACTGGCTCCCACTGTGGCCCTGGTCAAGTCACATAGGCCAAAATTTCCATACTTGAGTGCCTATAGTTATGTACCTAAATCATTGACTTTAATAGGGTATTAGAGCAGTGGAAGCTACTCCAGCCATTGATCTTTTCCCATTTTGCATACTGAGGAGGGGGAGTGCTTCCTTGTGTCCCCCCTTGCAAGGTTTCCCAGCACCCACGAGTTACTCATGTGGGTATTGAACATAAAATTTTCCCCATGCAAAAATACATTTTGTTTTCAAACAATCCAAGGACTTAGTTGACACGGAGAATTTTTTTAGAAAAAGGGCAAAATAGCTTGACATTTCAAAAGAAATCACTGTTTAATTTTCTTTATAGTTCAAACATTATTTTAAAGGAGTTGAACTCAGATGTTCCTGAGGTTTAACAATGACTTGTATACATAGCTCCCAGAATGGAACCTGTGCAAACAAAAAATAAACAATAATAGTGTCTTTTAAATTCACTGTATTTTTAAAGACACACAGAGGAGAATCAGCCAGGCTGATTCATTGTATTTTCCCTGTGCTGATGAAGGAATTAGAGACAATAACAGAGCTTGACAAAACCAGCTAAAGCCACTAAACCAACTGGAGGGTTAAATCTATCAATCAGCAGTAAATATGAAATATAGGGGGGTGGGATCAGGGCGATGCCCTGGGGAGAAGCCCAGAGAACTCCTCTTCCCCAAATGTCAGAAGAGGGAAGGTGCTGGGATTTTTATCAGAATGCCCTCCCTGAGTCCTATTTAGAGATTCAGGTTCTTTAACTGTTAGGTGTCTGAAACGTTTAAAACATTGCCCTCCTATAGCTGCTGGAAGGAAAAAGGAGCTTTCTCATCTCCTCCTGCAATACCTGCTGTTTGCTGTGTGAGGGGGTTTCCAATATTCTTTCACTCTCCCAGACGCCTTGGCTGTTATGAAGAGGATGGTGGAAAAGATGTCTCTTCCCCCCAGCCTCTCCTCTTCAGTCTTCCTCCCCTTTTCAGAACTCTAGTGCCTGCTTTTGAGGCCTCTCATAGCTTTCCCCAGCAGCAGCATGAAATCTAAATGTTACACTGTTGTCCACAATGTTCTGAATAGGAACTATGAGGCTGACCAATCTTCTTAATTTCCTTTTCCTGGCAAATTTGTGAGCAGCAGAAGCTGAGGCACTGGAGCTGCCTGCAGACTCAGGACAATATCATTTTACATTTAGGTCACAGATTGAAGGTTCTTTACATACACAAGAGTTAAAGATATTTTTTAAAATATGATCTTAAATTCTGCAGAAATTGTTGCTTTAAGTCCTCACACTCAGCCTGGAAAACTTCTCACTCATCGGTCAGGAATGGCTGAGTGGGCTTTTTCATGTTCTATTTGGATCAGGCCTGATGTTTTTATTTTTTAAATGACAGCAATGTTTTTAAGTAACACAATTTATATTGATTCGATATTTTGAGAAAACAAACAAACAAACAAAACATTATAGCTGTCCCAAGTTTGCATAGTGCAATGCTTGAATTTACATGAAGAGAAAGTAGAGAGTAAGTAGTAAAGTTCTTCCAATTTTAAACTAGATGTATATTAAATTAAATCTGTGCTAATTAATCAGATGCATAAAGAGTATTTAAGACAACAGCTCAGCCCCTCTCACCCACCCTCTCTCCATCACCATTGTCAACTTTCTCTGGATGTGTTTTTATGGATAAACTGAACTGATCTGACTGGCTGAATCAAACAATAAGTTGTTCTAAACGAATCACGATGCTTCAGGTCAATAACTGTTTGGGAAACATCTGTTACTTTACTGCTTCAACATTCAGCTGAGAAAATTATTAGATATATATTCTGATAATTTGAACAGAAACAAAGTCATCGTAACAGAACATTGAGAGAGGATCAAAGCCTTAGGTTTTGAAAATAAATATCACACGTCAACATTTTTTCCATAAATGCTTCGGCAGCGGGACCATTATCCTAAGATAACATTCTCCAGCAGAGAGATGATCTCTTAATTAGAGCAATATGTAAACTACTTTAGGATGCTTGATATAAATCCTGCAAACTGATTCATTGATACTTTTACTAAGATGAATTTTGATATCATGGGACGAAATCCTGGCCCTATTGTAGTTTATAGAACGAGGAGTACTCGTGTCACCTTAGAGACTAACACATTTATTTGGGCATAAGCTTTCATGGGCTAAAACCCACTTCATCAGATGCATGCAGTGGAAAATACAGTAAGAAGATATATATACAGTGAACATGAAAAAATGGGGTTGCCATACCAACTCTAACAAGATTAATCAATTAAGGTGGGATATTATCAGCAGGAGAAAAAAACTTTTTGTAGTGATAATCAGGATAGCAAACAGTTGACAAGAAGGTGTGAGTAACACTAGGGAAAAATTAGCATGGGAAATTTTTTGGAAAAGTTATTTTGTTGAAGAATTGCGACTTTTAGGTCTGTAATCAAGCGTCCAGGGAGGTTGAAGTGTTCTCCGACTGGTTTTGAATGTTATAATTCTTGACGTCTGATTTGTGTCCTTTTATTCTTTTATGTAGAGACTGTCTGGGTTGGCCAATGTATATGGCAGAGGGCATTGCTGGCACATGATGGCATATATCACGTTGGTAGATGTGCAGGTGAAGGAGCCCCTGATGGTGGGGCTGATGTGATTAGGTCCTATGATGGTGTCCCTGAATAGATATGTGGACTGAGTTGGCAACTGGCTTTGTTGCAAGGATAGGTTCCTTGGTTATTATTGTTGTTGTGTGGTGTGTGCTTGCTTCAGGTTGGGGGCTGTCTGTAAGCGAGGACTGTCCTGTCTCCCAAGGTCTGTGAGTGAGGATCATCCTTCAGGATAGGTTGTAGATCCTTGATGATGCGCTGGAGAGGTTTTAGTTGGGGGCTGAAGGTGACGGCTAGTGGCGTTCTGTTATTTTCTTTGTTGGGCCTGTCCTGTGGTAGGTCACTTCAGGGTACTCTTCTGGCTCTGGAGCACCTGGCATTGGCCACTGTCGGTAGACAGATACTGGGCTAGATGGACCTTTGGTCTGAGCCGGCACGGCCGTTCTTATGTTCTTATACTTGGGAAAATGACTAGCAACCTGGCTACCGTGGCATGAGCTACCTTTGACAACTGATTGCCTCCTTATTACCAGAACATCATTACAGAAAGGAAGCTTGTAATGAAACAGGGCCAGATGTGGATAGCCGCGATAGCCTCCTGCTGTGCTCATTTGGGTTTGTACTGTAGTACGGTGCAGTGTTTCTTTACAAAGGGCAATTGTTTGCTACTTTCCTTAGTAGGGACTAGGTGAAAATAAGATGAAAAATTCCACTTTTTTGTTGGATATTGTTTATCTGCTCCTTGCACATTCAGGGTAATAGCTTAGAACTTTCACTGAAACTGAAGTTGCATAAAATGAGTTTTGTTTTAATACAGTTTAATTTAATTACTTTCAATTCTCTGATAAACACAGCATTGAGTGGTGAAAAAGGGACTGTCACAAAGATAAGAATGGCAATAAAATATATACTGAAAACAACAGATGAGTAAGAGCTTCATTGTTTAAACAGTACATAGAAAGAAAAAACTATTATATATTAAGAAAAAAATAGGGAAATTAACAAACCAAAAACCCTTCATTTAACGTTACTTACGTTTGCTTTCATCAATAAAATAAACCATAAAATAATTAGGAAATACAAAGTCAAGATTTTCAAAAACGATTAAAAGCTTACGAAATTTTACGTTCTCTTGTTAGCAAATGTCCAAATAAGTGTTGCCCTGGGCACCCTTAATTCAGTCCTCTTGTGCATTTCCATGATGATGCAGACTTTCATTACCTGATCCCAGGAAGAAGATCAGCAGGAAGAAATGGAATAAGAGGAAAGAGAAGATGAGAAAAGACGAAAGGAGGAAGAGGGAAGCCCAAAAGGACAAATTTCAAACACCATGGCGAGTCACAGATTCATAAATTCCAAGGCCAAAAGGAACCACTCTGGTCTGACTTTCTATTTAACATCGGCCATTGAATTTCCCTGAAAATAATTCCCACAGAAATTAAAGCAGATTGTTTAGAAAATCACACAATCTTGATTTTTTTTAAAAAAGGCCAGTTGTGGAGGATCCAGCACAACCCTCGGTGAATGGCTCCAAACCCTGAGGTTAAAAATGCGCTTTCTCTCTAGTGTGAATTGGTCTAGGCTTCAACTTTCAGCCGTTGTCTGCTCTTAACCTTTATCTGCTAAAGTGAAGAGCTCATTAGTAAATATTTCTTCCCTTAGGCTCACCGCTTACCCTTCTCTTTGAATGAGCTCCTGTACTCTGTCAGCACAAGGAGGGTTTTCTAATCCTTTCATCATTCATGTGGCTCTTCTGTGAACCCTGTCCAATGTGAGAGCATCTGTCTCAAACTGTGGACACCAGAAGTGGACACAATTTTCCAGGAGTGGTTGCACCAGTGCTCAGTACACAAATATGGAACCTCTCTATTTCTACTTGAGATTCTGCTCTTTGTATGGCTCCAAGAGTCACATTTGCCCCTTTGGCCACTGGGAACTCATGGGGAGCTGATTATCCCCCATGACCCCAAGTCTTTTTCAGAGTTGGTGGTTCCCAGGTTTGAATCCTCTATCTTGTACACAGAGCCTATATTTTGTCTTACTTTCTACACAGGTGATGACTTCTTTCGACAAAATCTAAACACAGAAATGAAAAAAACTCACAAAGTATCTCCTCCCCACCAATCCCCTTGGTCCTCACAGAGAGACAGCAAAGATGGAGGCTTGCTGCAACCAGGCTACAGGGGTCTCCGAGCTTCCCCCTGCCCCATCCCTGTCCTGCCTGGCTGTTGTCAAGGGAGCTCTGTGAGGTCACATCCGCCTCATCGTCTTTGCCCAATAGGCTGAATTCCTGCCAAAGGCCTTTGTGAAGTCACTGCCACACTCACCTTTCCCTTGCAGGCCTGATGTCTGCCCCTGGCCAGCCAGTTCGATGTTTGAGTTGCACCCCAAGATCTCCCCACTTGGTCATTATTGATTCTGGGGAGCAAGCAGGCTACCCAGTAAAACAGCAGAGTCTGTTCCTCACCCCACAATGAGTTTTTCACAGAGGTGTCAGTTGAGAAACAATTTGATGGCCTAATCCGGCCTCTATTTCTCAGACTATGAAATTTCACACACTTAGCACCATATTAAGCCCAATCGCTTGTAGGAATTCACTAAAAGGCACCTTCCAGAATGACAACAAGTTGTGATGTGAGGATAGCTGGAAACAGAGAATCCACCTTTCCCCTAGGTAATTTGTTCCAGTGGCTAGTGTCTCTCACTGTCAAAAATGTGTGCCTTACATTTCATTTGAATTTCTCAGGCTTCAGCTGACAGCCATTGGTTCTTGTTGTGCCTTTCTTGGCTAGATTGAATTAGCCCTGCCCCATGAAATCCGATCTCCCCATCCTGCTGGGAGCCCCTCAGGCAGGAGCACCCCAGTAGGTGCCTCCTAGCTGTTTGTCTTCTGGATTTGGGACAGGACTTCCCCTGTATGGATGCTCTCCGTAGGGATATCAGATGCACCTCCAGAGGCAGTGCAGAAGCAAGTGCACTGCATCAGCCTGTCATTGGGATCAGGGCTTTGGCCTTGGCAGCTTCTGCTTCAGCCACATCTCTGGGTGCCCAGGCTCAGGGCTTCTGACCCCTGTGGCCACCTCCACATTTGGGAATGTCTTGTAGTTTCAGAACGGTTGGTGTCTCCTTCCTCCAAGCCCAGGTCTGAAGGCAGGACGGCAGTGAGGGTGGCAATGCTGTGACTCTCCTACAACAACCTTTGAACTCTTCCACTCTTCCATTTTGGTGGGAAGCCCACCAAACAACATCTCATTGAGATGGACGTGTTCCCAGGAATGTCTCAATTACAAGGAATCAACATTTCCCAGCTGAAATAAATGTTGTGCTGGAAAACTTTCTTTTTTTCTTTCGAAAGGACTTTTGGCTTCAGATTTTTTTTTAGACTGTGGCTTTTCTGTTTTGTGGCACACAAGCAGACAAGTTAGAAAACATAAAATATTCTTGCTGAAAGTTTGCAATATCTTGTCAATTTGTTTATTAAGACCAGAACAATAGCACATAAGAACCCAAAAATCAGAGGAGAGAACATAGGCTACTGCCTATAACAGAGAGGCACAACTCACTGGGTACCTGCTGACTGACTGGTGCTAAGTCCCAAGTTTGTTCTGCCTTACTGAGCTGCCTAGCATGCAAGCACGTACAGAAACGCTGCCCAACATGTAACGTCACAGTATTCAATTTTAACACAACTGCAAATACATCAGAGCATCAACATTTTCTGTTTTACAAGGTCTCTCCTTTTTTGGAACCCTTGTTTCTAAAAAAGCCATGTGAGACTTGAATCAAATTTCAGTGACTGATTATCATGTGTGTGGCATCATCATTAATGCGTGTTCTATGTAGTTAGGTTATTGTCTTCTTTAGGAAATTTGGGGAAACAGGAGCCCTGGGAAACCCTGTTCCCCTCCTCCCCTCATACACACTGCACATTTGCTGCTACCTGGTGCTGGCTGAGCAGTAGCATTGTGACATCAGAGAGGATCCACCACTCAGCACCCGTCCCTCCAGTTCATTTGCATACTTGCGGAGAATGAATAGCAACCTGGCTACCATGGCAAGAGCTACCTTTGATGACTGATTGCCCCCTTATTACCAGATCATCATTACAGAAAGGAAGTTTGTAAAGAAACAGGGCCAGATGTGGATAGCCGCGATAGCCTCCTGCTGTGCTCATTTGAGTTTGTACTGTAGTAGGGTGCAGTGTTTCTTTACAAAGGGCAATTGTTTGCTACTTTCCTTAGTAAGGACTAGGTGAAAATAAGATGAACAATTCCAGCTCTTTTTCTTGGATATTGTTTATCTGCTCCTTGCACATTCAGGGTTATAGCTTAGAACTTTAGCGGAAACTGAAGTTGCATAAAATGAGTTTTGTTTTAATACAGTTTAATGTAATTACTTTCAATTCTCTGATAAACACAGGATTGAGTGGTGAAAAAGGGACCTTCACAAAGATAAGAATGGCAATAAAATATATATTGAAAAGAACAGATGAGTAAGAGCTTCATTGTTTAAACAGTACATAGAAAGAAAAAACTATTATATATTAAGAAAAAAATAAGGAAAGTAACAAACCAAAAACCCCTTCATTTAACGTTACTTAAGTTTGCTTTCATTAATAAAATAAACCATAAAATAATTAGGAAAAGAAAGTCAGGATTTTCAAAAATGATTAAAAGCTTACGAAATTTTTACGCTCCAGCTGACAGCCATTGGTTCTTGTTGTGCCATTTTTGGCTAGATCGAATTAGCCCTGCCCCGTGAAATCCGATCTCCCTGTCCTGCTGGACCCCCCAGCCAGGAGAACCCAGTAGGGGCCTCCTAGCTGTTTCTCTGCCCGGCTGGGGACAGGACTTCCTCTCCGTGGGGATATCAGACGCACTTGCAGAGGCAATGCAGAAGTGAGTGTGCTGCATCAGCCCGGTGTTGGGCTCAGGGCTTTGGCCTTGGCAGCTTCTGCTCCAGTCACATCTCTGGGTGCCCAGACTCAGAGCTTCTGCCCCGCTGTGGCTGCAGCCAGTGCTGGGGCACTGGGCTCAGGACTTTCATGCCCTTCCCAACTCCTGACGGCACTCTGGGTACCTGGGCTCAGGGCTTCTGCCTGGCATCTGAAGTGAGAGCTCTGGGCTTCCCTTGCAGTTCCTTCTGGGGCTAAGTGGTCCATTTCTCTGAATGCCCCGAAAATGGTAGGAGCCGAGCTGTTCCCAAGTAATAGGTAGGAGCTGAGGTGCTACAACATGAAACCTCTCTGAGGCTCTTATCTGCTCCACAGGGACATCTGTCTTCTCACTCAATTAGCAGTGGGAAAGGGGAAAACCCCAAGGAGGCTCCTTCTCGCGTTCACAGGCAGTCGGGGGCAGAGAATTCACCCCAAGGCCACGCTTGTGAGTCTGTATCATAACACGCATGCACAACAGCACTGCACAAAGTTTATAAACGTCATTTGTCTCTGGTCCTGAGCAGGTGCCCCAACCACATCTAGCAAAACGAAGAGTTTTAGGGGGAAATAGAACACACATTGATTAACTACGCAAAGATAGGCTTGAAGGGATTGTAAGCAATGAGCGCACAGCTCAATGCAGGTTACCCAAGAACTGAACCAAAAGAACCCTCTGCTTTGGCCTCAGCGGCAGATCTGGGGTGGTGAGAGCTGAATTCCAGACTCACTTTCCTGCTCAGCCGCAGCTCTTTCCCCAGGTCTCTCCTCGCCGGCAGGCTCGGCTCAGCGGCTGGCTCCAGCCACCGCAAAGAGTCCGAACCCTCCCTGCCCCCCAGAGCTGGGCACAAAGGGGCTAATGCAGATCTCCCCCATACAGACCCGGCTGGGGCAGCAGCAGCAGCAGCCCAGGCACCCACCGGCCCCCCAGCAGCCCCCACACTCCAAATGCCCTGCACCGCACACACCCGCCAGCCTCACAGCTCCTCCCCACCCTCCCATGGTCTCATGGGCTCATAGACTCATAGACTCGAAGGTCAGAAGGGACCATAATGATCATCTAGTCCCACCTCCTTCACAACGCAGGCCACACAATCTCACCCATCCACTTCTATAGCAAACCCCTAACCTATGTCTGACTTACTGAGCTCCTCAAATTGTGCTTTGAAGACCTCAAGCTGCAGAGAATCCTCTAGCAAGTGACCAGTGCCCCATGCTGCAGAGGAAGGCGAGAAACCTCCAGGGCCTCTGCCAATCTGCCCTGGAGGAAAATTCCTTCCCGACCCCAAAGATGCTGATCACTTAAACCCTTAGCATGTGGGCAAGACTCACCAGCCAGCACCCACGAGAGAATTCTCTGCAGTAACTCACATCCCAACCCATCTAACATCCCATCCAGACCACTGGGCATACTTACCTGCTGAGAATCAAAGATCAATTGCCAAATTCATTGCCAAAATTAGGCTAGCCCATCATACCATCCCCTCCATAAACGTATTAAGCGTAGTCTTGAAGCCAGATATGTCTTTTGCCCCAATACTCCTTGGAAGGCAAGTCTAAACTCCCTAGTGTCCACTTGATAGCCACTGGTTCTTCTTCTTCTGCACAGCATCGCTCGTGGAGAACAAGGACCTGCACATCTACAGTCGTACTCTATCTTTGTTTCAAGAATGGAAACAAACTACCGCCTCAGAGGACCGGAACGGATTTCAGCTGATGGACAGCTTTGCTCAGTGTTTGTACATTTTAACAGGAATATATTGAATGATTAAATTCATTTCACGTCCCCGTTCAGCGGAACTCCTGAACATACAGGAGATGGATATGAAAATATAGATCAATTAAAAAAGAGGACATGTAAGAGAGCAGCTGGACTTGAACCAGAAACCTCTCGATCCACTCTCAAATGCACTACCACTGAGTTCCCTGAGGCAGCTGAGTGTTGGAGCCAGTGATCTTGAAGAGTATGAAGGGGACACTTATTTCAAAGAGCTTCTCTTCCATTCCCAGACATGAGTGGTTTTAAAAATGGAGTTTCATTCCATTTTCTATGTGCATGTAAACACCAGAGCTTGGACAATCCCCACAACTGCTCAGTCTCACCAGAGCACAATAACTTTGGAGGCCCCACACCCAGCTACCCAGCTCTGTGGCCTTTAAATTCTTCAGCAGTTCTCCAATGCCTTAAAGCCACAGGGCACAGCATGGAATTTGACCCCATTAATCCTAAATCAATTTGGATGAAAAATCTTTGCAAAAATATTTTGTTTTCCAAACCAAAAGCATCTCCCGTTTGTGGCGTCCCCTTAAACTGTCTCTTCGCACACAAAGAGGAGACACTTTAATTTGGAAACGAGATAAGATGCTTCAGTCAGGGTAAGCAGTTGCTCCCCTTCATGATTGAAAGATCATAAAATGCCAGTAAAATTGACTTTCAGCCCTTACACAGCAGACCCCACTGACGACATCTCCCCGGGGCCGGGTGGAGCCAGCTCACCTTATCAAACCTTCCCATACCTGGGGGAACGGGAAAGTGCGAGGCTGCAACGCCACCTAGTGGCCACAGGACAAATCGCCGGCTGCAGCTCCTGTGGGCACTGGGAGTTCGCTTAACATGGAAAGCTGCCTAATGCAAGGTTGGCAAAACGGGGGTCTGCTGCACGACATCATCATCTGCAATGACTCAACCCGATAGGACACCTCCAGTGCTATGCTGCTACTAGTGACCCTCTCAAACAGGTCCCCACAGCTCCCCAGCCTCCCCCCACCAGGAGGCAGCTAGGAGAGGCTTGTTACACTGCTCTACAGCCAAAATGCTTCTGAAATAAATGGAGTCCAACTTTACTAATTCTGGGTCACTGAGAAAGAAAATGATGCTTAAAATTCTTGATTGGCTCTAGTTTTCAAGATATGCTATTGAGTCAGTATTTATGACCCTTGACTTGGGAATGGCGGAGGATAAGTGAGTTATAAAGGGACGGGATCTCAATTTAAACCAGTAATGACTATAATACATCTTTGACTGGATCTATGAATAAATCTATGAATGGCTTTGGACAGTACTTGCTTTTTAGGCAAAACAATGAAGGATACAATCTGAAGCTGGTATTGCCTCATACATGATATGAATTGCATCATGTTATTCCTAGAAGTCATGGATGATGCAATCATAATGAAGCTGAACCAATTGCCCTATATCAGCTCTAGAAATCATACAGTGTCTTGCTCTCTTATTTGTCAGTGTTTGATTTTGCAAAGGGACCCATTTCTCTTTAGCCAAAGTGAGCAGAGATGCCTCGTACTTGTGTGAACAGTGCAGATAACTTGTGCTATGTTTGTGGTGAAGTGACTTTTGCATCACAAAAGTGCAGTATAAACACTATGGTTAAGAAAGCCTATCACTTTTCTTTTGGCTGCAAAATTGGAGATCAGGTGTGTGTTGGAAGCAATGAGTGTGGCAATCTCAGTGAACCGACGGAGGGTGACGGTGGTCAGAGACAGACAACGGAAGATTAAAGGGGCAACGATGGGCATAACGATGATGATTGTGTTGTATTTCATTCCTTAGATCTGGTGCCAGCGCCCGTCCCTTTAGCCTTGTAGTTTACCAAGAGTAAAACTAAATATCTGTTGAGATACAAGGGAGAGTCTGTGTCCATTCCTGCTAGCTGCACAGGGGTTTGACGTTGCTGCTTTCAATCCTCCGGCTCTGCCGAGACAAGGAACAATTCAGGCGGTCACTGAACTGAAGGAGGGAGATGATTTTCTGACAGGGAGGGACGGCTCCTCTTAAAGGTGTTTGGCAGGCAGCCTCCTTCCCAGGTCTGTCCCGACAACACCCAGTTGAAAAGGGACCCTCCCCAGCCCTCCTCAGCCCGGTGAAAACGAGCGAGTGAGTGAGCGTGGGGGAGAGCGAGCGACGGAGGGAGATGGATTGAGCGGGCCGGGACCTCGGTGAAGGGGCAGGATGAGGGTGTTCAGTTTTGTTGGGTCAGAAAGTTGGCAACCCCAGATCCAGGGGAAACCACTCAAACACCCAACGAGTCTGGCCAGGGGCAGGACATCAGCTTTGAGGGGAGGGATGGGTGTGGCAGTGACATCACAAAGGCCTTTTGCAGGAACTCGGCCTATTGGGCAAAGGTGGTGGGGAGGGGGTGACCTCACAGAGAGACCCCGACATCAGCCGGGCAGGACAGAGGTGCAGGGCCAGGCCAGTCTCTGAGACCTCCCGGCTTTGCTGCCGCAAGTCTCCTTCGCGAGGTCTCTCTTCGAGGGCTGAGAGAGAATTAGGATTCACGGATGTGAGCATGAGGAGGAACCTCTGTGGAGTTTTCTCCTTTCCTCCCACTGATTGTGCTGAAAACAAACTTCCCTTTGAGAAGGTAAGAGGCTCAGAGAGGTTTGGAACCTGTTCAGTCTGATCCACCTGGTGCAGGCAGCATTCTAGGCTCAGACAGCACTGGCTTCAGGTGGCAGAATTTGATTTCCTACCTAAGGTTTGATGGTTGGAATCCCTGGGGACATTGGGGTTTGTCCTTTTTGGTTTCCCTTTTCCTCTTTCCTCCCTCCTTTCGCCTCTTGCTTCTTTTTTCCCTTTTCCCAGCTTCCGTCCCTCTAACAAGGAGGGACGTGTCTGGAGTGCGGGCAGGGGAGGGGTATTGCTCTCATTGCAGAGGTCCTCACCAAGAGGTGGGGCTGGATCTGAGAGTGATCCCGTCTGATGGTGACCTGGGCTGTCCTTTGGGACATCTGGTGAGACCTCTCAGCCTCCCGGCCCTCAGAGTCTCAGTGCTGATTGGCCGAGCAGGGGGCTATCGAGAGCGAGGAGACCCAGGTCCTTTTGGTCTTTTTACAAATCAGGCAAAGAAGTCACAACCAATCCAATGTACGGGATTAATCTTGCTGCTTCTCTCCATTAATTGTCTCTTAGCAGGTGATGATTTCCTCTAATGTTCTAGGTCTTCTAAAATCCTTGCTGAATAATTACTGTGAACCACTGTTGGTCTGTAGCTCACTTGAGAGCACTTTATTCTGATCAGTCAACGTATGAAATTCAAGATATGAGAGAGAGGTTGAAAGTCAGGAGCAGTGTTTCCTCTAATTTGTTATGTCCGTGTGCGGAATGAATTTTGTTGTGTGCACCAATACGGAGTTGAGGTGTGACACTTCACCTGGCTATTGGTGCTCATTCCAAACTTCATTCTGCACATGGATGGTGTGTGACGGGGTGAGGCTGAAGAGTTAGGAGTGTGGAGGGGGGCTCAGGAAGGGCAGAGGTTGGGGTGCCAGGGCTCCGGCTGGGGGTGCAGTCTCTGGGGTGGGGTTGGGGATGAGAGGCTCAGGGCTGGAGCAAAGGGTTGGGGTGCAGGGGTGTGAGGGCTCCGGCTAGGGATGCGGGCTCTGGGTTGGGGCTGGGAATAAGGGGCTTGGGATGCAGGTTGCCCCAGGGAGAGAGAACTGGTTAAAGGACAGGGAAATAAGGGTAGGAATTAATGGTAAATTCTCAGAATGGAGAGGGGTAACTAGTGGTGTTCCCCAAGGGTCAGTCCTAGGACCAATCCTATTCAATTTATTCATAAATGATCTGGAGAAAGGGGTAAACAGTGAGGTGGCAAAGTTTGCAGATGACACTAAACTACTCAAGATAGTTAAGAGCAAAGCAGATTGTGAAGAACTTCAAAAAGATCTCACAAAACTAAGTGATTGGGCAACAAAATGGCAAATGAAATTTAATGTGGATAAATGTAAAGTAATGCACATTGGAAAAAATAACCCCAACTATACATACAACATGATGGGGGCTAATTTAGCTACAATGAGTCAGGAAAAAGATCTTGGAGTTATTGTGGATAGTTCTCTGAAGATGTCCACGCAGTGTGCAGAGGCGGTCAAAAAAGCAAACAGGATGTTAGGAATAATTAAAAAGGGGATAGAGAATAAGACTGAGAATATATTATTGCCCTTATATAAATCCATGGTACGCCCACATCTCGAATACTGTGTACAGATGTGGTCTCCTCACCTCAAAAAAGATATTCTAGCACTAGAAAAGGTTCAGAAAAGAGCAACTAAAATGATTAGGGGTTTAGAGAGGGTCCCATATGAGGAAAGATTAAAGAGGCTAGGACTCTTCAGTTTGGAAAAGAGGAGACTAAGGGGGGACATGATAGAGGTATATAAAATCATGAGTGATGTTGAGAAAGTGGATAAGGAAAAGTTATTTACTTATTCCCATAATACAAGAACTAGGGGTCACCAAATGAAATTAATAGGCAGCAGGTTTAAAACAAATAAAAGGAAGTTCTTCTTCACGCAGCGCACAGTCAACTTGTGGAACTCCTTACCTGAGGAGGTTGTGAAGGCTAGGACTATAACAATGTTTAAAAGGGGACTGGATAAATTCATGGTGGCTAAGTCCATAAATGGCTATTAACCAGGATGGGTAAGAATGGTGTCCCTAGCCTCTGTTCGTCAGAGGACGGAGATGGATGGCAGGAGAGAGATCACTTGATCATTGCCTGTTAGGTTCACTCCCTCAGGGGCACCTGGCATTGGCCACTGTTGGTAGACAGATACTGGGCTAGATGGACCTTTGGTCTGACCCGGTACGGCCTTTCTTATGTTCTTATGTTTTCCACTGCCCAGGAGACCCAGCCAGGGACTGATGTGCTGGAGATATGTTGGGAAAAGGAACTGTCTGAATTGCCAAGGCAGGAAGCCAACAATCTACAGCAACATCATTAACCACAAACTCACTCTAACCATGCTCCAGCCAGAAGGGAAATGGGCAGGAATTCTTGCTGTTCAGCCATGGCCACACATACAGAGATGCACAGCAGTGAGGGGCTGGGCAAGCTGGTCTGAGCGAACAATTGGAAATGATCCTTCCGTTAGAACAGAACCAGAGTGTAGAAAGGTCCCTGTGTTAAGTGGTTGAGGCTGAGGCCTTAGGAAGCTGGCCTACGATACCATAGGGATCTTTCTGTGAAGGTTTGATTCTTGCCAGCTAGGGGAAGCTGGTGTGTGGTGTCTTTGTGGCTGCACTTTCAGTGATGCAGGTTTCTCTATCCCATTGTTCCAGGGTCATCCTACTAGATTGCCAGCTGCTTTTCAGCTGCAGTGTGGAGACTGTTTGTGTGTGTGGAGAGACAGTGTGTGTGTGTGTTGGGGAAGAGTGAGTGTGTTGAGGTAGGTAGGAGCGGATCATTATTATCCCTACTTGAAAGAGGGAGACGCTCAGGCTGAGAAAGGAGAATTGACTTGTCTTAGGTCACAAAGCCAGTCAATGGCTGAATTGGGAATAGGACCCCCAGAGCCCGGATTTTCAAATTAACCGTCGGATCTTGAATTTCATACATTGAATGACCTCAATAAAGTGCTCTTAGATGAGCTCCAGTCCAACAAGTGTGCACAGTAATTATTCAGCCAGTATTTGAGGAGAACTGCAATGTTAGAGAGAATCATGAAATGCTCAGAGACCACTAATGCAGAGAAGCAGCAAAATTTGTCAAACATATAAGTGGTTATGACTTATTTACTTGGTCTTAAAAGAGAACAACAAGGACCTGAGTCTCCTCCCTGTCAATAACCCCCTGCTCAACCAATCAGGGTAGAGACTGAGGAGGGGAGGCTGAGGGGTCTCACCAGAGAGCTAAAAGGATGGCCCAGGTCACTGGCGGGGATCACTGCCCCAGCACTACTGCAGCTCCACAGTTTTGGGTGGACCTCCCACAGTGAGAGCTGCCGAGCACTCCCCCGCAACACACACACAGACACAGACACACACACACACACACACACACACACACACACACACCCCTCCTGGTGTTGGGAGGGGAACAGGAGAAAGGACAAAAGAAGCAAGAGAGGAAGAGAAAGGAGGGGGGGGGGATGGAGGAAAAGTTGAAACAAAAAGGACAAACCCTAATGTCCCCAGTGATTCTAAGGGACAAAATCCCAGGTGTGGAATAAAATTCTGCCTCCTTAAGATCATGTTTTCCATGAATTCAACTGTCACCAGAATGATCAGACCGAACAGTTTCAAACCTCGAGGAGGCTCTAACCCTCTAAACAGGGACATCTGTTTTCTAGTAAAATCACTAAAAGGAAGGAGAAAACTCAAAAGAGGTTCCTCCTGGCGCTCACGTCCATGAACCCGAATACTCTCAGTCCTCAAAGAGAGACCTGGAGAAGGAGACTTGCTGAAGCAAAGCCACAGGGTCTCTGAGGTTTCCCTGGCCCCTCGCCCTGTCCTGCCTGGCTGATGTCAGCATCTCTCTGTGAGGTCACCACCTCCCCACCACCTTTGACCAATTGTCTGAGGTCCTGCAAAAGGCCTTTGTGATGTCACTGCCACACCCCTCCCTTGCTGTGCTAATGTCCTGCCTCTGGCCAGGCACTTTGGAGGTTTGAGCTACTCCCTGTGGATCACCCCACTCAAGGAGCATTCGTTCTAGGAAGCAAGCCAGCTAGACAGTAAAACATCAGACGCTGCTCCCAATGCTACACTAAATTTTTCAGAAATTAGTTGACTTTATGGCCAGAAGAGACCATTAGAGCATCTAATCTGACCCCTGCATATCACAGGCCTCCTGTATGACACAAGAGCTACTTTGGGGGTAAACACATTCCAGAAAGGCATCTAGTCTTCATGAAATGACGTCACGAGATGGAGAATGCACCAATTTCCTTGGTAGCTTGTTCCTGTGGTGAATGATCCTCACTGTTGAATATTTGTGCCTTAATTGTAATATGAATTTGTCTCTTTTCACCTTCCAGCCATTGGGTTTTTTTATGCCTTTCTCTGCTACATTAAAGAGCCCTTTAATAGCCAATCTTTTCTCTCCATTAAGGCACTTCAACGTTTCAATGAAGTCACCTTTCAATCTTCTTTTGAGAAGCTAAACAGGTTGAGCTCTTTCAATAGCTCACTAGAAGGCATTTTTCTCCAGCCCTCAGAACATTTGGTGGCTCTTTGCTGCCTCAACTCCAATTTCACACCATCTTTTCAAATGAGGACACCAAAACTGGAGGCAGTATTCCAGTATCAGTCTCACTGATACCATGTCACCTCCTGTGACGTTATTGACATAATCTGTAACTGTATAGATCACCGTTGCCACCACTGTTCTATATTTGCAGCCAATATTGTATAAAGGTGGTCACATAAAGGGTCTATGGAGAGGTTATGATTGGCTGATTATAATTATGCTATCTCTAGATATGTATCATTTTTGTAGTTGACATTATGAATATTGGCTCTATGCTGCCTGAATTTCAAACTTGTGCTATGCTTCTGGGGAACACCCCAGCCAGACAAATTGGTGTCAGCTCTGCCTATCCTGCTTGATGGCCCATTAAGGACCATCAGCTATACAACGGACCCATTGAGAGAAGGCAGATATGCCTTGTGGCTCAGCAAGGTGTGCAGGGACCTGCCTATGGACAGAACTCTAAGGTTTTTCTATGTCGCGTGCTGGATAGCGTGTCCTTGGGACAAAGAAAGCAAAGACCACATGGCAAGAGACTATAAAAGACTGATGCCTCATCTCCATCTGGTCTTCAGTCCTGCTTCATACCTCTGGAGGGACTTGGCTACAAACTGAAGCTCTGTACAAAGGACTGAATGGCCCATCCCAGTTGTGGATGTACTCCAGAGACTTGATTTGAACCTGCAGTTTATTCCATCACTGCTACAAGCCTGAACCAAGAACTTTGCCAAAGTACAAGTTTTGCCCAGGGCACCGTTTCCCCTAACGCTGGTCCTTGGTAACATTTCTTGATGGGGGAGGGAGGGGAGGGGAGAGAGACGAGGCGTTTTCTCTCTGTTTCTTTCCTCTCCATTTTCTGCTCCTTCCTTCAATTCCAGAAACCTCTCTCGTGGTTCAGACTGTGCAGTGACACCCTCCCCACCCCAGGACTATGGAGTCTTTGGAGCAGAAAGATCCTAGGAGCTAAGGATGAATCCAGGGGTGAGTAGCTGGCAGGAAGGAGTCCTAGCAACTCTTCTGGGAGTGCAGGGGAGGAATGACTCCCCCTTCTCTACATTCTCCCCATGGGGCTCTGCGGAGCAGGGAGGGTTGTGTGATAAATTCCATCCAACATTCCCCTTTGATCCAAGCCGAGAGACATCTCAGCTCTGCACGATCCCCTTGGCAGCACCAAACAAGGGATGTTTTCCACTGCTCAGGAGACCCAGCCAGGGACTGATGTGCTGGAGATATGTTGGGAAAAGGGACTGTCTGAATTGCCAAAGCAGGAAGCCAACAATCTACAGCAAAATCATTAACCACAAACACACTCTAACCATGCTCCAGCCAGAAGGGAAATGGGCAGGAATTCTTGCTGTTCAGCCATGGCCACACATACAGAGATGCACAGCAGTGAGGGTGCTGGGCAAGCTGGTCTGAGCGAACACTTGGAAATGATCCTTCCGTTAGAACAGAACCAGAGTGTAGAAAGGTCCCTGTGTTAAGTGGTTGAGGCTGAGGCCTTAGGAAGCTGGCCTACGATACCACAGGATTCTTTCTGTGGAGGTTTGATTTTTGCCAGCTAGGGGAAGCTGGTGTGTGGTGTCTTTGTGGCTGCACTTTCAGTGAGGCAGGTTTCTCTATCCCATTGTTCCAGGGTCATCCTACTAGACTGCCAGCTGCTTTTCAGCTGCAGTGTGGAGACTGTTTGTGTGTGGGAGAGACAGTGTGTGTGTGTTGGGGAAGAGTGAGTGTGTTGAGGTAGGTAGGAGCGGATCATTATTATCCCTACTTGAAAGAGGGAGACACTCAGGCTGAGAAAGGAGAATTGACTTGTCTTAGGTCACAAAGCCAGTCAATGGCTGAATTGGGAATAGGACCCCCAGAGACCTGATTTTTAAATTAACCATCGGATCTTGAAATTCATACATTGAATGACCTCAATAAAGTGCTCTTAGATGAGCTCCAGTCCAACAAGTGTGAACAGTAATTATTCAGCCAGTATTTGAGGAGAACTGCAATGTTAGAGAGAATCATGAACTGCTCAGAGACAATTAATGCAGAGAAGCAGCACAATCCATGAAACATATAACTGGTTATGACTTATTTACTTGGTCTTAAAAGAGAACAAAAAGGCCTTGAGTCTCCTCCCTGTCATTAACGCCCTGCTCAGACAATCAGGGTAGAGACTGAGGATGGAAGGCTGAGGGGTCTCACCAGAGAGCTCAAAGGATGGCCCAGGTCACTGGTGGGGATCACTGCCCCAGCACTACTACAGCTCCACAGTTTTGGGCGAGCGATTTCACCTGGACATTGCTACATCGTTCACAATCCTCATGAGTGGAGACTGTTCATTGATTCATCGAAGACGAAGTCTTAAAGATGTTTTACTGCATAATGGCAATGGTTTGCCATGAATTCCACTTGGTGATGCAGTCCATAGGAAGGAAACCTAGGACAACATGAAACAACAACATGAAACCTCTCTGAGGCTCTTATCTGCTCCACAGGGACGTCTGTCTTCTCATTCAATTAGCAGTGGGAAAGGGGATGCAATGTCTGCCCCCAGCCAGACCACCAACCCCATCAGACACCCTCCCCTGCTGGTGCATCAGGGTCTCCCCCAGACCGACAACAGCTATGAATTAAAACCCCATAGTGTTTGTTGGGGCTACTGGAGATGCTGAAATCTCACTCTTGTCTCTCTCCTCCTGCCTCCACCTCCAAGCCAGGCACTGGGCAGTTCAGTGGGGAAGGGATGAACTGATGACAGTGGAGGAAAAAAATCAAAAACCAAAAGTGAAACCAAAAGCGCAAGCCGGGCAGGCAAGGCAAATCGCAGGCTTCTGCCATAGACTAGTCCTCCCCGCTCTTCCAATAACCCACCCAAATCACGACACCACAGACCCCACGTTCCTGGTGTAGCTCCACCTTCCAGTGGGGAAGTGGGGAACCAATTACTAACACACACAGCATATTCCTGAGGCGCAGTGCTGGGAGCTGGGGGGATCTGGCGGGCACCTCACTGTGGGATTCACGAGTGGCTCCGGGAGCATCCATGCAATCAAGCCGCTCCACATGCCGTTGTGCCGAGGGATAACAGCGCCTGGAGGGGTTGCTGCTGGTCACTAGCAGGGCATTGTGGGAGACAGCCAGGCTGGAGAGGGTTCGGGGGCACAGCGGATCCCATCACAGCATGTCCCCCCAGCACCCACAGGGAATATCGTGCCCCTAGGAGGAGCGTTTGGGCTTTGCTGTGATGTGTCACTTTCCAGCCTGTGCTCTGTCTCTTCTCCTGTGCACACCCATGTCAATCAGGCATTGCTCAGCTGGGCTCTGCAGAGACCGGCCTGGCTACACCCGTGACGGACTGAGGGGGGGCAGTGCTGAGCGTCACAGGACCTGGTTTCAGCAGCGAGAAAATCCAGGAACAACCGAATTGTTGTTTCACCCACGAAAGCTCATGCTGCAAAAACGTCTGTTAGTCTATAAGGTGCCACAGGATTCTTTGCTGCTTTTACAGGAACAACCCAGTGATCCACTAAGCGGAGTTAGGGGCCTGAACTCCCTGTACGATGCACGGGCGACACAGGCACCTTACAACACAACTCACAACCACCAGCTCCCCAGGCAGGAGCCAGCCAAGCCCGCCCAGGAGACACTGACAACGGGGAGGTGTCCTAGCCCTGCCCCTCTCTCACAGATAGGTCCTGTGCTCCCAGCACCCACCTGCCATGTGGGAGAGCCAGGTTCAATTCCCTCTGTCCAGCTGCAGAGAGTAGCTCAGGGACGTGAGTACCAAGCTCAGGGCAGACTGTTACACACCAGGGCACCCCCCATGGGGACTGGGAGCTTCCACCCCCCGAGAGCGAACTCCCCAGGCACACGAACAGCCTGAGCAGGGAGTCACCGACAGTCCCTTGGGCACTCGGGGCTATCCTGCCACCTAGGCAAGTCAGCCTTTGGGCTAGATCTGTGCCTCAGGGAGGCCTGAGGCCACAGGCATGAGCTTGGGCTGCCAGCATCACCCCGCCCCCTGCCCCCGCCACTGTCCACAAGGGAGAAAGGATTTGAACCAGGGTCCCCCATGTTTCAGGTCAGTGCACGAAGCAGTGTGCCGTGGTGGGGCTCTGTCCAGCTCTCCCTTTGAAGGGGGTTCATTGGGGCTAACTAATGAGCGCAAGTGGGGCAGGGGGATCAGCTCCCCGGTGTGTCCTAATTCCTGCCTCTCAGCTGGGTGCCTGAACTACTGGACACTGTCATCCAAATACCATTGTTAGAAATAAACAATGAAAAGGTGCAGAACTCCAGGGAGCTCAGGACAGGGAGACTAATTCAGGCAATCAGAGCAGCAGATAAGACAAATCTTGAGCTACTCTGAGGCTCCAAGCAGACATGTTACCGAGACGGAAACTGGCCAAGAATTCTTTGAAACGGCGTAAACACGTCTAAAAGTATCAGTTTGCTTTATGATGAGGGGATGGGGGGAGGGAGGTTTAAACTATTTCCCTGAATCACATCTCCTTTGGCAGCTCAGTCACCATTTCAGCTAGAGCAGAGCGGTGGAGTCTGGGCACTGGGCAACTCGGGGCCTTTAACACCACAGCCCTGGGGAGGGGGGGCTGAGATGGACCATCCTGCGAGGAACACGAGTCCTTCTACCATCCACCACACCCTAGTTTGGAACTGCTGCTGCCGGCTCACCCCATCTGTGGGAACTTCTATCCCCTCTGCCTCCCTCTAGCTGGGGGTTTTCCCTTCTGCACCTACCTGACAGGGCAGCCCCCGTCTGAACCCCTGATCCTGTCCCAGTTTTGTCCCTCTGCCCATCCCGCCCCTCCGATTTCCCCCCTTCAGGGGGATTTTCCGGCCTTTGATTGCAGGGAGCAGATTCTGATGGCGCGTAAGGGCAGCAGCTTGCAGCTGTTACTGAGCATGTGAGAAGAGCATTAGAAGAGAAGAACGGCCAGACTGGGTCAAACCAAAGCTCCATCTAGCCCAGTGTCCTGTCGGCCGATAGCGGCCGGTGCCAGGTGCCCCAGAGGGAATGAACAGACAGGAATCATCCAGTGAGCCATCCCCTGTCGCCCAATTCCCAGCTTCTGACAGACAGAGGTTAGGGGCACCATCCCTGCCCACCCTGGCCAACAGCCATTGATGGAGCTGTCCTCCACAGAAACACAGAATCATAGACAATTAGGGTTGGAAGAGACCTCAGGAGGTCATCCAGCCTAAGCCCCTGCTGAAAGCAGGACCACGAATCTCTCTAGTTTCCTTTTCATCACAGGACCCTGCTCAGGAACAGTGAAGTTGCAAGATCTAACAGGAAACAGCTTCAGAAAGAAGGGCAGCTCCTCTTCCTCCTCCCCTCCCGTGGGGACGAGCAGCCCCCCAACAGCCTCTCTGCTCCGGCCTCCTTCAACCCATTGCCCCCTTCAGCCTCCCCCAACTTCCCCCATTGCTCCCTTTAGCCTCCCCCAACTTCCCCCATCACCCTCTTCAGCCTCCCACAACTGCCCCAATTGCCCCCTTTAGCCCCCCCAAATGTCCCGTTCCCCCATCTCCCCCTTCAGCCTCCTCCAAACTGTTCCCTTTCCCCCATCGCCCCAGTCACCTCCAGCCTCCCGTTGCCCTCTTCAGCCTCCCCCAACACCCCCCCCCACAGCCCCCGCTCCACCCCTCTCAGGTTCCCATCCCCACAACCAACAGCATCCACACCAAGGGGAACAGGAGCAGAAAATGCTTTTGAAAAAACCTTCTGCAAAGCAAAAAGTAAAACAAGCCAAGCAACCACTTCCCTGGCGTTGTGCTGGGTGCCCAGCTGTGGGCTTGTGTGTGTGTGTGCGGGGGGAGGTGGGGCTGTTCTGAGCACACTCCGGTCAGGGAAGGGGCAGAGTTGGCCAAAGGGGCAAGTTGAATCTTTAGCAGAGAATTCCTTTCTCCATTGTGTTAGCTAAGCGTTGCTGTTAAATGTCAGCCGACAAATGCAGCATTTGAAACAATCCGACTCTAAATCCCCCACCCTCTCAGTTGCTGTAGTTCTCACATCCTCTGCTCTTGTGATGTCACCACATGACATAGTGTCTTATTCTATAGTGTCCTGTAGGTTAGACAGGAATAAGTTTATGAGGTAAAAACTGAAGCATAACTCCATCCCTTCCTCCTTTTGACTTCGGAAAAATAAATCCTGTCTCCTCCCTCAGTCCCAACGCAGCCCCACCGGCGCTGCTGCAGCTTGGAGACAGGTGCCCTCTCATCTGGCCCTGAGCTGCTGTGGGGAGAGAGGGCTGGAGGGGGCAGTTCTTTCTCCCTGGGGCAACCTGCTCCCCAATCTCCTCATTCCCAGCCCCACTCCAGAGCCTGCACCCCCAGCCGGAGCCCTCACATCACTGCGCCCCAACCCCCCCCCCGAGCCTCTCCCACACTCCAAACCTTTCAGCCTCACCCCTGCCACACACCATCCATGTGCAGAATGAATTTTGTAAGGAGCGCAATATGCAGGTGATGTGTCACACCTCACCTCCATATTTGTGCCCAAAACAAAATTCATTCCACACATGGACATAACAAATTAGAGGAAACACTGCTCCTGCCTTTCAGCCTCTCTCTCACATCTTGAATTTCACACATTGAGTAATCAGAATAAAGTGCCCTCAAGTGAGCTAGAGACCAACAGTGGTTCATAGTAATTATTCAGCAAGTATTTTAGAAGACCTAGGACATTACTGAAAATCATGACCTGCCAAGAGACAATTACTGGAGAGAAGCAGCAAGATTAATTCCATACATTGGATTGGTTGTGACTTATTTGCCTGATTTGAAAAGAGACCAAACTGACCTGAGTCTCCTTGGTGTCGATAGCCCCCTGCTCAGCCAATCAGCACTGAGACTCTGAGGGGAAGGAGGCTGAGGGGTCTCACCAGATGTCCCAAAGGACGGCCCAGGACAGCATCAGAGGGGATCACTCTCAGACCCAGACCCACCTCTTGGTGAGGACCTCCCGCAATGAGAGCAATACCCCTCCCCTGCCCGCACTCCACACCCATCCCTCCTAGGTAGAGGGAGGGAAGCTGGGAAAAGGGAAAAAAGAAGCAAGAGGCGAAAGGAGGGAGGAAAGAGGAAAAGGGAAACCAAAAAGGATACACCCCAATGTCCCCAGGGATTCCAATCATCAAAACCTAGGGAGGAAATCAAATTCTGCCACCTGAAGCCAGTGCTGTCTGAGCCTAGAATGCTGCCTGCGCCAGGTGGATCAGACGGAACAGGTTCCAAAGCTCTCTGAGCCTCTTACCTTCTCAAAGGGAAGTTTGTTTTCGGCACAATCAGTGGTAGGAAAGGAGAAAACTCCACAGAGGTTCCTCCTCATGCTCACAACTCTGAATCCTAATTCTCTCTCAGCCCTCGAGGAGAGACCTCGCGAAGGAGAGTTGCGGCAGCAAAGCCGGGAGGTCTCAGAGACTGGCCTGGCCCTGCACCTCTGTCCTGCCCGGCTGATGTCGGGATCTCTTTGTGAGGTCACCCCCTCCCCACCACCTTTGCCCAATAGGCCGCGGTCCTGCAAAAGGCCTTTGTGATGTCACTGCCACACCCACCCCTCCCCTCAAAGCTGATGTCCTGCCCCTGGCCAGACTCATTGGGTGTTTGAGTTGTTTCCCCTGGATCTGGAGTTGCCAACTTTCTGACCCAACAAAACTGAACACCCTCATCCTGCCCCTTCACCGAGGTCCCGGCCCGCTCAATCCATCTCCCTCCATCGCTCGCTCTCCCCCACGCTCACTCACTCGCTCATTTTCACCGGGCTGAGGAGGGCTGGGGAGAGTCCCCTTTCAACTGGGTGTTGTCGGGACAGACCTGGGAAGGAGGCTGCTTCCAACACGCACCTGATCTCCAATTTTGCAGCCAAAAGACAAGTGATAGGCTTTCTTAACCATAGTGTTTATACTGCACTTTTGTGATGCAAAAGTCACCTCACCACAAACATAGCACAAGTTATCTGCACTGTTCACACAAGTATGAGGCATCTCTGCTCACTTTGGCTAAAGAGAAATGGGTCCCTTTGCAAAATCAAACACTGACAAATAAGAGAGCAAGACACTGTATGATTTCTAGAGCTGATATAGGGCAATTGGTTCAGCTTCATTATGATTGCATCATCCATGACTTCTAGGAATAACATGATGCAATTCATATCATGTATGAGGCAATACCAGCTTCAGATTGTATCCTTCATTGTTTTGCCTAAAAAGCAAGTACTGTCCAAAGCCATTCATAGATTTATTCATAGATCCAGTCAAAGATGTATTATAGTCATTACTGGTTTAAATTGAGATCCCGTCCCTTTATAACTCACTTATCCTCCGCCATTCCCAAGTCAAGGGTCATAAATACTGACTCAATAGCATATCTTGAAAACTAGAGCCAATCAAGAATTTTAAGCATCATTTTCTTTCTCAGTGACCCAGAATTAGTAAAGTTGGACTCCATTTATTTCAGAAGCATTTTGGCTGTAGAGCAGTGTAACAAGCCTCTCCTAGCTGCCTCCTGGTGGGGGGAGGCTGGGGAGCTGTGGGGACCTGTTTGAGAGGGTCACTAGTAGCAGCGTAGCACAGGAGGTGTCCTATCGGGTTGAGTCATTGCAGATGATGATGTAGTGCAGCAGACCCCCGTTTTGCCAACCTTGCATTAGGCAGCTTTCCATGTTAAGCGAACTCCCAGTGCCCACAGGTGCAGCAGCCGGCGATTTGTCCTGTGGCCGCTAGGTGGCGCTGCAGCCTCGCACTTTCCCGTTCCCCCGGGTATAGGAAGGTTTGATAAGGTGAGCTGGCTCCACCCGGCCCCGGGGAGATGCCGTCAGTGGGGTCTGCTGTGTAAGGGCTGAACTATGGTTAAGAAAGCCTATCACTTTTCTTTTGGCTACAAAATTGGAGATCAGGTGTGTGTTGGAAGCAATGAGTGTGGCAATCTCAGTGAACCTATGGAGAGTGACGGTGGTCAGAGAGAGACAACGGAAGGTTAAAGGGGCAATGATGGGCATAACGAGTCTGGCCAGGGGCAGGACATCAGCTTTGAGGGGAGGGGTGGGTGTGGCAGTGACATCACAAAGGCCTTTTGCAGGAACTCGGCCTATTGGGCAAAGGTGGTGGGGAGGGGGTGACCTCACAGAGAGACCCCGACGTCAGTCTCAGTGCTGATTGGCTGAGCAGGGGGCTATCGACACCAAGGAGACTCAGGTCAGTTTGGTCTCTTTTCAAATCAGGCAAATAAGTCACAACCAATCCAATGTATGGAATTAATGGAATTAATCTTGCTGCTTCTCTCCATTAATTGTCTCTTGGCAGGTCATGATTTTCAATAATGTCGTAGGTCTTCTAAAATACTTGCTGAATAATTACTAAGAACCACTGTTGGTCTCTAGCTCACTTGAGGGCACTTTATTCTGATCACTCAATGTGTGAAATTCAAGATGTGAGAGAGAGGCTGAAAGTCAGGAGCAGTGTTTCCTCTAATTTGTTATGTCCATGTGTGGAATGAATTTTGTTTTGGGCACAAATATGGAGGTGAGGTGTGACACATCACCTGCATATTGCGCTCCTTACAAAATTCATTCTGCACATGGATGGGGTGTGGCAGGGGTGAGGCTGAAAGGTTTGGAGTGTGGGAGAGGCGCGGGGTTGGGGCGCAGTGATGTGAGGGCTCCGGCTGGGGTGCAGGCTCTGGAGTGGGGCTAGCGATGAGGGTCTCAGCATTGGAGCAGAGGGTAGGGGTGCAGGGGTGAGGGCGCTGGGGGGGGGCTGGGAATGAGGAGATTGGGGAGCAGGTTGCCCCAGGAGAAAGAACTGCCCCTCCAGCCCTCTCCCCACAGCAGCTCAGGGCCAGATGAGAGGGTACCTGTCTCCAAGCCGCAGCAGCGCCGGTGGGGCTGGGTTGGGACTGAGGAGGCGACAGGATTTATTTTCCGAAGTCAAAAGGAGGAAGGGATGGAGTTATGCTTCAGTTTTACCTCATAAACTTATTCCTGTCTAACCTACAGGACACTATGGGAATAAGACACTATGTCATGTGGTGACATCACAAGAGCAGAGGATGTGAGAACTACAGCAACTGAGAGGGTGGGGGATTTAGAGTCGGATTGTTTCAAATGCTGCATTTGTCGGCTGACATTTAACAGCAACGCTTAGCTAACACAATGGAGAAAGGAATTCTCTGCTAAAGATTCAACCTGCCCCTTTGGCCAACTCCAGCCCTTCCCTGACCGGAGTGTGCTCAGAAGACCTCTCCCGCCAGCCTCCCACACAAGCCCACAGCTGGGCACCCAGCACAAAGCAAGGGAGGGGGTTGCTTGGCTTGGTTTACTTTTTACTTTTCAAAAGGCTTTTTAAAAAGCATTTTCTGCCCCTGTTCACCATTGTGAGGAAGCAGATGGTTAGTTAAACAAAAGTTACACAAAAGTTAAAAGGTAGAGTGACTAAAATGAAATCCCTGCAAGTTGCATGGGCCCTTTTTAAGGACACCATAATAGAGGCCCAACTTCAATGTATACCCCAAATTAAGAAACACAGTAAAAGAACTAAAAAAGAGCCATCGTGGCTTAACAACCATGTAAAAGAAGCAGTGAGAGATAAAAAGACTTCCTTTAAAAAGTGGACGTCAAATCCTAGTGAGGCAAATAGAAAGGAGCATAAACACTGCCAACTTAAGTGCAAGAGTGTAATAAGAAAAGCCAAAGAGGAGTTTGAAGAACGGCTAGCCAAAAACTCCAAAGGTAATAACAAAATGTTTTTTAAGTACATCAGAAGCAGGAAGCCTGCTAAACAACCAGTGGGGTCCCTTGACGATCAAAATACAAAAGGAGCGCTTAAAGACGATAAAGTCATTGCGGAGAAACTAAATGAATTCTTTGCTTCAGTCTTCACGGCTGAGGATGTTAGGGAGATTCCCAAACCTGAGCTGGCTTTTGTAGGTGACAAATCTGAGGAACTGTCACAGATTGAAGTGTCACTAGAGGAGGTTTTGGAATTAATTGATAAACTCAACATTAACAAGTCACCGGGACCAGATGGCATTAACCCAAGAGTTCTGAAAGAACTCAAATGTGAAGTTGCGGAACTATTAACTAAGGTTTGTAACCTGTCCTTTAAATCAGCTTCGGTACCCAATGATTGGAAGTTAGCTAATGTAACGCCAATATTTAAAAAGGGCTCTAGAGGTGATCCCGGCAATTACAGACCGGTAAGTCTAACGTCGGTACGGGGCAAATTAGTTGAAACAATAGTTAAGAATAAAATTGTCAGACACATAGAAAAACATAAATTATTGAGCAGTAGTCAACATGGTTTCTGTAAAGGGAAATCGTGTCTTACTAATCTATTAGAGTTCTTTGAAGGGGTCAACAAACATGTGGAAAAGGGGGATCCAGTGGACATAGTGTACTTGGATTTCCTGAAAGCCTTTGACAAGGTCCCTCACCAAAAGCTCTTACGTAAATAAAATTGTCATGGGATAAAAGGGAAGGTCCTTTCATGGATAAATGAAAATTGCTCCCTTTAGCCTCCCCCAACTTCCCCCATCAGCCTCTTCAGCCTCCCACAACTGCCCCAATTGCCCCCTTTAGCCCCCCAAATGTCCCGTTCCCCCATCTCCCCCTTCAGCCTCCTCCAAACTGTTCCCTTTCCCCCATCGCCCCAGTCACCTCCAGCCTCCCGTTGCCCTCTTCAGCCTCCCCAACTCCCCACTGCCCTGGCTCCACCGCTCTCAGGTTCCTTCCCACAACCATCTGCTTCCTCACCATGGGGAACAGGAGCAGAAAATGCTTTTGAAAAAACCTTCTGCAAAGCAAAAAGTAAAACAAGCCTAGCAACCACTTCCCTGGCGTTGTGCTGGGTGCCCAACTGTGGGCTTGTGTGTGTGTGTGTGTGCGGGGGGAGGTGGGGCTGTTCTGAGCACACTCCGGTCAGGGAAGGGGCAGAGTTGGCCAAAGGGGCAAGTTGAATCTTTAGCAGAGAATTCCTTTCTCCATTGTGTTAGCTAAGCGTTGCTGTTAAATGTCAGCCGACAAATGCAGCATTTGAAACAATCCGACTCTAAATCCCCCACCCTCTCAGTTGCTGTAGTTCTCACATCCTCTGCTCTTGTGATGTCACCACATGACATAGTGTCTTATTCCCATAGTGTCCTGTAGGTTAGACAGGAATAAGTTTATGAGGTAAAAACTGAAGCATAACTCCATCCCTTCCTCCTTTTGACTTCGGAAAAATAAATCCTGTCGCCTCCCTCAGTCCCAACGCAGCCCCACCGGTGCTGCTGCGGCTTGGAGACAGGTGCCCTCTCATCTGGCCCTGAGCTGCTGTGGGAGAGAGGGCTGGAGGGCAGTTCTTTCTCCCTGGGGCAACCTGCTCCCCAATCTCCTTATTCCCAGCCCCACCCCAGAGCCCTCACCCCCTGCACCCCGACCCTCGGCTCCCAGGCTGGGACCCGCATCGCAAGCCCCACTCCAGAGCCGGCACCCCAGCCGGAGCCCTCACATCACTGCGCCCCAACCCCGAGCCTCTCCACACTCCAAACCTTTCAGCCTCACCCCTGCCACACACCATCCATGTGCAGAATGAATTTTGTAAGGAGCGCAATATGCAGGTGATGTGTCACACCTCACCTCCATATTTGTGCCCAAAACAAAATTCATTCCACACATGGATATAACAAATTAGAGGAAACACTGCTCCTGACTTTCAGCCTCTCTCTCACATCTTGAATTTCACACATTGAGTGATCAGAATAAAGTGCCCTCAAGTGAGCTAGAGACCAACAGTGGTTCATAGTAATTATTCAGCAAGTATTTTAGAAGACCTAGGACATTATTGAAAATCAAGACCTGCCAAGAGACAATTACTGGAGAGAAGCAGCAAGATTAATTCCATACATTGGATTGGTTGTGACTTATTTGCCTGATTTGAAAAGAGACCAAACTGACCTGAGTCTCCTTGGTGTCGATAGCCCCCTGCTCAGCCAATCAGCACTGAGACTCTGAGGGGCAGGAGGCTGAGGGGTCTCACCAGATGTCCCAAAGGACGGCCCAGGACACCATCAGAGGCGATCACTCTCAGACCCAGACCCACCTCTTGGTGAGGACCTCCCGCAATGAGAGCAATACCCCTCCCCTGCCCGCACTCCAGACCCGTCCCTCCTAGGTAGAGGGAGGGAAGCTGGAAAAGGGAAAAAAAAAGCAAGAGAAGAGGAGAAAGGAGGGAGGAAAGAGGAAAAGATAAACCAAAAAGGATACACCCCAATGTCCCCAGGGATTCCAATCATCAAAACCTAGGGAGGAAATCAAATTCTGCCACCTGAAGCCAGTGTTGTCTGGGCCTAGAATGCTGCCTGCGCCAGGTGGATCAGACGGAACAGGTTCCAAAGCTCTCTGAGCCTCTTACCTTCTCAAAGGGAAGTTTGTTTTCGGCACAATCAGTGGTAGGAAAGGAGAAAAGTCCACAGAGGTTCCTCCTCATGCTCACAACTCTGAATCCTAATTCTCTCTCAGCCCTCGAGGAGAGACCTCGCGAAGGAGAGTTGCGGCAGCAAAGCCGGGAGGTCTCAGAGACTGGCCTGGCCCTGCACCTCTGTCCTGCCCAGCTGATGTCGGGATCTCTTTGTGAGGTCACCCCCTCCCCACCACCTTTGCCCAATAGGCCAAGTTCCTGCAAAAGGCCTTTGTGATTTCACTGCCACACCCACCCCTCCCCTCAAAGCTGATGTCCTGCCCCTGGCCAGACTCGTTGGCTGTTTGAGTGGTTTCCCCTGGATCTGAGGTTGCCAACTTTCTGACCCCACAAAACCGAACACCCTCATCCCGCCCCTTCACCGAGGTCCGACCTGCTCAATCCATCTCCCTCCGTCGCTCGCTCTCCCTCACGCTCACTCACTCGCTCGTTTTCACCGGGCTGAGGAGGGCTGGGGAGGGTCCCTTTTCAACTGGGTGTTGTCGGTTCAGACCTGGGAAGGAGGCTGCTTGCCAAACACCTTTGAGAGGCGCCGTCCCTCCTGTCAGAAAATCATCTCCCTCCTTCAGTTCAATTACGGCCTGAATTGTTCCTTATCCTGGCAGAGACGGAGGATTGAAAGCAGCAACGTCAAACCCCTGTGCAGCTAACAGGAATGGACACAGACACTCCCTTGTATCTGAACAGATATTTAGTTTTATTCTTGGTAAACTACAAGGCTAAAGGGACAGGCAGTGGCACCAGATCTAAGGAATGAAACACAACACAATCATCATCATTATGCCCATCGCTGCCCCTTTATTCTTCCACTGTCTCTCTCCCACCACCGTCGCCCTCTCTCAGTTCAGTGACAGTGCCACACTCATGCTTCCGACACACAAAGACTCACACACACACCTTGTACGCAAAACCTCACCAAGGAGTCAGATGCACCTGTTGGTTCCCTGCACCCCGCTGTACAGAATCCAATCACAAGGAAAGCTTGTTGGCCCAGAGCTGGCGGGGAGCCTGGGGCTGGAGTATTTAACCTACACTGACGGCACTCACAGGAAAGATGCTGAACGAGTGCAAGTTAAACATTGGTAGCTCCGGTTCCAGTTCCCTCACAGGTCAGTCCATCCCTCCAGGAAAGGGGCACATCTGAATTCCCAGCTGACTCAGTCTAGCTGCGTAGTTCTTCTTTACACCCAGTCAGGTCTGAGGCCTGTTCTAGCACTAGATAAGGTTCAGAAAAGAGCAACTAAAATGATTAGGGGTTTAGAGAGGGTCCCATATGAGGAAAGATTAAAGAGGCTAGGACTCTTCAGTTTGGAAAAGAGGAGACTAAGGGGGGACATGATAGAGGTATATAAAATCATGAGTGATGTTGAGAAAGTGGATAAGGAGAAGTTATTTACTTATTCCCATAATACAAGAACTAGGGGTCACCAAATGAAATTAATAGGCAGCAGGTTTAAAACAAATAAACGGAAGTTCTTCTTCACGCAGCGCACAGTCAACTTGTGGAACTCCTTACCTGAGGAGGTTGTGAAGGCTAGGACTATAACAATGTTTAAAAGGGGACTGGATAAATTCATGGTGGCTAAGTCCATAAATGGCTATTAGCCAGGATGGGTAAGAATGGTGTCCCCATCCTCTGTTCGTCAGAGGATGGAGATGGATGGCAGGAGAGAGATCACTTGATCATTGCCTGTTAGGTTCACTCCCTCAGGGGCACCTGGCACTGGCCACTGTCGGTAGACAGATACTGGGCTAGATGGACCTTTGGTCTGACCCGGTACGGCCATCTTATGTTCTTATGTTCTTATGTTCCGCACCCTGTGTTTGAGGAGACCGTCATAACCGACTCTCTGCAATAGCAAAAGCAGGAGGCCGTGTTATTGCTCCTGCCCCAGCACAGACAGACAACGAGGGAAATGGTCTGTGTTGGAGGGTGGGGCTCCCTGCCCTTGGCCAAAGACCAGCACCTCCCTTTGCCTTTTGTCACTCATGAAGCTTTTCTTTCAGCAGCGAGCCCTAGAGCTCAGTTGCTGGAGCGCTGTGTTTGTCACTGACGGTCGGGGAGCTCCACCATCACTGGGCTCTTCTACCAGGAAGTCCAACGAAAGGATTGATTTCCTCATGTGACACTCCTGGGCTTATCTGAAGGAGTGTCCACACTGCACACTGTGCCTGTCTTTGCGTGGCCTGGGCTTGGTGACTTGTATTGCCAAGCTGGTGTTTGAGCATCCAGACTGCAGTGGAAACTCAGGCCTCAGGCTGTGTCCATCCTTCTGCAGTAAGTCGTCCTAAGTGACGCTGCTCCAGCCACATGACTAACACAGCTGGATTCGACGTAGCTTAGGTCGACTTACTGCTGTGTCTACGCTGTGCTGGGCCGACGGGAGACTTACCTTACTCCTGTCATTCCCGGTGTAGTCCCAGAGTCGCCCGGAGAGCACTCTGCTGTCAATTTAGTGGGTCTTCACTAGACCCCCACTAAACCGACTTGGGTGCATCGATCGCATCAAACAGCCTCACAGCTGTGCTGTGCATCCACCCTGCACTGCTCAGCCCCGAGTCAGAAATTCAGCTCCTGTGGGGTGTGTCACCCTCCACAGCTGAAGATGCTCCCCGAGTCCCCAGTGATTTCTGCGATAACTTGTCTCCAGCCTGTTTGGGTCCATACGCTCCCCGCGGGGAGGCTGGGAGTGGTCTAGGGACAAGCTCTGGTTGCTCAGGCCTGTCAGGAAGGCGAGCTCCGGGAACATTGACACTCTGGAGATCCTCAGTGGAAGCACAGGCGGTTGGTAAATAGGTGGGGCCCCTGGCACAGCTGCCGCCAACCAGGCCCTGGATGCCTGGGCCCTGGTGCCCAGCCTGTGCTCCATCTCCTCCTGTATCTGCTTCCCCCCTTCTCCTATCCCCCATCGCCCACTGCTGCCTGGCTGAGTCCTCCCTCTCCTCCACTGCACCCCCCTCTCTGGGGTCCTCACCACTCACCATGGCCTCCTCTCCTCCACCCCTCCCCCGCGGACTCATGAGTCAGCCCTGGGGCTGGTCAACGAGAGCTGAGGATTACAGTGGGCGAGAAGCCGGCTATGAGTCAGCAGTGTGCCCTTCTTGCCAAGAAGCCTAGCAGCATATTGGGCTGCGTTAGTAGGAGCATTGCCAGCAGATCGAGGGAGGTGATTATTCCGCTCTATTGGGCACTGGTGAGGCCATATCTGGACATCTGGAGTATTGCGTCCGGTTTGGGGCCAACCCACTACAGAAAGGGTGTGGACAAATTGGAGAGGGTCCAGCTGACGACAAGGAAAATGACCAGGGGGCTGGAGCTTATTTAGTCTGCAGAAGAGGACAGCGAGGGGGGATTTAATAGCAGCCTTCAATAGGGTGACCAGACAGCAAATGTGAAAAATCGGGATGGGGTGGGGGGTAATAGGAGCCTATACAAGAAAAGGACCCAAAAATCGGGACTATCCCTATAAAATCGGGATATCTGGTAACCCTAGCCTTCAGCTACCTGAAAGGGGGGCGGGGGTCCGAAGAGGATGGAGCTCAGCTGTTCTCAGTGGTGGCAGATGACAGAACAAGGAGCAATGATATCAAGTTGCAGTGTGGGAGGTCTAGGTTGGATATTAGGAAACACTATTTCACTAGGAGGGTGGTGAAGCACTGGGATGGGTTCCCTAGGGAGGTGGTGGAATCTCCTTCCTTAGAGGTTTTGAAGGCCCGGATTGACAAAACCCTGGCCGGGATGATTTAGTTGGTGTTGGTCCTGCCATGGGCAGGGGGTTGGACTGGATGACCTCCTGAAGTCCTTTTCAACCCTCATCTTCTCTGAGTCTGTCAGTCCTTTGTCCATCCTCAGTAGGCACCAACTTCCTCTGGCCAGTGGGTGCTCAACTCCTGCTCTGCCTCAGGCCCCTCCCCCACTCCACCTCTTCCCCAAAGCACCGCCCCACCTTTTCCCTGGTCTGCCCCGCCGCACCCCCAAATCAACCCCTTCAGGGAAGAAATAGTAGAGGAAGCAGTAGTGGATGGGAACCTGGAAGGCAGTGACCATGAGATGGTCGAGTTCAGGATCCTGACACAAGGAAGAAAGGAGAGCAGTAGAACAGAGACCCTGGACTTCAGAAAAGCAGACTTTGACTCCCTCGGGAAGCTGATGGGCAGGATCCCCTGGGAGAATAACATGACGGGGAAAGGAGTCGAGGAAATACTTTAAAAAGTATTTTAAAGAATCCTTATTGAGGTTGCAGGAACAAACCATCCCGATGTGTAGGAAGAAAAGTAAATATGGCAGGCGACCAGCTTGGCTTAACAGTGAAAACACAAAAAAACAGCTTACAAGAAGTGGAAGATTGGACAAATACAAATACCCTACAAAGACCTTGTGAGCTCTCCAAGTTCAGGATTGTTCTCTGCAGATGTGGAACCATTATGGCAGATGTCACTCAAGGCTTCCCATCTATTCTGACTGACAACTGGAAACAGGTCCCTCCCCAATCTCACTTTCTCCTGAATGATCTCATGAGATACAGACCAAAACTGATCCCTTCCTCTCTCCTCTGGGGAAGGATTTGGGAAAAATCAGATCCTGATAGGTTTGATCTCTCCTGCACATATTTTGGTTTGTTCATCCCTTTTCCATTCCTCTCTCTGAGATTCCTTTCTCTCCAGCATAGGGAGTGACCTATGTCTGGATTGTCTCTATCTGCCATCAGGTGATGGGATGGTGAGTGAGAATGAGGAGGAGAAACCCCAGCAGGAAGATGCTGAACAAGTAGAACCACGTGGAACATTATCAGGAAGATCCAAAGGGAATGTTTACGGGAGTTGTGCACTCCCAGAAAAAGCAAAAGACTGTGAGACTCAGCACAGGCCAGAGGAAAACTTCAGTAGCCACTCAGACCTTATTACATGCAAGAGAATCAACCTGGAAGAGACACGCTACAGATGCCATAAGTGTGGGAAACACTTCAGTCAGAGGCCACACCTTACCACACATCAGACAATCCACACGGGTGAGAAACCTTATGAATGCTCTGAGTGTGGGAAACGCTTCATTGATAGTTCAACCCTCATTTCACATCATAGAATCCACACAGGAGAGACGCCTTACACTTGCGCTGAATGCGGGAAAAGCTTCAATCAGAGCTCAAACCTTATCAAACATAGGAGAATCCACACAGGTGAGAAACCTCATGGATGCTCTGAGTGTGGGAAACACTTCATTCATCGTTCAGCCCTCATCTCACATCAGAGAATCCACACAGGAGAGACGCCTTACACATGCGCTGAATGCGGGAAAAGCTTCAATCAGAACTCTACCGATTGCACATCAGAGAATCCACACAGGAGCGAGACCCTACACATGCTCTGAGTGTGGGAAAAGTTTCAATCAGAGCTCAAACCTTATTAAACATGAGAAAATCCACATGGGGTATGTCTACACTACTGGATTATTCCGATTTTACAGAGACCGATTTTTGGAAACATTGTATAAAGTCGAGTGCACGTGGCCACACTAAGCACATTAATTCAGCGGTGTGCATCCATGTACCGAAGCTAGCGTCGAATTCTGGAGCGTTGCAATGTGGGTAGCTATCCCATAGTTCCCATAGTCTCCTCTGCCCATTGGAATTCTGGGTTGAGATACCAATGAATGATGGGGCAAAAACAGTGTCGCAGGTGATTCTGGGTAAATGTCATCAGACAATCCTCCCTCCGTGAAAGCAATGGCAATTATTTCACACCCTTTTCCCTGGATTGCCCAGGCAGATGCCATAGCACGGCAACCATGGAGCCCATTCAGCCTTTTTTCACTGTCACCGTATGTCTACTGGATGTTGCTAAGAGATGCGGTACTGCAGCGCTACACAGCATCATCCCCTTGCCTTTTGCAAATTAGCCAAGAGGGTGACCAGCTCTACTGTACCGTCTGCTGCATTGCAAGTTGACAATGACTGTTACCAGTCATACTGTACCGTCTGCTGCTGTCATGGGTGCTCCTGGCCGGCCTCGGTGAGGTCAGCCGGGGGTGCATGGACAAAAATGGGAATGACTCCCGAGGTCATTCTCTTCTTCAAGTTTTGTCTAAAGGGAGAGTCAGTCCTGCCTATAATATCAGGCAAGCCTACTAAAAAACCAGAGAGGCAAATGGCCGCTCCAGATCAGAGCCCCAGATATCCCACAGAAATGATGAGCTGCATGCCATTCTAGGGGGTGCCCCTGCAACAACGCCACCCATTGCTTCCCTCCTCCCCCACCCCTCCTGGGCTACCGTGGTAGTTATCCCCCATTTGTGTGATGAAGTAATAAAGAATGCATGAATTTGAAACAACACTGACTTTATTGCCTCTGCAAGCAGAGATCAAAGGAGGGAGGGGAGGGCAGCCTCCAGCTGCTATGATATTCCAGGCAGGAGTGAATCTCCAGGAGACAAAACTTAAAGAAGAGAATGACCTGGGGAATCATTCTCATTTTCGCCCAGGCGCCCCCGGCCGACCTCACTGAGGCCGGCCAGGAGCAATCAGGGGACGACGATGACGGAGGTCAGTCATGCTGCACCATCTGCAAGGGAAGGGAAGGGAAGGGAAGGGGATGCTGCTGTATAGCGCTGCAGCACCGCATCTGCCAGCAGCATCCAGTAGACATACGGTGACATTGAAAAAAGGCGGGAAATAATTTTTTTCCCTTGGTTTCACAGAGGGAGGGTTGGGGGGCTGATGACATATACCCTGAACCACCTGCAACAATGTTTTTGACCCTTCAGGCTTTGGAAGCTCAGCCAAGAATTCAAATGGTTTTCGGACAGTGCGGGAACTGTGGGATAGCTACAGTCGTCAGTCGCTCCTCCCTCCGTGAGCGTCCATTTCATTCTTTGGCTTTCTGTTACGCTTGTCTCAGCTCCTTAAGTTTCACGCAGCACTGGGCCGAGTTCCTGTTGTGGCCTCTGTCCATCATGGCCTTGGAGATTTTTCAAATGTTTTGGCATTTTGTCTTTTGGAACGGAGTTCTCGTAGAATAGATTCATCTCCCATACAGAGATCAGATTCAGTATCTCCCGTACGGTCCATGATGGAGCTCTTTTTGATTCTGGGACTGAATGGTCACCTGTGCTGATCAGTGCTCCACGCTGGGCAAATAGGAAATTAAATTCAAAAGTTCCTGGGGCTTTTCCTATCTACCTGGCCAGTGCATCCGAGTTCAGCTTGCTGTCCAGAGCGGTCACAATGGTGCACTGTGGGATAGCTCTCGGAGGCCAATACCGTTAGATTGCAGCCACACTAACTCTAATTCGAAATGGCAAAACCGATTTCAGTGCTACTCCTCATCAGGGAGTGCAGCTATCGATATTAAGAGCCCTTTATATCAAAATAAAGGATTTCATTGTGTGGACAGGTGCATCGTTATTTTGGTTTAAAACGCTGCTATATTCGAAATAAACTCGTAGTGTAGACCAGGAAGGAAGGAAAACCTTCAATCAGAGCTCAAGCCTTATTAGACATCAGAAAATTCACATGAGAGAGAACTGTAATAAATGCCTTGACTAGGGTTGGCCAAAGATTTTTTTAAATCACATTTGTTAATTCCCCACAAAGTGATCTTCACATCATCTTCACCGTGGTCTCTCAGCTCCTGCAGATGGGTTGCCTGCTTCTGCCTTTTGCAGCTGACCCTTCTTTGGGGTCAATCCTGCATTCTTTTCTATCAACTTTTTTCCTTTTGAGTCGTAGGAGTGTGTGTCCCTCCAGCTAGGAATGTTCATCAGCTCCAGGTGGGGGGAGAGAGAGGTTTGATCCCAACAAGCTACACTGAGGCAAAAACTACCTGGGCCTTCCATCCACTAGGGCTGCACATGGTGTTGGCTGCTCAAGTTAGTGACCTTGGTGTAAAAAGACAGTTATAGTTGTAGTGCAGCTGCAGCCCAGGTGCAGTGGTTGGCATTAGCTTTCCCTTTGACCTGACCTAAACTCCATCCCTTTTCCTAGTCTAAACAAACAGCATCACGGTTATACTGTTCCCCCATTTCAAAGTAATTGTTAGTCATCAACAAATTGTTTCGTTCCCAGTTGCTCTGATGTTGCTTCAGGTTGTGCTGGAGAACAAATTGTTACTACCACTTTTCTCACTTAAAACATATTGAACTATAACAAAGAGATGGAACTGGGAGAGATAGCTCAGTGGTTTGAGCATTGGCCTGCTAAACCTAGGGTTGCGAGTTCAGCCTTTGAAGGGACGATTTGGGGCAAAAATCTGGGGATTGGTCCTGCTTTGAGCAGGGGGGTTGAATTCAATGACCTCTTGAGGTCCCTTCTAACCCTGATATTCTATGAACAGGGCAGGGATAGGGGAAAATGTCACTTCACCCTCTCTAACAACAGAAGATGCTAGGGTAAGTCAGAGGGCTTCCCTATCACCATCCAAACCATTCAGTTGGGAAGGTCAATATATTTTCTAAAGGGCTGTGAAGAAGATTCCCTGGTAAATGACTTGGAACTAAGGTTAGGGGGTTGTTACAGGAGTGGGTGGGTGAGATTCTGTGGCCTGCATTGTGCAGGAGGTCAGACTAGATGATCATAATGGTCCCTTCTGACCTTAAACTCTATGAGACTATAAGATACCCATGCATTTGGCCCCCAAAGCAGTTGTGGCCCAGGCCCTGCAGGAGGTTGCTCGTGAAGAGATCTCCTTCCTAATCAGGTGCAGGTTGCCTGTTATTTGGGAAATGCAATTCCCATCTAGGTAGGGAAGGGAAAATGGAAGTGATGTTTCTGTTCCAGTCACCTGGGCAGAATTGCTGCAAATATGTAGAAAATGAAATCCGTGTTGAATGTGATATAGCTGCAGAAAGAGACCTATTTTCCATAGATACTATGACATTTTGGTGTTTACAAAGATTCTAAGCCACACCTGAATTTAGTCCCTAATTTAAATCTATTGCCACCAGATTAAAGAAATAAAGGAGCATATTTGGGGAGGGAGAATTTATACTTCACTATTGCTACATTTGGTCTTTTGCTATTGTGCTTGAGTGTAGAGATTCTACACCAGAAAGTATAAAATTACTCCAAGAAAGTCAAAGGTGTTGACAAGGACTCAGGTAAATCGCATTACTAGTGAGTTGATTTTTCGCCCAGTGATGGAAGCTATGGTTGACCTGTGGCCCAGGTAAACTATTTTGAGAATGCTGCTCCCTAGTTAAGTGGCATTGGTCTCACTCCTAAAGGATGCCATTATTAAATTAGAACAACTGTCTTTTACCATTTGGATCGAAAGTTTCATAGAAGCACAGAGAGAGGAAACATCTGATTGCTTCAGAGCCAATCCATGCCCTATAGGTCCCAATCCCAGCTTACCTTTTTGGACAAGAAGCAGTTCCATGCTGGAGCAAATTATGGTAGCTAATGAGGGATGTATCAGATTCCCAAGTTCAGACTTCTGAGGATACATGAATGCAGAGTCCTGACTCCTGTGGTTGAATCTCTTAGTTTTGCTATTAAGTCTTATGCATTTGTATCACTTCTCACCTGTTGCTACTCTAGAAGATTAGAAAAATGTGATAATAGAACACAGGTGTTTTCTCATGATGCAGCCTTCCACGTAAGCGTGACCACTTCACCTACACTTGTAGGAGAAGACCCAGAGACAGGAAATAGACTCCACATAAATGGAAGGCTCTAGATTGACCCAGTAGAATGTGACTACACTAAAACTCAATGGATGGAAATGGGAATTAAGAGAAAACTGCCCTATAGGTTTATATTTTTGTAATCTTTGAATAAGTTATTTACCAGTGACAATAGAATTAAACATGAAGTTAATTAGTGTAAAGTAAAGAGGCTGATTATATTGATAACTTTCCAGTGTTACTATATAGATTCAGGATTTTCTTCTAGTTCTCTCCGCGCCTCCTACTATATTGGAAATGGTGGCTAATCCTGAAAAAGTAAAACCTCACTCCAAAGGAATTAGAGCGGGGAACTTTATGTGGGAGAAATAAGTAACCATGGCTTGAAAATAGAGCCCCAGTGTAGACTGTAATTATTTCTCTTTCAAATGGGAATTTATTTTGATAAACTTTAAAATAAATATTCTGTGAAGAGGAAAAATTGCTTGAGTCAAGATGTGTAACCTTCTACCGAGTTAGGTAGAAGTGTGACAGTCCCCAATTTGCTTGTTTGCTAAGCAAAAGACACATGGTAGGAGAGGTCAGAATTTAAAATGGTGATGGATGCAGGATGATTGATTTTTGCAACCAGTTATTTTATAGAATTACTTTCAAGAGACCATTTTCCCTTTTTAGGAGGCAGCTAGTTAGAGGCCCAGCTGCTAACCCTCGAACCTCAGGCCTGTGAAACCTCCCGTAACTGGCCTTTGTTTCTTTCCACGTTTACGATACCTTTAGAGTTCACCGTCCATGCTGCACACTACATGCAGTTTCGAGCAGATACTTTAAGAAGACTGCCAGGAAGCTCAGTCGGGCTGTTCCAGCAACTGGCGTTAGCCCAAACTCTGCCTCACTTCATCTAGAGAGTAGGACATGTCTGTATCGAAGGATTGGTTCACACCTGGTGCTGCCGAACAGACACCTCGCAGGAGGTGTGTGGTAAGATGGGGTAAGCTGGAATCTACAGCGATGATAAAAGGTAAGGGTGGGGAGTCCTTGGCTTTCAGCTCAACAAGCGTATTCTGTTCATTCTCTCTGAAGCATCTGGCACTGGTCACTCTCAGGCAGCACACTGGGCTAGATGGCCCAGTGGTTGACCTATTATGACCTGTCTTGTGTGTTCTTATGTAAGTCATCTAGGAGACTGACTTCCAGGATCTAGGACCCAGTCCCCTCTGGGAATGAAGCACAACAGTGACAGGCTGTAGACCCCTGCACTAGTCTCCTGTACCTGAAAAGCCTGCTAGCCGAAGTGCTGGGCCAGCTATGCCAGTGCCTGGTTCCTCAACTGCAGCTCTGGTCCTGCTCCATGTGACTCCAAGGCCAAAAAGAGCTGCAGAATCCAACCTCATAATCTTTGCCATTTATTTTCCTTTTTCTATTATTAGTGATGCAATAGTGAAATCTAAGGAGAAAACTAATTCACTTTGAGGCTGTGGGCTAAATATAAGGAATCATTTAGTTCGGTATTGAAATGTTCAGCTCTCCAAATTTGGGATGCACTGCCTGGGTAGAAAACCTCTGATTGGGGTTTTGAGTACCACTAAATATGCACCTGCCTCCTTGGGTTTGCTGTTCTAGGATTTATAAGGGTTGATTTTCTGCTGTATTCTTCTGATGGTTTGACTAAATTGATGACTTGATTCCAGCATAATATCCTAGTTAACTTTCGTTGATTTACTGATTTGACCTGAACTTTATCACTGCATTGTTTAACCCTTCATTAGCTAGTCGTTTAGCCTTAGCGATGTATGTTCTTGGTTGTATTTGTTCATGTTAATAAAACATGAAACTGGGATACTGAGTCATTTCTTTCAATAAGCAACAAGGGCTGGAACTGTGGAGAATGTGAACGGAGATCAGACATTGGACGTCTGAGCCTTATCAGATTCATCTAAATTAACACTGTGTTTCCCAAAGGGAGCAATGGAGGGGCATCTATCTTAGCTCCAGCTGCGGCCGGGTGGGGAGGAGAGCTCAGACCATCACAAGGAAAATAAGCTCCCCTACCCAGGCTTTCAGGAATTTGGGGAGGGTTCAGTGTGTCTGAGTGAGGAGAGATCAGTGAGGTGGGGCTGATCTGAGTAGGGGTCAGGGGTCTTGCTCTGCAGCCACTCTCATGGCCCTGCCCAATCCTTACCCCAGTCTGATTTGCCCAGGGGTTGGGCCTTGTCAGGCCAAGATGGGGTTGGAGCTCTGGATGGAAGGGCTGTAAAGGTAGTGAACAGTTTGTAGATTTCAGCCAGCAGGGTGTTGGTAGAGTAAATGTGTGTGTGTTAAAGGGACGCTGCTGACAGAGGACAGGATGAAGGTGGTGCAGGCAACTGTAACTGCGTCTCCTGCTTTTCAGAAGTTTGAGTTTTGCGGCTGCAGAGGTTCTGCAAGGGGCTGATATTGCTCCAGCCAATCTTAACTCTGCATTAAGGAAGGGTTTGCCCTTTAATGATTAATTCTCCCTCAGTACTAACTGGGCTCTGAGGCTGACCCCAAGCTAAATGCTGAAAGTGAAATAATGAAATATCAACTGTCCATGACTCGTTTAAAATTAAATCCTGTCCTCCTGTCTGCAATTCGGCAATGATGAGGAAACCAAGCCAAGTGGATTCATTGCCTCGGGAGAAGTTTAACCACTTCCGCCTCTCTGTGTATCTTACTGTAACGGAAAGGAACAAGAAAGCAATGAAGTTCACAGGCGCAGATTTTCTTCTCTCTCCAAAGCTCTGAGAGCAACCTGTGCCTCAGACCTCTTCTTTATATTTAACTCTCCTCATTGGGCTGGATTACTGCTAGTAGCACATCCTCGCTCTGCTCTTCAAAGGTCTCAGTGTGATTACGATTAGATGAGTAATGTCCGTCTTTCCTTCAACTCTGCAAAGGAAACTTCTGCTTCACCACACCAGCTAACAAGAAGTCATGAAAGCAGTTTCCTTGGGAATTCCAGGCCGTGTATTACGACCAAGAACACTCGGCTGAGCACGGAGTGGTTCTTGAAAATCGATGTCTTCAACTAAGGCCTGGTCTACACTAGGTGGGGTGTCGATCTAAGAGGGGCAACTTCAGCTACGTGAATAGCGTAGCTGAAGTCAGCCAGCTAGAATACTTACCCGTCCTCACGGCGCGGGATCGACGTCCATGGCTCCCCGTCGACTCCAGCCACTCACTCTGGTGGAGTTCGGTCGACGGGGCGTGTTCGGGTTCAATATCGCATCTAGATGAGGCGATATATCGAACTCCTGAGAAATCGATTGCTACCCGCCAATCTGGCAGTGAGACACCCTAAGAGGCTATATTCTGATCTCACAGGACCAGCCGCCCACCCAGGTCAATATATAACTTAGATATTTCCCCAAAATCACATTGATGCCAATCCTTCAGTATCTAAATGCTAAAGGTTTATTTATAAGAAAGAAAGAAAGAAAGAAAGAAAGAAAGAAAGAAAGAAAGAAAGAATTAAAATTGGTTCAAGGAATCAAATACAATAATTGCAAAGTTCTTGGTTCAGGCTTATAGCAGTGATAGAATAAACTGCTGGCTTGATAAGTCTTTGGGTGCTTCAAGTCACTGGAAGTTCCTCTCCCTTGGTTAGATGCTCCCATTAGTATAAGTCAGGGGTGTCAAACTAGTGTACTTAGATTTCCAGCAAATTCTGTTCACCAACATGGGCTTGAGCTCAACTCTGTTGCACTTCTCAGTTTCAACACTGTCATGGGATAAACAACATTAAGCAAAGAAAATAGTTACCACTGAAATGGCAGCACCGAAGCATAGCAAGTGAGTGTAGAACAGGGTGGGCAAACTATGGCCTAATGGTAAATTCTCAGAATGGTCCTGCTGAGCCCCGGTAACTAGTGGTGTTCCACCAAGGGTTCACTGGGACCGCCTACAAGGGAGCATTATTCATAAATGAGTCCGGGGTTGGTCAGGGGCAGTGGGAACAGGGAAGTTGCAGGTGCCACAGAGATACTTATGGGGTCAAATAGTGAGGGGAGAAGAAGAGAGTGAACAGGGACAGGTTGGGTAAGGTGGATGGAATGCAGGGATAAATTAAAGATGCATTGGAAGGAGGGGAGATCTGGGTGGGGGCGTGGATGTTCTCCAAGAGTCAGGAAAAGTGTGCAGAGCAGGGGTCAGGACCAAAGAGGGGATGGATGTAAGGGGAGAATACTGGGGTTACATGCTTATAATCCATGGTACAACTCTCACTGTGTACAGATTTTAGATCATCAGAAGAATAGGAAGTATGATTAGGGGTTAGAAGAGGTGAGAAGAACTAGACCTTCAGTCTGGAAAAGACTGAAGGAAGCAGGGAGGATGTGATAGATAATAGAAGTGATGTTGAGAAAGAGGATAAGAAAAAGTTATTTACTTATTGCTCTCAGACAGGAACCAGGGGGGAAAAATGAAATGAATAGGCAGAAAGCTAGGTTTAAAAAAAATATTCCTTCAAGTTAACCATTGTCAACCCAGTAACCAGTGGTGGTTAAACATCTACAAGGCAAGAACAGTTGTTGCTAGGACTAAGTCAAGGCTGTTGTGCAGACAGGAGGGTGCCTATTTGCAGGAAAGTGTCGCATGGCTATCCTTGTTCTGAAGGATCAAACCCTGATTTTTCTTGCTTAACAGAATTTACTGGCTGATGGGGTGGGCTCTCTTTGCTAACAGCCATTAGCAAGTCTTCTCCTGCCAGCCAAGTAATTTGCATCAACACAGAAGCACAGACTGCTCACTTAAAGAATCAGAATGGAGACATTCCTGTTCCAACACCATTGTCTTCCCAACCAGCTGGCCAAACACAGCCACTTGCTTATAGAGCTGCTCAACTTTCTTAACAGCCCTTACTCCATCTGAGACCTTTTCAAAGCTATCCACACGGGCTCTTTCAAAAGGAAAGTGGGTGGATTTTACATATCTTCCTAACCAGTCTTTAAAGGGTTAAGTCAGTCTGTGAGTTAATTAACTCTTTCTGGCCCTGTCGCCTTCCAATGAGAGATTATATTACACCCATAACGTCACAGGCCATATATGGTCAAAACAGCCGTGGCCAGGCTGGGACCGGGCTGGGCCTGGGGTACTCAGCTGGGGCCAGGCAGGGGCGGACGAAGCCAGGCCGAAGGGAGCCGCTCAGTCGGGAACGGACTGGAGGGAGCCACTCGTCTGGGCTGGGCTGGGCCTCGCCATGCCTCCCTGGAGCCCTCCTCACACTCCTTTCCCCTGGTCCAGCCTTTGTTCCAGCTCAGGTGGTAGCTAGTGGATTTCTCACGATGGCTGCCCCATTTGTTCCCTTACACTCAGATACAGATACAAAAGTGATACATTTATACAAATAGGATGACCACACTCAGTAGATTATAAGCCTTGTAATGATACCTTACAAGAGACCTTTTGCATGAAGCATACTGCAGTTACATTATATTCACACTCATTAGCATATTTTTATAAACTTCTATAGAATGGAACATGACAACAGCAAAGACGACGACAGTGGAGACACCTCTGAAGAAATGCCCTAGAGCCCTTGGGCCGTCACGCTTCAGGAATGTGCGTGAGGTGCTAGGAGACCTGGAGATGGGGGGTGTCCTGCTGGCCGTAGGTGAGTGTTGTGAACCCCCAGTTGCTAGGCTGAATTTATCCATTCCCTGGCAATAAAACATTGTCTTGTTTTCACAGCCACTTTCGGTCTCCTGGCTTCTACCCTCTACCCTACTGGCAGGGCATTGTGCAGCACCCTTTCCAGCCCACCTGGGTGGAGGAGATTGAGGAAGAGAGCATCTGCCATCCAGCTCCATCTCATCTAGAGCAAGTGAGTGGAGGTCTCCAGAGCCATCGCCAGTGTGGTGGGAATGGCCCAGCAATAGGGCTCCCAGCCTTTCCCTTGCAGGAGATTGTTCCCAACGTCGAGAGTCTTTCGGGAGGGCAGAACCTGCCAGTTGCTGAACACCCACAATGGCAAGCAGTGAAATCAGTGGGAACTGAGGGCGACTCCTCCCTCCTGGGATTGGCACCGTGTGAACGAACTTTCATTTAGGACTATCCGGGTTCCGCTCTTTCTCTGGCCTGGGAGGGAGCGGGGTCTACTGGGGGGGGAGGGAGCGGCTTGTCCAAACTAACGGAGAGCCCCATTGCTCTGAAAGAATGAGACTCTCCCAGTTTCACAGGGCCCTATTGGGTGAGGGGGAACATTGGGAGCAGCCTGTGCTGTGAGCTGCTGCCAGTGCGTGTGGACGGCAGCCCCTCTGCCCTGGGGTGGGGTGTGTGGGGAGGAGGAATTGCCTCAGCAGAGGGGACGTAGGCAGGGGAGCAGGCAGGCCCATTAATGAGAGCTGCCTTGAGCCCAGACTCATGGCTGCTCCCCACTCAGTTCCAGGATGGAGCGGTGGAAGCGGATGCTGAGGAGGAAGGCTGGGCAGGTGGCTCTGGAGCCAGTAGGGAGCAGCGTCCGACCTGCCCAGGAGGAGAGTGGCCCCTCTGTCCCAGCGGGCGAGGAAGAGGCCGGTGGGCAGGCAAAGCGGAGAAGCTCCCTGACCTTCTGGAGGAAGAGGAAAACACCAGCTCCCTTAGCAGGCCCTGAGGCACCTTCTGGTCCCAAATGGAGGTGGCCCCGGGTGATGCTATGTAGGAGGGACCCAGGCGAGGGCAGGAGCCGGGCAAGGTGGCTCTGCGGCTTCCTTTCCAGGAAGCAGAGGAGCCAGGAGCCCAGCCCCAGGGCCCAGCAGGAGCTATCCACCAGCCTGGCCACCGAGGAGCCCCCAGCCAACCGAGCAGGAGCTGGGCGGCTCCGGCATGGGGACCGGCAGCTCTGCCTACTCCTGAGGGGCCAGCACCTCCTCTGTGGGGTCTGACAGCCCTGAGGCTGAAGGCTCCCTCTGTGCAGGTGAGGGGAGACCCAGGGGACAGGGGGAAGGATGGGGGCAGTAGGGGACTAATAACACCCTGTGCCCATTGGGTCACCAAGACGCCAGGACTGAGCCATGGGAGCCCCACTAACACCAGTGGGGGTGGCACAGCTGCACCCTGTAGCAGGGGATGCTGGGCAGAGTCCGGGGAGCTCCAGCCTCCCCTGATGATGTTGGGGGGGGGCTGACGGCCACGGGGTCCTGAGGCTGATGGGCCTGAGGGTGTCTCTGGGAGGGGCAGGGTGCGGCCCTCTGTGCCATGGGGCTCCTTGTTGAGGATGGGGGACATTGAGCCATTTCTCTACACTGCATCCCCCCAGTGGCAGCAGGGATGATTCTTTCTCCTGCTCTCCCTGGTGCAGAGACCCCCAGTGCCCAGCAGCAGTGGGCTGAGGAGGAGGAAGAAGAGAAGGAGGAGGAGGAGGTGTCCCCTGAACAAGACACCATCAGGGTCATCCAGGACTACCTCCAGGGCAGAATTGAGGTACAAAAATCTTACAGCTGCGCTGCCCCTGAGTCTGCCCTGCCCCTTCTTCCATCCCCACCCACACAGGGGGGTCTTGTCCCAGAGAATCCATCACCCCCAATGGGGGGAACTGCTCCCTTGTTACCTGGCAGCCCAAAGTGGGGGCATTTGTCTCACGCAGGCCAAGGTGTCCGCTCCCCACAGACACTGTCCCAGTTACAACCCCAGTCTGTGCAGGGCGACACTGGTTTCGGGAAGCGGAGCGGCTTTCCCTGTCCAACTCCATGGGGTTCCTGAGCCATGGAGCTGGTGTAGGTGGGTTGGGGAGGTCCCTACCTAACTGTCTCTCTCTCTCCCCCCACCCCACTCCTAGTTGATGGCCAAACAGCTCCGCTTCCTCCGTAGTGTCCCATGTCTGTACTTCTTGGCACAGCAGCAGGGGCTGAACACTCTGGAGCCCCACGTCTCCAAAGCGGCCCTCGTGGAGAGCATTGCGGTGAGTGGGACCCCGTGTCTGGCCCCTGGGGCGAGGGACCCAGAAACGAGAGAAAGAGTTGGTGGGGCCAGAGGGGGAAGCAGAGGACAGTGGTTCCTGTGGCTGAGGGCTGGGGAGCAGGGAAGGGAGAGCTTCTGACACCAATCGGGAGCTGGCAGTGGGGGAACTGTAAGGCCGGAGGGGAGGGGGACGGACGTTTGATGGATGGGAGGAATGGGGGGCCCAGCTGGTTGGGGTTGGGAGTGACACTGGCTGTTTCTGCAGAGCACTTTGGCCTCCTCCCTGGGAAGTGCCTGTGGATCTGCGGGGCCTGAATCTCACATGCAAATTTATCTTCTTGGGGTCTCTCAGGAGCTGATTGAAAATCTGCCCATGGTGCCAGAGCCAACCTCCATCATCTCCAGCTCCATGGCGGCAGTTTGCAGCCTCAGGTACCAGGACCGTCCCATCCAGCTGCCTTAACCCTGGTGCTGATCGGGTCTGGAGCCGGGAGTCCCAGATCTTCTCCGGCCTAGATTACCCCCAGCTGTGGCTGTTCCCATCCCCCAGGAGAGGAGGCGGGAACGTCTCCACTTTCCTGGCTGGGGGGTGATTTCACTCCAGGAACGTTACAGCGGCCGTAGGGAGGGGATCACTGCGGGGGAGGGGGTCATGGCCATGGCAGTGCCAGCGCCACTCCGGTGCCGCCAAGGATAACACGGGCTCCTCTCTCCCCGCAGCAAACTGAAGCCGCTGCTTGCCCTGGAGCTGGAATCACGCCTCCTGCGGGCTCTTCTTTACACCATCTTCACGATGGGCACTGGGCAGGATACCACCCACTTCCAGGTAGGTCACGATCCTACTTCCCTGTCCCAGGAGCAGGAGCCGCCTCTGGTCCCTGCTCCCTTGGTTTGATGGAGCTGCTGAGAATAGGGGAGGAGTGAGCAGAGCTGGGAACAGGCCCGAGACAAACTGGCAGGGAGGGCCCCTTCCCTCCAGGGGGGATTGTATTACCCCTCTGTGGCTGATCCCAGCCTTCCCTCTCCTCATTCTGTGTTCTGCTGCCTGGACTCTCCCAGGGATCCTTCTTCCCACCCATTGCAGTTTGGCTGGTCCCTAGTCTGCTGGGTACCAGGCCCTGCACAGAGAACTGCTAAGGCCAAGGATTGAGGAGCCAGCAAGCATCCAACTAGGAACTCTTGCCAAGTGTCCTTGGAATGATGTGAATGGGAGAGGCCAGGATGTGCCTTTTGGGTCTGGCCAGGGCTCTCAGAGAACCCCCCTGGTCCCGTGACTGGTGTAGCCCCATGTCCCATGACTGACGGGTGTTCCCGCTTCTTGCAGGCTCTGCACAACACCTATTTACAGAGGTTGGACGCCATGGTCGGGTGCCTGCTCACCGAGACCCCCACCCCAGCTAAGCTGCAGCACCTCTTGGAGGTGAGTAGAATGGGCCGGTCTGGGGTGGGATTTCCCCTTAACCCCGTCAGGGGGCTGCAAAGGAGAGACTAGAAGAGTCCCGTTTCTGTTGTGTCCTCCCAGCTTGAACCCAAGCCGCCCCACGTTCCCAGAGCTGTCAGTGCAGTGCAATGTTGGGACCCTTACGCCTCCTGGGGCGGGGGCGCAGGGGAGCAGAGGGAAGGAGCTGGGACTCTCAACCAGAGCTCTGCACGGTTGCATTAAGCACTAACAGTGAAAACCAGGCCTGGCTGGGGCCTGAGAGACTGAAACCAACACCTGTGAGATGCAGGATATGGGACCCTGAGAAAAGTCACTGGCTCCTCTCTAGGGAGACCCTGAGATACAGGAGGAGCCTCAGGGAATCAGCTCTTCTGTCCTAGGGACGCTGCAGTTCCTGTCCTCACGGCCACTCCATCCATCCTACCAAGGCTTCTGCAGCTGGGGTCTGGGGTCCAGGACATGTGCCTTGATCCTGACGTGCTGTTCATGGATCAGAGCACATGATCTGAGGGTTCAGAGCAAATAGACCAGCCCCAAGACCGACCATTGTCCCAGCCTGGCGAGACAATGACAGCTTGTGCCCAGTGGAGGACAGGACCAAACAGCTCAGCTTCCGCCATGCTGTCCCACGTCTGTGCTTCTTGGCACAGCAGCAGGGGCTGGACACTCTGGAGCCCCACTCTCCAAAGTGGCCACGCCATCAGGGGCTCATTCACCTGCACATCTACCAAAGTGATCTATGTCATCATGTGCCAGCAATGCCTCTCTGCCATAGGTACATTTGCCAAACCGGACAGTCTCTATGCAAAAGAATAAATGGACACAAATCTGACATCAGGAATCATAACATTCAAAACCCAGTAGGAGAACACTTCAGCCTCTCTAACCACTCAGTGACAGACTTGAAGGTGGCAATTTTGCAACAAAAAAACTTCAAAAACAGACTCCAAAGAGAGACTGCTGAACTTGAATTAATATGCAAATTAGATAAAATTAACTTAGTTTTAAACAGAGACTGGGAATGGTTGGGTCATTGCACTAATTGAATCTATTTCTCCACGTTAAGTATCCTCACACCTTCTGTGGGTCATCTTGATTATCACTTCAAAGGTTTTTTTTCTCCTGCTGATGATTGCTCATCTCAGTTGATTGGCCTCTTAGAGTTGGTATGGCTACTTCCACCTTTTCACGGTCTCTGTATGTATAAATATCTTCTTTCTGTGTTCCATTCTATGCATCCGCTGAAGTGAGCTGTTAGCCAGTGAGTGGCCCATCGAACGGACACTTAATTCACAATGGACCATGGGAGGCATCCATCTACACTGAACGGACTTTTCTGTGAATGTTCTATCTGACGTATCCTGCAAAGTATCCATCCTGCAATGACTGAGCAAAATGGGGCATGGACAGGGACTTGCCCATGTGACTCCAAGCTCCCATCTTTCACCTGTGATTTTCCACTAGCTGTGCTGAGGACTTTGAAACAATGGGTTTCCCTTCATATGGCAGAAGTTAAAAGAGGCCCTGGAAACATCTCCACTGTGCCTCTAGCCTGCTCCAGCCTCTTTCCTGCTCAAACATCTGGACTATGGACTTATACTAATGGGAGCATCTAACCAAGGAAGAGGCACTTCCAGTGACTTGGAAGCACCCAAAGACTTATCAAGCCAGCAGTTTATTCTATCACTGCTATAAGCCTGAACCAAGAACTTTGCAATTATTGTATTTGATTCCTTTAACCAATTTTAATTCTCACCTTTCTTTCTTTCTTTCTTTCTTTCTTTCTTTCTTTCTTTCTTTCTTTCTTTCTTTCTTTCTTTCTTTCTTTCTTTTTATAAATAAACCTTTAGCATTTAGATACTGAAGGATTGGCATCAATGTGATTTTGGGAAATATCTAAGTTATATATTGACCTGGGTGGGCGGCTGGTCCTGTGAGATCAGAATATAGCCTCTTAGGGTATGTCTTCACTCCCCGCCAGATCGGCGGGTAGCAATCGATTTCTCGGAGTTCGATATATCGCGTCTCATCTAGATGCGATATCGAACCCCGAACACGCTCCCGTCGACTCCGGAACTCCACCAGAGTGAGTGGCGGTAGCGAGTCGACGGGGAGCCGTGGGCGTCAATCCCGCGCCGTGAGGATGGGTAAGTAATTCTAGCTAAGGTACTTGACTTCAGCTACGCTATTCACGTAGCTGAAGTTGCGTCTTAGATCGACCCCACCTAGTGTAGACCAGGCCTTAGTTGAAGACATTGATTTTAAAGAACCACTCATTTCTCAGTCTAGTGTTTTTGGTGGTAATACAAGGACTGGAATTCCCAAGGAAACTGCTTTCATGACTTCTTGTTAGCTGGTGTGGTGAAGCAGAAGTTTCCTTTGCAGGTTGAAGGGGAAAGGACGGACATTACTCATCTAATCGTAATCACACTGAGACGCTGAAGGAAGCAGAGCGAGGATGTGCTACTAGCAGTAATCCAGCCCAATGGGGAGGAGTTAAATATAAAGAAGAGGGTCATGTGGAGAACAGGGTTTGCTCTCAGAGCTTTGGAGAGAAAAGAAATCTGCCACTTTTTCTCTGTGAACACCTTTTGCTTTTCTTGTTCCTTTCCGTTACAGTAAAGATACAGAGAATGGAAGTGGTTAAACTTCTCCGGAGGCAATGAATCACTTGGCTTGGTTTCCTCTCATCATTGCCAGTGCAGACAGGAGGGACAGGATTTGTTTTAAACGAGTCATGGACAGTTGATATTTTCATTGTTTTCTTTCTAAGCATTTAGCTTGGGGGTCAGCCTCAGAGCCCAGTTAGTACTGAGGGAGAATTAATCATTAAAGGGCAAAACCCTTCCTTAATGCAGAGTTAAGATTGGCTGGAGCAATATCAGCCCCTTGCAGAACCTCTGCAGCCGCAAAACTCAAACTTCTGAAAAGCAGGAGACGCAGTTACAGTTGCCTGCACCACCTTCATCCTGTCCTCTGTCAGCAGCGTCCCTTTAACACACACACATTTACTCTACCAACACCCTGCTGGCTGAAATCTACAAACTGTTCACTACCTTTTACAGCCCTTCCAACCAGAGCTCCAACCCCATCTTGGCCTGACAAGGCCCAACCCCTGGGCAAATCAGACTGGGGTAAGGATTGGGCAGGGCCATGAGAGTGGCTGCAGAGCAAGACCCCTGACCCCTACTCAGATCAGCCCCACCTCACTGATCTCTCCTCACTCAGACACACTGCACCCCTCCCCAAATTCCTGAAAGCCTGGGTAGGGGAGCTTATTTTCCCTTGTGATGGTCTGAGCTCTCCCTCCCCACCCGGCCGCAGCTGGAGCTAAGATAGATGCCCCCTCCATTGCTCCCCTTTGGGAAACACAGTGTTAATTTAGATGAATCTGATAAGGCTCAGACGTCCAATGTCTGATCTCCGTTCACATTCTCCACAGTTCCAGCCCTTGTTGCTTATTGAAAGAAATGTCTCAATATCCCAGTTTCATGTTTTATTAACATGAACAAATACAACAAAGAACATACATCGCTAAGGCTAAACGACTAGCTAATGAAAGGTTAAACAATACAGTGATAAAGTTCAGGTCAAATCAGTAAATCAACGAGTTAACTAGGATATTGCGTTGGAATCAAGTCATCAATTTAGTCAAACCATCAGAAGAATACAGCAGAAAATCAACCCTTATAAATCCTAGAACAGCAACCCAAGGAGGCAGGTGCATATTTAGTGGTACCAAAACCCCAATCAGAGGTTTTCACCCAGGCAGTGCATCCCAAATTTGGAGAGCTGAACATTTCAATACCGAAACCAAATGATTCCTTATATTTAGCCCACAGCCTCAAAGTGAATTAGTTTTCTCCTTAGATTTCACTATTGCATCACTAATAATAGAAAAAGGAAAATAAATGGCAAAGATTATGAGGGGTTGGATCTCTGCAGCTCTTTGGCTTTGGAGTCACATGGAGCAGGACCTGTAGCTGCAGTTGAGGAACCAGGTACTGGCATAGCTGGCCCAGCACTTCGGGCTAGCAGGCTTTTCAGGTACAGGAGACTAGTGCAGGCTCCACAGCCTGTCACTGTTGTGCTTCATTCCCCAGAGGGGATCAGTCCTGGGATCCTGGAAGTCAGTCTCCCTTAGATGACTTACATAAGAACACAAGACAGGTCATACTAGGTCAAACCAATGGGCCATCTAGCCCAGTGTGCTGCCTGAGAGTGACCAGTGCCAGATGCTTCAGAGAGAATGAACAGAACACGCTTGTTGAGCTGAAAGCTGAAGGACTCCCACCCTTACCTTTTACTTTATCGTTGTAGATTCCAGCTTACCCCATCTTACCACACCTCCTGCGAGGTGTCTGGGCAAATCAGGTGTGAACCAATCCTTCGATACAGACATGTCCCACTCTAGATGAAGTGAGGCAGAGTTTGGGCCAACGTCAGTTTGGAACAGCCCGACTGAGCCCGGCAGTTTTCTTAAAGTATCTGCTGCCGTAAACCGCATGCAGTGTGGACGTGTGAACCCCAAAGGTATCAAACGTGAAAGAAACAAAGGCCAGTTACGGGGAGGTTTCCATGGCCAGGCCTGAGGGTTAAGCAGCTGGGCTCTAACAGCTGCCTCCTCAAAAGGAAAAACGGTCTCAGCACCCATAAAAATAACTGGTTGCAAAAATCAATCATCCTGCATCCATCACCATTTTAAATTCTGACCTCTCCCGCCCGATGTGTCTTTGTTTAGCAAACAAGCAAATTGGGGACTCTGTGGCTGTTACCCTCTAACTCGGTAGAAGGTTACACATCTTGACTCAAGCAATTTTCCTCTTCACAGAATATTTATTTTAAAGTTTATCAAAATAAATTCCATTTGAAAGAGAAATAATTACAGTCTACACTGGGGCTCTATTTTCATGCATGCTATTTCTCCCACATGTTCCCCCGCTCTAATTCCTTTGGAGTGAGGTTTTACTTTTCAGGATTAGCCACCATTTCCAATATAGTAGGAGGGGCGGGGAGAGAACTAGAAGAAAACCTGAATTATATAGTAATACTGAAAGTTATCACATAATCAGCCTCTTACTTTACACTAATTAACTTCATGTTTAATTTCATTGTCACTGGTAACAACTTATTCAAAGATTACAAAATATAAACCTATAGGGCAGTTTTCTCTTAATTCCCATTTCCACCATTGAGTTTTGTGTGAAGTCACATTCTACAATAACCTAGGAGCCTTCCATTTATGTGAGTTCATTTCGCCCTGGGTCTTCTCCCATAAGTGTAGGTGGAAGGGCTCTCACGCTACGTGGGAAGGCTGCATCATGAGAAAAAACACCTGTGTTCTATTATCACATTTTCTAATCTTTCAGAGTAGCAACAGGTGGAGAAGTGATACAAATGCATAAGACTTAATAGCAAAACTAAGAGACCAAACCACAGAGTCAGGACTCAGCATTCATGTATCCTGCAGTCTGAACTTGGAATCTGATACATTCCCTCATTAGCTACCATAATTTGCCCAGCATGGAACTGCTTCTTGTCCAAAAAGGCAGCCAGATTGGGACCCATAGGCATGGATTGGCTCTGAAGCAATCAGATGTTTCTCTCTCTGTGCTTCATGAAACTTTCGATCCAAATGGTAAAAGACAGTTGTTCCCAATTTAATAATGGCATCCTTTAGGAGTGAGACCAATGCCACTTAACTAGGGAGCAGCATTCTCAAAATAGTTTACCTGGGCCACAGGTCACCATAGCTTCCATCACTGGGGCGAAAAATCAACCACTAGTACATGCGATTTCTACCTGAGTCCTTGTCAAATCTTTGACTTTTCTTGGAGTAATTTTATACTTCTCTGGTGTAGAATTCTTCACCAAGCACATAAAAGATCAGTAGCAATAGTGAAGTATAACTCCTCCCCTCCCCCAAATATGCCCTTTATTTCTTTAATCTGGTGGCACAGATTTAAATTAGGGACTAAATTCAGGTGTGGCTTAGAATCCTTGTAAAACACCAAATGTCAGGTATCTATGGAAAATAGGTCTCTTTCTGCAGCTATATCACATTCAACACGGATTTCATTTTCTACATATTTGCAGCATCGCCTAGGGGTGACTGAACAGAAACATCACTTCCATTTTCCCCTTCCCTACCTAGATGGGAATTGCATTTCCCAAATAACAGGCAACCCGCACCTGATTAGGAAGGAGATCTCTTCATGAGCAACCTCCTGCAGGGCCTGGGCCACAACTGCTTTGGGGGCCAAATGCATGGGTATCTTATAGTCTCATAGAGTTTAAGGTCAGAAGGGACCATTATGATCATCTAGTCTGACCTCCTGCACAATGCAGGCCACAGAATCTCACCCACCCACTCCTGTAACAACCCCCTAACCCTAGTTCCAAGTCATTTACCAGGGAATCTTCTTCACAGCCCTTTAGAAAATATATTGACCTTCCCAACTGAATGGTTTGGATGGTGATAGGGAAGCCCTCTGACTTACCCTAGCTTCTTCTGTTGTTAGAGAGGGTGAAGTGACATTTTCCCCTATCCCTGCCCTGTTCATAGAATATCAGGGTTAGAAGGGACCTCAAGAGGTCATTGAATTCAACCCCCCTGCTCAAAGCAGGACCAATCCCCAGATTTTTGCCCCAAATCGTCCCTTCAAAGGCTGAACTTGCAACCCTAGGTTTAGCAGGCCAATGCTCAAACCACTGAGCTATCTCTCCCAGTTCCATCTCTTTGTTATAGTTCAATATATTTTAAGTGAGAAAAGTGGTAGTAACAATTTGTTCTCCAGCACAACCTGAAGCAACATCAGAGCAACTGGGAACGAAACAATTTGTTGATGACTAACAATTGCTTTGAAATGGGGGAACAGTATAACCGTGATGCTCAGGGTTTGTTTATACTAGGAAAAGTGATGGAGTTTAGGTCAGGTCAAAGGGAAAGCTAATGCCAACCACTGCACCTGGGCTGCAGCTGCACTACAACTATAACTGTCTTTTTACACCAAGGTCACTAACTTGAGCAGCCAACACCATGTGCAGCCCTAGTGGATGGAAGGCCCAGGTAGTTTTTGCCTCAGTGTAGCTTGTTGGGATCAAACCTCTCTCTCCCCCCACCTGGAGCTGATGAACATTCCTAGCTGGAGGGACACACACTCCTACGACTCAAAAGGAAAAAAGCTGATAGAAAAGAACGCAGGATTGACCCCAAAGAAGGGTCAGCTGCAAAAGGCAGAAGCAGGCAACCCATCTGCAGGAGCTGAGAGACCACGGTGAAGATGATGTGAAGATCACTTTGTGGGGAATTAACAAATGTGATTTAAAAAAAAAAATCTTTGGCCAACCCTAGTTGGCCAAAGGCATTTATTACAGTTCTAGGCATTTATTACAGTTCTCTCTCATGTGAATTTTCTGATGTCTAATAAGGCTTGAGCTCTGATTGAAGGTTTTCCTTCCTTCCTGGTCTACACTACGAGTTTATTTCGAATATAGCAGCGTTTTAAACCAAATTAACGCTGCACCCGTCCACACAATGAAATCCTTTATTTTGATATAAAGGGCACTTAATATCGATAGCTGCATTCCTCCCTGATGAGGGGAGTAGCGCTGAAATCGGTTTTGCCATTTCGAATTAGAGTTAGTGTGGCTGCAATCTAATGGTATTGGCCTCCGGGAGCTATCCCACAGTGCACCATTGTGACCGCTCTGGACAGCAAGCTGAACTCGGATGCACTGGCCAGGTAGATAGGAAAAGCCCCAGGAACTTTTGAATTTAATTTCCTATTTGCCCAGCGTGGAGCACTGATCAGCACAGGTGACCATTCAGTCCCAGAATCAAAAAAGAGCTCCATCATGGACCGTACGGGAGATACTGAATCTGATCTCTGTATGGGGAGATGAATCTATTCTACGAGAACTCCGTTCCAAAAGACAAAATGCCAAAACATTTGAAAAAATCTCCAAGGCCATGATGGACAGAGGCCACAACAGGAACTCGGCCCAGTGCTGCGTGAAACTTAAGGGGCTGAGACAAGCGTAACAGAAAGCCAAAGAATGAAATGGACGCTCACGGAGGGAGGAGCGACTGACGACTGTAGCTATCCCACAGTTCCCGCACTGTCCGAAAACCATTTGAATTCTTGGCTGAGCTTCCAAAGCCTGAAGGGTCAAAAACATTGTTGCGGGTGGTTCAGTGTATATGTCATCAGCCCCCAACCCTCCTCTGTGAAACCAAGGGAAAAAATTATTTCCGCCTTTTTCAATGTCACCGTATGTCTACTGGATGCTGCTGGCAGATGCGGTGCTGCAGCGCTACACAGCAGCATCCCCTTCCCTTCCCTTCCCTTGCAGATGGTGCAGCATGACTGATCTCCGTCATCGTCGTCCCCTGATTGTTCCTGGCCGGCCTCGGTGAGGTCGGCCGGGGGCGCCTGGGCGAAAATGAGAATGATTCCCCAGGTCATTCTCTTCTTTAAGTTTTGTCTCCTGGAGATTCACTCCTGCCTGGAATATCATAGCAGCTGGAGGCTGCCCTCCCCTCCCTCCTTTGATCTCTGCTTGCAGAGGCAATAAAGTCAGTGTTGTTTCAAATTCATGCATTCTTTATTACTTCATCACACAAATGGGGGATAACTACCACGGTAGCCCAGGAGGGGTGGAGGAGGAGGGAAGCAATGGGTGGCGTTGTTGCAGGGGCACCCCCTAGAATGGCATGCAGCTCATCATTTCTGCGGGATATCTGGGGCTCTGATCTGGAGTGGCCATTTGCCTGTCTGGTTTTTTAGTAGGCTTGCCTGATATTCTAGGCAGGACTGACTCTCCCTTTAGACAAAACTTGAAGAAGAGAATGACCTCGGGAGTCATTCCCATTTTTGTCCATGCACCCCCGGCTGACCTCACCGAGGCCGGCCAGGAGCACCCATGACAGCAGCAGACGGTACAGTATGACTGGTAACAGTCATTGTCAACTTGCAATGCAGCAGACGGTACAGTAGAACTGGTCACCCTCTTGGCTAATTTGCAAAAGGCAAGGGGATGATGCTGTGTAGCGCTGCAGTACCGCATCTGTTAGCAACATCCAGTAGACATACGGTGACAGTGAAAAAAGGCTGAATGGGCTCCATGGTTGCCGTGCTATGGCATCTGCCTGGGCAATCCAGGGAAAAGGGTGTGAAATAATTGTCTGCCATTGCTTTCACGGAGGGAGGATTGTCTGATGACATTTACCCAGAATCACCTGCGACACTGTTTTTGCCCCATCATTCATTGGTATCTCAACCCAGAATTCCAATGGGCAGAGGAGACTATGGGAACTATGGGATAGCTACCCACATTGCAACGTTCCCGAATTCGACGCTAGCTTCGGTACATGGATGCACACCGCTGAATTAATGTGCTTAGTGTGACCACGTGCACTCGACTTTATACAATGTTTCCAAAAATCGGTCTCTGTAAAATCGGAATAATCCAGTAGTGTAGACATACCCCATGTGGATTTTCTGATGTTTAATAAGGTTTGAGCTCTGATTGAAACTTTTCCCACACTCAGAGCATGTGTAGGGTCTCTCTCCTGTGTGGATTCTCTGATGTGAGATGAGGGCTGAACGATGAATGAAGTGTTTCCCACACTCAGAGCATCCATGAGGTTTCTCACCTGTGTGGATTCTCCTATGTTTGATAAGGTTTGAGCTCTGATTGAAGCTTTTCCCGCATTCAGCGCATGTGTAAGGCGTCTCTCCTGTGTGGATTCTATGATGTGAGATGAGGGTTGAACTATCAATGAAGCGTTTCCCACACTCAGAGCATTCATAAGGTTTCTCGCCCGTGTGGATTGTCTGATGTGTGCTAAGGTGTGGCCTCTGACTGAAGTGTTTCCCACACTCAGAGCATCCATAAGGTTTCTCACCTGTGTGGATTCTCCGATGTGTGATCAGGGCAGAGCTCCGAATGAAGCTTTTCCCGCACTCAGAGCACATGTAGGGTTTCTCTCCAGTGTGGGTTCTCCACTGTGTGAGAAGAGTTGAGCTCCGATTGAAGCTTTTCCCACACTTATGGCATCTGTAGCGTGTCTCTTCCAGGTTGATTCTCTTGCATGTAATAAGGTCTGAGTGGCTACTGAAGTTTTCCTCTGGCCTGTGCTGAGTCTCACAGTCTTTTGCTTTTTCTGGGAGTGCACAACTCCGTAAACATTCCCTTTGGATCTTCCTGATAATGTTCCACGTGGTTCTACTTGTTCAGCATCTTCCTGCTGGGGTTTCTCCTCCTCATTCTCACTCACCATCCCATCACCTGATGGCAGATAGAGACAATCCAGACATAGGTCACTCCCTATGCTGGAGAGAAAGGAATCTCAGAGAGAGGAATGGAAAAGGGATGAACAAACCAAAACATGTGCAGGAGAGATCAAACCTATCAGGATCTGATTTTTCCCAAATCCTTCCCCAGAGGAGAGAGGAAGGGATCAGTTTTGGTCTGTATCTCATGAGATCATTCAGGAGAAAGTGAGATTGGGGAGGGACCTGTTTCCAGTTGTCAGTCAGAATAGATGGGAAGCCTTGAGTGACATCTGCCATAATGGTTCCACATCTGCAGAGAACAATCCTGAACTTGGAGAGCTCACAAGGTCTTTGTAGGGTATTTGTATTTGTCCAATCTTCCACTTCTTGTAAGCTGTTTTTTTGTGTTTTCACTGTTAAGCCAAGCTGGTCGCCTGCCATATTTACTTTTCTTCCTACACATCGGGATGGTTTGTTCCTGCAACCTCAATAAGGATTCTTTAAAATACTTTTTAAAGTATTTCCTCGACTCCTTTCCCCATCATGTTATTCTCCCAGGGGATCCTGCCCATCAGCTTCCCGAGGGAGTCAAAGTCTGCTTTTCTGAAGTCCAGGGTCTCTGTTCTACTGCTCTCCTTTCTTCCTTGTGTCAGGATCCTGAACTCGACCATCTCATGGTCACTGCCTTCCAGGTTCCCATCCACTACTGCTTCCTCTACTATTTCTTCCCTGAAGGGGTTGATTTGGGGGTGCGGCGGGGCAGACCAGGGAAAAGGTGGGGCGGTGCTTTGGGGAAGAGGTGGAGTGGGGGAGGGGCCTGAGGCAGAGCAGGAGTTGAGCACCCACTGGCCAGAGGGGAAGTTGGTGCCTACTGAGGGGATGGACAAAGGACTGACAGACTCAGAGAAGATGAGGGTTGAAAAGGACTTCAGGAGGTCATCCAGTCCAACCCCCTGCCCATGGCAGGACCAACACCAACTAAATCATCCCGGCCAGGGTTTTGTCAAGCCGGGCCTTCAAAACCTCTAAGGAAGGAGATTCCACCACCTCCCTAGGGAACCCATCCCAGTGCTTCACCACCCTCCTAGTGAAATAGTGTTTCCTAATATCCAACCTAGACCTCCCACACTGCAACTTGATATCATTGCTCCTTGTTCTGTCATCTGCCACCACTGAGAACAGCTGAGCTCCATCCTCTTCGGACCCCCGCCCCCCTTTCAGGTAGCTGAAGGCTAGGGTTACCAGATATCCCGATTTTATAGGGATAGTCCCGATTTTTGGGTCCTTTTCTTGTATAGGCTCCTATTACCCCCCACCCCGTCCCGATTTTTCACATTTGCTGTCTGGTCACCCTATTGAAGGCTGCTATTAAATCCCCCCTCGCTGTCCTCTTCTGCAGACTAAATAAGCTCCAGCCCCCTGGTCATTTTCCTTGTCGTCAGCTGGACCCTCTCCAATTTGTCCACACCCTTTCTGTAGTGGGTTGGCCCCAAACCCGACGCAATACTCCAGATGTCCAGATATGGCCTCACCAGTGCCCAATAGAGCGGAATAATCACCTCCCTCGATCTGCTGGCAATGCTCCTACTAACGCAGCCCAATATGCCGCTAGGCTTCTTGGCAAGAAGGGCACACTGCTGACTCATAGCCAGCTTCTCGCCCACTGTAATCCTCAGCTCTCGTTGACCAGCCCCAGGGCTGACTCATGAGTCCGCGGGGGAGGGGTGGAGGAGAGGAGGCCACGGTGAGTGGTGAGGACCCCAGAGAGGGGGGTGCAGTGGAGGAGAGGGGGGACTCAGCCAGGCAGCAGTGGGCGATGGGGGATGGGAGAAGGGGGGAAGCAGATACAGGAGGAGATGGAGCACAGGCTGGGCACCAGGGCCCAGGCATCCAGGGCCTGGTTGGCGGCAGCTGTGCCAGGGGCCCCACCTATTTACCAACCGCCTGTGCTTCCACTGAGGGATCTCCAGAGTGTCAATGTTCCCCGGAGCTCGCCTTCCCTGACAGGCCTGAGCAACCAGAGCTTGTCCCTAGACCACTCCCAGCCTCCCCGCGGGGAGCGTATGGACCCAAACAGGCTGGAGACAAGTTATCGCAGAAATCACTGGGGACTCGGGGAGCATCTTCAGCTGTGGAGGGTGACACACCCCACAGGAGCTGAATTTCTGACTCAGGGCTGAGCAGTGCAGGGGGGAGGCACAGCACAGCTGTGAGGCTGTTTGATGCGATCGATGCACCCAAGTCGGTTTAGTGGGGTCTAGTGAAGACCCACTAAATTGACAGCAGAGTGCTCTCCGGCGACTCTGGGACTACACCGAATGACAGGAGTAAGGTAAGTCTCCGTCGGCCCAGCACAGCGTAGACACAGCAGTAAGTCGACCTAAGCTACGTCGAATCCAGCTGTGTTAGTCATGTGGCTGGAGCAGCGTCACTTAGGACGACTTACTGCAGAAGGATGGACACAGCCTGAGGCCTGAGTTTCCACTGCAGTCTGGATGCTCAAACACCAGCTTGGCAATACAAGTCACCAAGCCCAGGCCACGCAAAGACAGGCACAGTGTGCAGTGTGGACACTCCTTCAGATAAGCCCAGGAGTGTCACATGAGGAAATCAATCCTTTCGTTGGACTTCCTGGTAGAAGAGCCCAGTGATGGTGGAGCTCCCCGACCGTCAGTGACAAACACAGCGCTCCAGCAACTGAGCTCTAGGGCTCGCTGCTGAAAGAAAAGCTTCATGAGTGACAAAAGGCAAAGGGAGGTGCTGGTCTTTGGCCAAGGGCAGGGAGCCCCACCCTCCAACACAGACCATTTCCCTCGTTGTCTGTCTGTGCTGGGGCAGGAGCAATAACACGGCCTCCTGCTTTTGCTATTGCAGAGAGTCGGTTATGACGGTCTCCTCAAACACAGGGTGCGGAACAGGCCTCAGACCTGACTGGGTGTAAAGAAGAACTACGCAGCTAGATTGAGTCAGCTGGGAATTCAGATGTGCCCCTTTCCTGGAGGGATGGACTGACCTGTGAGGGAACTGGAACCGGAGCTACCAATGTTTAACTTGCACTCGTTCAGCATCTTTGTTGTGAGTGTCGTCAGTGTAGGTTAAATACTCCAGCCCCAAGCTCCCCGCCAGCTCTGGGCCAACAAGCTTTCCTTGTGATTGGATTCTGTACAGCAGGGGTGCAGGGAACCAACAGGTGCATCTGACTCCTTGGTGAGGTTTTGCGTGCAAGGTGTGTGTGTGAGTCTTTGTGTGTCGGAAGCATGAGTGTGGCACTGTCACTGAACTGAGAGAGGGCGACGGTGGTGGGAGAGAGACAGTGGAAGAATAAAGGGGCAGCGATGGGCATAATGATGATGATTGTGTTGTGTTTCATTCCTTAGATCTGGTGCCACTGCCTGTCCCTTTAGCCTTGTAGTTTACCAAGAATAAAACTAAATATCTGTTCAGATACAAGGGAGTGTCTGTGTCCATTCCTGTTAGCTGCACAGGGGTTTGACGTTGCTGCTTTCAATCCTCCGGCTCTGCCAGGATAAGGAACAATTCAGGCCGTAATTGAACTGAAGGAGGGAGATGATTTTCTGACAGGAGGGACGGCGCCTCTCAAAGGTGTTTGGCAGGCAGCCTCCTTCCCAGGTCTGAACCGACAACACCCAGTTGAAAAGGGACCCTCCCCAGCCCTCCTCAGCCCGGTGAAAACGAGCGAGTGAGTGAGCGTGGGGGAGAGCGAGCGACGGAGGGAGATGGATTGAGCGGGCCGGGACCTCGGTGAAGGGGCAGGATGAGGGTGTTCGGTTTTGTGGGGTCAGAAAGTCGGCAACCCCAGATCCAGGGGAAACAACTCAAACAGCCAACGAGTCTGGCCAGGGGCAGGACATCAGCTTTGAGGGGAGGGGTGGGTGTGGCAGTGAAATCACAAAGGCCTTTTGCAGGAACTCGGCCTATTGGGCAAAGGTGGTGGGGAGGGGGTGACCTCACAAAGAGATCCCGACATCAGCCGGGCAGGACAGAGGTGCAGGGCCAGGCCAGTCTCTGAGACCTCCCGGCTTTGCTGCCGCAACTCTCCTTCGCGAGGTCTCTCCTCGCGGGCTGAGAGAGAATTAGGATTCAGAGTTGTGAGCATGAGGAGGAACCTCTGTGGACTTTTCTCCTTTCCTACCACTGATTGTGCTGAAAACAAACTTCCCTTTGAGAAGGTAAGAGGCTCAGAGAGGTTTGGAACCTGTTCCGTCTGATCCACCTGGTGCAGGCAGCATTCTAGGCCCAGACAGCACTGGCTTCAGGTGGCAGAATTTGATTTCCTCCCTAGGTTTTGATGATTGGAATCCCTGGGGACATTGGGGTGTATCCTTTTTGGTTTATCTTTTCCTCTTTCCGCCCTCCTTTCTCCTCTTCTCTTGCTTCTTTTTTCCCTTTTCCAGCTTCCCTCCCTCTGCCTAGGAGGGACGGGTCTGGAGTGCGGGCAGGGGAGGGGTATTGCTCTCATTGCAGGAGGTCCTCACCAAGAGGTGGGTCTGGGTCTGAGAGTGATCCCCTCTGATGGTGTCCTGGGCCGTCCTTTGGGACATCTGGTGAGACCCCTCAGCCTCCTGCCCCTCAGAGTCTCAGTGCTGATTGGCTGAGCAGGGGGCTATCGACACCAAGGAGACTCAGGTCAGTTTGGTCTCTTTTCAAATCAGGCAAATAAGTCACAACCAATCCAATGTATGGAATTAATCTTGCTGCTTCTCTCCATTAATTGTCTCTTGGCAGGTCATGATTTTCAGTAATGTCCTAGGTCTTCTAAAATACTTGCTGAATAATTACTATGAACCACTGTTGGTCTCTAGCTCACTTGAGGGCACTTTATTCTGATTACTCAATGTGTGAAATTCAAGATGTGAGAGAGAGGCTGAAGGGCAGGAGCAGTGTTTCCTCTAATTTGTTATGTCCATGTGTGGAATGAATTTTGTTTTGGGCACAAATATGGAGGTGAGGTGTGACACATCACCTGCATATTGCGCTCCTTACAAAATTCATTCTGCACATGGATGGGGTGTGGCAGGGGTGAGGCTGAAAGGTTTGGAGTGTGGGAGAGGCTCGGGGGGGGGTTGGGGCACAGTGATGTGAGGGCTCCGGCTGGGGGTGCAGGCTCTGGAGTGGGGCTAGCGATGAGGGTCTCAGCATTGGAGCAGAGGGTAGGGGTGCAGGGGGTGAGGGCACCCCTACCCTGGGGTGGGGCTGGGAATGAGGAGATTGGGGAGCAGGTTGCCCCAGGGAGAAAAAACTGCCCCCTCCAGCCCTCTCTCCCCACAGCAGCTCAGGGCCAGATGAGAGGGCACCTGTCTCCAAGCCGCAGCAGCGCTGGTGGGGCTGGGTTGGGACTGAGGGAGGCGACAGGATTTATTTTTCCGAAGTCAAAAGGAGGAAGGGATGGAGTTATGCTTCAGTTTTTACCTCATAAACTTATTCCTGTCTAACCTACAGGACACTATGGGAATAAGACACTATGTCATGTGGTGACATCACAAGAGCAGAGGATGTGAGAACTACAGCAACTGAGAGGGTGGGGGATTTAGAGTCGGATTGTTTCAAATGCTGCATTTGTCGGCTGACATTTAACAGCAACGCTTAGCTAACACAATGGAGAAAGGAATTCTCTGCTAAAGATTCAACCTGCCCCTTTGGCCAACTCCACCCCTTCCCTGACCGGAGTGTGCTCAGAACAGCCCCACCTCCCCCCGCACACACACACACACACAAGCCCACAGCTGGGCACCCAGCACAAAGCCAGGGAAGTGGTTGCTTGGCTTGTTTTACTTTTTGCTTTGCAGAAGGTTTTTTCAAAAGCATTTTCTGCTCCTGTTCCCCATGGTGAGGAAGCAGATGGTTGTGGGGAAGGGAACCTGAGAGCTGTGGAGCCGGGACAGTGGGGGGGGGGTTGGGGGAGGCTGAAGAGGGCAACGGGAGGCTGGAGGTGACTGGGGCGATGGGGGAAAGGGAACAGTTTGGAGGAGGCTGAAGGGGGAGATGGGGGAACGGGAACTTTGGGGGCGCTAAAGGGGGCAATTGGGGCAGTTGTGGAGGCTGAAGAGGCTGATGGGGAAGTTGGGGGAAGCTAAAGGGAGCAATGGGGGAAGTAGGGGGAGGCTGAAGAGGGTGATGGGGGAAGTTGGGGGAGGCTGAAGGGGGCAATGGGTTGAAGGAGGCCGGGGCAGAGAGGCTGTTGGGGGGCTGCTCGTCCCCACGGGAGGGGAGGAGGAAGAGGAGCTGCCCTTCTTTCTGAAGCTGTTTCCTGTTAGATCTTGCAACTTCACTGTTCCTGAGCAGGGTCCTGTGATGAAAAGGAAACTAGAGAGATTCGTGGTCCTGCTTTCAACAGGGGCTTAGGCTGGATGACCTCCTGGGGTCTCTTCCAACCCTAATTGTCTATGATTCTGTGTTTCTGTGGAGGACAGCTCCATCAATGGCTGTTGGCCAGGGTGGGCAGGGATGGTGCCCCTAACCTCTGTCTGTCAGAAGCTGTGAATTGGGCGACAGGGGATGGCTCACTGGATGATTCCTGTCTGTTCATTACCTCTGGGGCACCTGGCACCGGCCGCTATCGGCCGACAGGACACTGGGCTAGATGGAGCTTTGGTTTGACCCAGTCTGGCCGTTCTTCTCTTCTAATGCTCTTCTCACATGCTCAGTAACAGCTGCAAGTTGCTGCCCTTACGCGCCATCAGAATCTGCTCCCTGCAATCAAAGGCCGGAAAATCCCCCTGAAGGGGGGAAATCGGAGGGGCGGGATGGGCAGAGGGACAAAACTGGGACAGGATCAGGGGTTCAGATGGGGGCTGCCCTGCCAGGTAAGTGCAGAAGGGAAAACCCCCAGCTAGAGGGAGGCAGAGGGGATAGAAGTTCCCACAGATGGGGTGAGCCGGCAGCAGCAGTTCCAAACTAGGGTGTGGTGGATGGTAGAAGGACTCGTGTTCCTCGCAGGATGGTCCATCTCAGGGCTGTGGTGTTAAAGGCCCCGAGTGGCACAGTGCCCAGGCTCCACCGCTCTGCTCTAGCTGAAATGGTGACTGAGCTGCCAAGGGAGATGTGATTCAGGGAAATAGTTTAAACCTCCCTCCCCCCATCCCCTCATCATAAAGCAAACGGATACTTTTAGACGTGTTTACGCCGTTTCAAAGAATTCCTGGCCAGTTCCGTCTCGGTAACATGTCTGCTTGGAGCCTCAGAGTAGCTCAAGATTTGTCTTATCTGCTGCTCTGATTGCCTGAATTAGTCTCCCTGTCCTGAGCTCCTGGAGTTCTGCACCTTTCATTGTTTATTTCTAGCAATGGTATTTGGATGACAGTGTCCAGTAGTTTAGGCACCCAGCTGAGAGGCAGGAATTAGGACACACCGGGGAGCTGATCCCCCTGCCCCACTCGCTCTCATTAGTTAGCCCCAATGAACCCCCTTCAAAGGCAGAGCTGGACAGAGCCCCACCACGGCACACTGCTTCGTGCACTGACCTGAAACTTGGGGGACCCTGGTTCAAATCCTTTCTCCCTTGTGGACAGTGGCGGGGGTGATGCTGGCAGCCCAAGCTCATGCCTGTGGCCTCAGGCCTCCCTGAGGCACAGATCTAGCCCAAAGGCAGACTTGCCTAGGTGGCAGGATAGCCCCGAGTGCCCAAGGGGACTGTCTGTGACTCCCTGCTCAGGCTGTTCGTGTGCCTGGGGAGTTCGCTCTCGGGGGGTGGAAGCTCCCAGTCCCCAGGGGGGGTGCCCTGGTGTGTAACAGTCTGCCCTGAGCTTGGTACTCACGTCCCTGAGCTACTCTCTGCAGCTAGACAGAGGGAATTGAACCTGGCTCTCCCACATGGCAGGTGGGTGCTGGGAGCACAGGACCTATCTGTGAGAGAGGGGCAGGGCTAGGACACCTGCCCATTGTTAGTGTCTCCCTGGGCTGGGTTGGCTGTCTCCCTTCCTGGTGAGCTGGTGGGTGTGAGTTGTGTTGTAATGTGCCTGTGTCGCCCGTGCATAGTACAGGGATTTCAGGCCCCTAACTCCGCTTAGTGGATCACTGGGTTGTTCCTGTAAAAGCAGCAAAGAATCCTGTGGCACCTTATAGACTAACAGACGTTTTTGCAGCATGAGCTTTCGTGGGTGAAACAACAATTCGGTTGTTCCTGGATTTTCTCGCTGCTGAAACCAGGTCCTGTGACGCTCAGCACTGCCCCCCCCTCAGTCCCGTCACGGGGTGTAGCCAGGCCGGTCTCTGCAGAGCCCAGCTGAGCAATGCCTGATTGACATGGGTGTGCACAGGAGAAGAGACAGAGCACAGGCTGGAAAGTGACACATCACAGCAAAGCCCAAACGCTCCTCCTAGGGGCACGATATTCCCTGTGGGTGCTGGGGGACACGCTGTGATGGGATCCGCTGTGCCCCCGAACCCTCTCCAGCCTGGGCTGTCTCCCACAATGCCCTGCTACTGACCAGCAGCAACCCCTCCAGGCGCTGTTATCCCTCGGCACAATGGCATGTGGAGCGGCTTGATTGCATGGATGCTCCCGGAGCCACTCGTGAATCCCACAGTGAGGTGCCCACCAGATCCCCCCCAGCTCCCAGCACTGCGCCTCAGGAATATGCTGTGTTTGTTAGTAATTGGTTCCTCACTTCCCCACTGGAAGGTGGAGCTACACCAGGAACGTGGGGTCTGTGGTGTCGTGGTTTGGGTGGGTTATTGGAAGAGCGGGGAGGACTAGTCTATGGCAGAAGCCTGCGATTTGCCTTGCCTGCCCGGCTTGCGTTTTTGGCTTCACTTTTGGTTTTTGATTTTTTTCCTCCACTGTGATCAGTTCATCCCTTCCCCACTGAACTGCCCAGTGCCTGGCTTGGAGGTGGAGGCAGGAGGAGAGAGACAAGAGTGAGATTTCAGCATCTCCAGTAGCCCCAACAAACACTGTGGGGTTTTAATTCATAGCTGTTGTCGGTCTGGGGGAGACCCTGGTGCACCAGCAGGGGAGGGTGTCTGATGGGGTTGGTGGTCTGGCTGGGGGCAGACATTGCATCCCCTTTCCCACTGCTAATTGAATGAGAAGACAGACGTCCCTGTGGAGCAGATAAGAGCCTCAGAGAGGTTTCATGTTGTTGTTTTATGTTGTCCTAGGTTTCCTTCCTATGGACTGCATCACCAAGTGGAATTCATGACAAACCATTGCCATTATGCAGTAAAACATCTTTAAGACTTCGTCTTCGATGAATCAATGAACAGTCTCCACTCATGAGGATTGTGAACGATGTTGCAATGTCCTGGTGAAATCGCTCGCCCAAAACTGTGGAGCTGCAGTAGTGCTGGGGCAGTGATCCCCACGAGTGACCTGGGCCATCCTTTGAGCTCTCTGGTGAGACCCCTCAGCCTTCCATCCTCAGTCTCTACCCTGATTGTCTGAGCAGGGCGTTAATGACAGGGAGGAGACTCAAGGCCTTTTTGTTCTCTTTTAAGACCAAGTAAATAAGTCATAACCAGTTATATGTTTCATGGATTGTGCTGCTTCTCTGCATTAATTGTCTCTGAGCAGTTCATGATTCTCTCTAACATTGCTGTTCTCCTAAAATACTGGCTGAATAATTACTGTGCACACTTGTTGGACTGGAGCTCATCTAAGAGCACTTTATTGAGGTCATTCAATGTATGACATTCAAGATCCGATGGTTAATTTGAAAATCAGGTCTCTGGGGGTCATATTCCCAATTCAGCCATTGACTGGCTTTGTGACCTAAGACAAGTCAATTCTCCTTTTTCAGCCTGAGCGTCTCCCTCTTTCAAGTAGGGATAATAATGATCCGCTCCTACCTACCTCAACACACTCACTCTTCCCCAACACACACACACTGTCTCTCCCCACACACAAACAGTCTCCACACTGCAGTTGAAAAGCAGCTGGCAATCTAGTAGGATGACCCTGGAACAATGGGATAGAGAAACCTGCATCACTGAAAGTGCAGCCACAAAGACACCACACACCAGCTTCCCCTAGCTGGCAAGAATCAAACCTCCACAGAAAGATTCCTGTGGTATCGTAGGCCAGCTTCCTAAGGCCTCAGCCTCAACCACTTAACACAGGGACCTTTCTACACTCTGGTTCTGTTCTAACGGAAGGATCATTTCCAAGTGTTCGTTCAGACCAGCTTGCCCAGCACCCTCACTGCTGTGCATCTCTGTATGTGTGGCCATGGCTGAACAGCAAGAATTCCTGCCCATTTCCCTTCTGGCTGGAGCATGGTTAGAGTGTGTTTGTGGTTAATGATTTTGCTGTAGATTGTTGGCTTCCTGCTTTGGCAATTCAGACAGTCCCTTTTCCCAACATATCTCCAGCACATCAGTCCCTGGCTGAGTCTCCTGGGCAGTGGAAAACATCCCTTGTTTGGTGCTGCCAAGGGGATCGTGCAGAGCTGAGATGTCTCTCGGCTTGGATCAAAGGGGAATGTTGGATGGAATTTATCACACAACCCTCCCTGCTCCGCAGAGCCCCATGGGGAGAATGTAGAGAAGGGGGAGTCATTCCTCCCCTGCACTCCCAGAAGAGTTGCTAGGACTCCTTCCTGCCAGCTACTCACCCCTGGATTCATCCTTAGCTCCTAGGATCTTTCTGCTCCAAAGGCTCCATAGTCCTGGGGTGGGGAGGGTGTCACTGCACAGTCTGAACCACGAGAGAGGTTTCTGGAATTGAAGGAAGGAGCAGAAAATGGAGAGGAAAGAAACAGAGAGAAAACGCCTTGTCTCTCTCCCTTCCCCCCTCCCCATCAAGAAATGTTACCAAGGACCAGCGTTAGGGGAAACGGTGCCCTGGGCAAAACTTGTACTTTGGCAAAGTTCTTGGTTCAGGCTTGTAGCAGTGATGGAATAAACTGCAGGTTCAAATCAAGTCTCTGGAGTACATCCACACCTGGGATGGGCCATTCAGTCCTTTGTACAGAGCTTCAGTTTGTAGCCAAGTCCCTCCAGAGGTATGAAGCAGGACTGAAGACCAGATGGAGATGAGGCATCAGTCTTTTATAGTCTCTTGCCATGTGGTCTTTGCTTTCTTTGTCCCAAGGACACTCTATCCAGCACGCGACATAGAAAAACCTTAGAGTTCTGTCCATAGGCAGGTCCCTGCACACCTTGCTGAGCCACAAGGCATATCTGCCTTCTCTCAGTGGGTCAGTTGTATAGCTGATGGTCCTTAATGGGTCATCAAGCAGGCTAGGCAGAGCTGACACCAATTTGTCTGGCTGGGGTGTTCCCCAGAAGCATAGCACAAGTTGGAAATACAGGCAGCATAGAGCCAATATTCATAATGTCAACTACAAAAATGATACATATCTAGAGATAGCATAATTATCATCAGCCAATCATAACCTCTCCATAGACCCTTTATGTGACCACCTTTATACAATATTGGCTGCAAATATAGAACAGTGGTGGCAACGGTGATCTATACAGTTACAGATTATGTCAATAACGTCACAGGAGGTGACATGGTATCAGTGAGACTGATACTGGAATACTGCCTCGAGTTTTGGTGTCCTCATTTGAAAAAGATGGTGTGAAATTGGAGTTGAGGCAGCAAAGAGCCACCAAATGTTCTGAGGGCTGGAGAAAAATGCCTTCTAGTCAGCTATTGAAAGAGCTCAACCTGTTTAGCTTCTCAAAAGAAGATTGAAAGGTGACTTCATTGAAACGTTGAAGTGCCTTAATGGAGAGAAAAGATTGGCTATTAAAGGGCTCTTTAATGTAGCAGAGAAAGGCATTAAAAAACCCAATGGCTGGAAGGTGAAAAGAGACAAATTCATATTACAATTAAGGCACAAATATTCAACAGTGAGGATGATTCACCACAGGAACAAGCTACCAAGGAAATTGGTGCATTCTCCATCTCGTGACGTCATTTCATGAAGACTAGATGCCTTTCTGGAATGTGTTTACCCCCAAAGTAGCTCTTGTGTCATACAGGAGGCCTGTGATATGCAGGGGTCAGATTAGATGCTCTAATGGTCTCTTCTGGCCATAAAGTCAACTAATTTCTGAAAAAATAAGTGTAGCATTGGGAGCAGCGTCTGATGTTTTACTGTCTAGCTGGCTTGCTTCCTAGAACGAACGCTCCTTGAGTGGGGTGATCCACAGGGAGTAGCTCAAACCTCCAAAGTGCCTGGCCAGGGGCAGGACATTAGCCCAGCAAGGGACGGGTGTGGCAGTGACATCACAAAGGCCTTTTGCAGGACCTCAGACTATTGGTCAAAGGTGGTGGGGAGGTGGTGACCTCACAGAGAGATGCTGACATCAGCCAGGCAGGACAGGGGCGAGGGGCCAGGGAAACCTGAGAGACCCCTGTGGCTTTGCTTCAGCAAGTCTCCTTCTCCAGGTCTCTCTTTGAGGACTGAGAGTTTTCGGGTTCACGGACGTGAGCGCCAGGAGGAACCTCTTTTGAGTTTTCTCCTTCCTTTTAGTGATTTTACTAGAAAACAGATGTCCCTGTTTAGAGGGTTAGAGCCTCCTCGAGGTTTGAAACTGTTCGGTCTGATCATTCTGGTGACAGTTAAATTCATGGAAAGCATGATCTTAAGGAGGCAGAATTTTATTCCACACCTGGGATTTTGTCCCTTAGAATCACTGGGGACATTAGGGTTTGTCCTTTTTGTTTCAACCTTTCCTCCATTCCCCCCCCGCTTTCTCTTCCTCTCTTGCTTCCTGTTCCCCTCCCAACACCAGGAGGTGTGTGTGTGTGTGTGTGTCTGTGTTGCGGGGGAGTGCTCGGCAGCTCTCACTGTGGGAGGTCCACCCAAAACTGTGGAGCTGCAGTAGTGCTGGGGCAGTGATCCCCGCCAGTGACCTGGGCCATCCGTTTAGCTCTCTGGTGAGACCCCTCAGCCTCCCCTCCTCAGTCTCTACCCTGATTGGCTGAGCAGGGGGTTATTGACAGGGAGGAGACTCAGGTCCTTGTTGTTCTCTTTTAAGACCAAGTAAATAAGTCATAACCAGTTATATGTTTCATGGATTGTGCTGCTTCTCTGCATTAATTGTCTCTGAGCAGTTCATGATTCTCTCTAACATTGCAGTTCTCATCAAATACTGGCTGAATAATTACTGTGCTCACTTGTTGGACTGGAGCTCATCTAAGAGCACTTTATTGAGGTCATTCAATGTATGAAATTCAAAATCCGATGGTTAATTTGAAAATCAGGGCTCTGGGGGTCCTATTCCCAATTCAGCCATTGACTGGCTTTGTGACCTAAGACAAGTCAATTCTCCTTTCTCAGCCTGAGCGTCTCCCTCTTTCAAGTAGGGATAATAATGATCCGCTCCTACCTACCTCAACACACTCACTCTTCCCCAACACACACAGACTGTCTCTCCCCACACACAAACAGTCTCCACACTGCAGCTGAAAAGCAGCTGGCAATCTAGTAGGATGACCCTGGAACAATGGGATAGAGAAACCTGCATCACTGAAAGTGCAGCCACAAAGACACCACACACCAGCTTCCCCTAGCTGGCAAGCATCAAACCTCCACAGAAAGATCCCTATGGTATCGTAGGCCAGCTTCCTAAGGCCTCAGCCTCAACCACTTAACACAGGGACCTTTCTACACTCTGGTTCTGTTCTAACGGAAGGATCATTTCCAATTGTTCGCTCAGACCAGCTTGCCCAGCACCCTCACTGCTGTGCATCTCTGTATGTGTGGCCATGGCTGAACAGCAAGAATTCCTGCCCATTTCCCTTCTGGCTTGAGCATGGTTAGAGTGAGTTTGTGGTTAATGATGTTGCTGTAGATTGTTGGCTTCCTGCCTTGGCAATTCAGACAGTTCCTTTTCCCAACATATCTCCAGCACATCAGTCCCTGGCTGAGTCTCCTGGGCAGTGGAAAACATAAGAAAGGCCGTACCTGGTCAGACCAAAGGTCCATCTAGCCCAGTATCTGTCTACTGACTGTGGCCAATGCCAGGTGCCCCAGAGGGAGTGAACCTAACAGGCAATGATCAAGTGATCTTCCTCCTGCCATCCATCTCCATCCTCTGACAAACAGAGGCTAGGGACACCATTCTTACCCATCCTCGCTAATAGCCATTTATGGACTTAGCCACCATGAATTTATCCAGTTCCCTTTTAAACATTGTTATAGTCCTAGCCTTCACAACCTCCTCAGGTAAGGAGTTCCACAAGTTGACTGTGCGCTGCATGAAGAAGAACTTCCTTTTATTTGTTTTAAACCTGCTGCCTATTAATTTCATTTGGTGACCTCTAGTTCTTGTATTATGGGAATAAGTAAATAACTTTTCCTTATCCACTTTCTCAATGTCACTCATGACTTTATATACCTCTGTCATATCCCCCCTTAGTCTCCTCTTTTCCAAGCTGAAGAGTCCTAGCCTCTTTAATCTTTCCTCGTATGGGACTCTCTCCAAACCCCCAATCATATTAGCTGCCCTTTTTTGAACCTTTTCTAGTGCTAGAATATCTTTTTTGAGGTGAGGAGACCACATCTGTACACAGTATTCGAGATGTGGGCATACCATGGATTTATATAAGGGCAATACTATATTCTCCGTCTTGTTCTCTATCCCCTTTTTAACGATTCCTAACATCCTGTTTGCTTTTTTGACCGCCTCTACACACTGCGTGGACATCTTCAGAGAACTATCCACAATGACTCCAAGATCTTTTTCCTGACGCGTTGTAGCTAAATTAGCCCCCATCATATTGTATGTATATTTGGGGTTATTTTTCCCAATGTGCATTACTTTACATTTATCCACATTAAATTTCATTTGCCATTTTGTTGCCCAATCACTTAGTTTTGTGAGAGCTTTTTGAAGTTCTTCACAATCTGCTTAACTATCTTGAGTAGTTTAGTATCATCTGTAAACTTTGCCACCTCACTGTTTACCCCTTTCTCCAGATCATTTATGAATAAATTGAATAGGATTGGTCCTAGGACTGACCCTTGGGGAACACCACTAGTTACCCCTCTCCATTCTGAGAATTTACCATTAATTCCTACCCTTTGTTCCCTGTCTTTTAACCAGTTCTCAATCCATGAAAGGACCTTCCCTTTTATCCCATGACAACTTAATTTACGTAAGAGCCTTTGGTGAGGGACCTTGTCAAAGGCTTTCAGGAAATCCAAGTACACTATGTCCACCGGATCCCCCTTGTCCACATGTTTGTTGACCCTTCAAAGAACTCTAATAGATTAGTAAGACACGATTTCCCTTTACAGAAACCATGTTGACTACTGCTCAATAATTTATGTTTTTCTATGTGTCTGACAATTTTATTCTTAACTATTGTTTCAACTAATTTGCCCCGTACCGACGTTAGACTTACCGGTCTGTAATTGCCGGGATCACCTCTAGAGCCCTTTTTAAATATTGGCGTTACATTAGCTAACTTCCAATCATTGGGTACCGAAGCCGATTTAAAGGACAGGTTACAAACCTTAGTTAATAGTTCCGCAACTTCACATTTGAGTTCTTTCAGAACTCTTGGGTGAATGCCATCTGGTCCCGGTGACTTGTTAATGTTGAGTTTATCAATTAAATTCCAAAACTTCCTCTAGTGATACTTCAATCTGTGACAGTTCCTCAGATTTGTCACCTACAAAAGCCAGCTCAGGTTTGGGAATCTCCCTAACATCCTCAGCTGTGAAGACTGAAGCAAAGAATCCATTTAGTTTCTCCGCTATGACTTTATCGTCTTTAAGCGCTCCTTTTGTATTTTGATCGTCAAGGGGCCCCACTGGTAGTTTAGCAGGCTTTCTGCTTCTGATGTACTTAAAAAACATTGTTATTACTTTTGGAGTTTTTGGCTAGCCGTTCTTCAAACTCCTCTTTGGCTTTTCTTATTACACTCTTGCACTTAAGTTGGCAGTGTTTATGCTCCTTTCTATTAGCCTCACTAGGATTTGACTTCCACTTTTTAAAGGAAGTCTTTTTATCTCTCACTGCTTCTTTTACATGGTTGTTAAGCCACGATGGCTCTTTTTTAGTTCTTTTACTGTGTTTCTTAATTTGGGGTATACATTGAAGTTGGGCCTCTATTATGGTGTCTTTAAAAAGGGCCCATGCAACTTGCAGGGATTTCATTTTAGTCACTCTACCTTTTAACTTTTGTTTAACTAACCATCTGCTTCCTCACCATGGGGAACAGGGGCAGAAAATGCTTTTTAAAAAGCCTTTTGAAAAGTAAAAAGTAAAACAAGCCAAGCAACCCCCTCCCTTGCTTTGTGCTGGGTGCCCAGCTGTGGGCTTGTGTGTGTGTGTGGGGGGGGAGGCTGGCAGGAGAGGTGTTCTGAGCACACTCCGGTCAGGGAAGGGGTGGAGTTGGCCAAAGGGGCAGGTTGAATCTTTAGCAGAGAATTCCTTTCTCCATTGTGTTAGCTAAGGTTGCTGTTAAATGTCAGCCGACAAATGCAGCATTTGAAACAATCCGACTCTAAATCCCCCACCCTCTCAGTTGCTGTAGTTCTCACATCCTCTGCTCTTGTGATGTCACTACATGACATAGTGTCTTATTCCCATAGTGTCCTGTAGGTTAGACAGGAATAAGTTTATGAGGTAAAAACTGAAGCATAACTCCATCCCTTCCTCCTTTTGACTTCGGAAAAATAAATCCTGTCGCCTCCCTCAGTCCCAACCCAGCCCCACCGGCGCTGCTGCGGCTTGGAGACAGGTGCCCTCTCATCTGGCCCTGAGCTGCTGTGGGGAGAGAGGGCTGGAGGGGGCAGTTCTTTCTCCCTGGGGCAACCTGCTCCCCAATCTCCTCATTCCCAGCCCCACCCCAGAGCCCTCACCCCCTGCACCCCTACCCTCTGCTCCAAAGCTGCGACCCGCATCGCGAGCCCCACACCAGAGCCAGCACCCCCAGTCGGAGCCCCCACCACACTGCGCCCCAACCCCGAGCCTCTCCCACACTCCAAACCTTTCAGCCTCACCCCTGCCACACACCATCCATGTGCAGAATGAATTTTGTAAGGAGCGCAGTATGCAGGTGATGTGTCACACCTCACCTCCATATTTGTGCCCAAAACAAAATTCATTCCACACATGGACATAACAAATTAGAGGAAACACTGCTCCTGACTTTCAGCCTCTCTCTCACATCTTGAATTTCACACATTGAGTGATCAGAATAAAGTGCCCTCAAGTGAGCTAGAGACCAACAGTGGTTCATAGTAATTATTCAGCAAGTAGTTTTAGAAGACCTAGGAGATTACTGAAAATCATGACCTGCCAAGAGACAATTACTGGAGAGAAGCAGCAAGATTAATTCCATACATTGGATTGGTTGTGACTTATTTGCCTGATTTGAAAAGAGACCAAACTGACCTGAGTCTCCTTGGTGTCGATAGCCCCCTGCTCAGCCAATCAGCACTGAGACTCTGAGGGGCAGGAGGCTGAGGGGTCTCACCAGATGTCCCAAAGGACGGCCCAGGACACCATCAGAGGCGATCACTCTCAGACCCAGACCCACCTCTTGGTGAGGACCTCCCGCAATGAGAACAATACCCCTCCCCTGCCCGCACTCCAGACCCGTCCCTCCTAGGTAGAGGGAGGGAAGCTGGAAAAGGGAAAAAAGAAGCAAGAGAAGAGGAGAAAGGAGGGAGGAAAGAGGAAAAGATAAACCAAAAAGGATACACCCCAATGTCCCCAGGGATTCCAATCATCAAAACCTAGGGAGGAAATCAAATTCTGCCACCTGAAGCCAGTGTTGTCTGGGCCTAGAATGCTGCCTGCGCCAGGTGGATCAGACGGAACAGGTTCCAAAGCTCTCTGAGCCTCTTACCTTCTCAAAGGGAAGTTTGTTTTCGGCACAATCAGTGGTAGGAAAGGAGAAAACTCCACAGAGGTTCTTCCTCATGCTCACAACTCTGAATCCTAATTCTCTCTCAGCCCTCGAGGAGAGACCTCGCGAAGGAGAGTTGCGGCAGCAAAGCCGGGAGGTCTCAGAGACTGGCCTGGCCCTGCACCTCTGTCCTGCCCGGCTGATGTCGGGGTCTCTCTGTGAGGTCACCCCCTCCCCACCACCTTTGCCCAATAGGCCGAGTTCCTGCAAAAGGCCTTTGTGATGTCACTGCCACACCCACCCCTCCCCTCAAAGCTGATGTCCTGCCCCTGGCCAGACTCGTTGGGTATTTGAGTTGTTTCCCCTGGATCTGGGGTTGCCAACTTTCTGACCCAACAAAACTGAACACCCTCATCCTCCCCCTTCACCGAGGTCCCGGCCCGCTCAATCCATCTCCCTCCGTCGCTCGCTCTCCCCCACGCTCACTCACTCGCTCGTTTTCACCGGGCTGAGGAGGGCTGGGGAGAGTCCCTTTTCAACTGGGTGTTGTCGGGACAGACCTGGGAAGAAGGCTGCCTGCCAAACACCTTTAAGAGGAGCTATCCCTCCCTGTCAGAAAATCATCTCCCTCCTTCAGTTCAGTGACCTCCTGAATTGTTCCTTGTCTCGGCAGAGCCGGAGGATTGAAAGCAGCAACATCAAACCCCTGTGCAGCTAGCAGGAATGGACACAGACTCTCCCTTGTATCTCAACAGATATTTAGTTTTACTCTTGGTAAACTATAAGGCTAAAGGGACGGGCGCTGGCACCAGATCTAAGGAATGAAATACAACACAATCATCATCGTTATGCCCATCGTTGCCCCTTTAACCTTCCGTTGTCTCTTTCTGACCACCTTCACCCTCCGTCCGTTCACTGAGATTGCCACACTCATTGCTTCCAACACACACCTGATCTCCAATTTTGCAGGCAAAAGAAAAGTGATAGGCTTTCTTAACCATAGTGTTTATACTGCACTTTTGTGATGCAAAAGTCACCTCACCACAAAGATAGCACAAGTTATCTGCACTGTTCACACAAGTACGAGGCATCTCTGCTCACTTTGGCTAAAGAGAAATGGGTCCCTTTGCAAAATCAAACACTGACAAATAAGAGAGCAAGACACTGTATGATTTCTAGAGCTGATATAGGGCAATTGGTTCAGCTTCATTATGATTGCATCATCCATGACTTCTAGGAATAACATGATGCAATTCATATCATGTATGAGGCAATACCAGCTTCAGATTGTATCCTTCATTGTTTTGCCTAAAAAGCAAGTACTGTCCAAAGCCATTCATAGATTTATTCATAGATCCAGTCAAAGATGTATTATAGTCATTACTGGTTTAAATTGAGATCCCGTCCCTTTATAACTCACTTATCCTCCGCCATTCCCAAGTCAAGGGTCATAAATACTGACTCAATAGCATATCTTGAAAACTAGAGCCAATCAAGAATTTTAAGCATCATTTTCGTTCTCAGTGACCCAGAATTAGTAAAGTTGGACTCCATTTATTTCAGAAGCATTTTGGCTGTAGAGCAGTGTAACAAGCCTCTCCTAGCTGCCTCCTGGTGGGGGGAGGCTGGGGAGCTGTGGGGACCTGTTTGAGAGAGTCACTAGTAGCAGCGTAGCACAGGAGGTGTCCTATCGGGTTGACTCATTGCAGATGATGATGTAGTGCAGCAGACCCCCGTTTTGCCAACCTTGCATTAGGCAGCTTTCCATGTTAAGCGAACTCCCAGTGCCCACAGGTGCAGCAGCCGGCGATTTGTCCTGTGGCCACTAGGTGGCGCTGCAGCCTCGCACTTTCCCGTTCCCCGGGTATAGGAAGGTTTGATAAGGTGAGCTGGCTCCACCCGGCCCCGGGGAGATGCCGTCAGTGGGGGCTGGTGTGTAAGGGCTGAAAGTCAATTTTACTGGCATTTTATGATCTTTCAATCATGAAGGGGAGCAACTGCTTACCCTGACTGAAGCATCTTCTCTTGTTTCCAAATTAAAGTGTCTCCTCTTTGTGTGCGAAGAGACAGTTTAAGGGGACGCCACAAACGGGAGATGCTTTTGGTTTGGAAAACGAAATATTTTTGCAAAGATTTTTCATCCAAATTGATTTAGGATTAATGGGGTCAAATTCCATGCTGTGCCCTGTGGCTTTAAGGCATTGGAGAACTGCTGAAGAGGTTAAAGGCCGCAGAGCTGGGTAGCTGGGTGTGGGGCCTCCAAAGTTATTGTGCTCTGGTGAGACTGAGCAGTTGTGGGGATTGTGCAAGCTCTGGTGTTTACATGCACATAGAAAATGGAATGAAACTCCATTTTTAAAACCACTCATGTCTGGGAATGGAAGAGAAGCTCTTTGAAATAAGTGTCCCCTTCATACTCTTCAAGATCACTGGCTCCAACACTCAGCTGCCTCAGGGAACTCAGTGGTGGTGCATTTGAGGGTGGATCAAGAGGTTTCTGGTTCAAGTCCACCTGCTCTCTTACATGTCCTCTTTTTTAATTGATCTATATTTTCATATCCATCTCCTGTATGTTCAGGAGTTCCGCTGAACGGGGACGTGAAATGAATTTAATCATTCAATATATTCCTGTTAAAATGTACAAACACTGAGCAAAGCTGTCCATCAGCTGAAATCCGTTCCGGTCCTCTGAGGCGGTAGTTTGTTTCCATTCTTGAAACAAAGATAGAGTACGACTGTAGATGTGCAGGTCCTTGTTCTCCACGAGCGATGCTGTGCAGAAGAAGAAGAACCAGTGGCTATCAAGTGGACACTAGGGAGTTTAGACTTGCCTTCCAAGGGAGTATTGGGGCAAAAGACATATCTGGCTTCAAGACTACGCTTAATACGTTTATGGAGGGGATGGTATGATGGGCTAGCCTAATTTTGGCAATGAATTTGGCAATTGATCTTTGATTCTCAGCAGGTAAGTATGCCCAGTGGTCTGGATGGGATGTTAGATGGGTTGGGATGTGAGTTACTGCAGAGAATTCTCTCGTGGGTGCTGGCTGGTGAGTCTTGCCCACATGCTAAGGGTTTAAGTGATCAGCATCTTTGGGGTCGGGAAGGAATTTTCCTCCAGGGCAGATTGGCAGAGGCCCTGGAGGTTTCTCGCCTTCCTCTGCAGCATGGGGCACTGGTCACTTGCTAGAGGATTCTCTGCAGCTTGAGGTCTTCAAAGCACAATTTGAGGAGTTCAGTAAGTCAGACATAGGTTAGGGGTTTGCTATAGAAGTGGATGGGTGAGATTGTGTGGCCTGCGTTGTGAAGGAGGTGGGACTAGATGATCATTATGGTCCCTTCTGACCTTCGAGTCTATGAGTCTATGAGACCATGGGAGGGTGGGGAGGAGCTGTGAGGCCGGCGGGTGTGTGCGGTGCAGGGCATTTGGAGTGTGGGAGCTGCTGGGGGGCCGGTGGGTGCCTGGGCTGCTGCTGCTGCCCCAGCCGGGTCTGTATGGGGGAGAGATCTGCATTAGCCCCCTTTGTGCCCAGCTCTGGGGGGCAGGGAGGGTTCGGACTCTTTGCGGTGGCTGGAGCCAGCCGCTGAGCCGGAGCCTGCCGGCGAGGGGAGAGACCTGGGGGAAAGAGCTGCGGCTGAGCAGGAAAGTGAGTCTGGAATTCAGCTCTCACCGCCCCAGATCTGCCGCTGAGGCCAAAGCAGAGGGTTCTTTTGGTTCAGTTCTTGGGTAACCTGCATTGAGCTGTGCGCTCATTGCTTACAATCCCTTCAAGCCTATCTTTGCATAGTTAATCAATGTGTGTTCTATTTCCCCCTAAAACTCTTCGTTTTGCTAGATGTGGTTGGGGCACCTGCTCAGGACCAGAGACAAATGACGTTTATAAACTTTGTGCAGTGCTGTTGTGCATGCGTGTTATGATACAGACTCACAAGCGTGGCCTTGGGGTGAATTCTCTGCCCCCGACTGCCTGTGAACGCGAGAAGGAGCCTCCTTGGGGTTTTCCCCTTTCCCACTGCTAATTGAGTGAGAAGACAGATGTCCCTGTGGAGCAGATAAGAGCCTCAGAGAGGTTTCATGTTGTAGCACCTCAGCTCCTACCTATTACTTGGGAACAGCTCGGCTCCTACCATTTTCGGGGCATTCAGAGAAATGGACCACTTAGCCCCAGAAGGAACTGCAAGGGAAGCCCAGAGCTCTCACTTCAGATGCCAGGCAGAAGCCCTGAGCCCAGGTACCCAGAGTGCCGTCAGGAGTTGGGAAGGGCATGAAAGTCCTGAGCCCAGTGCCCCAGCACTGGCTGCAGCCACAGCGGGGCAGAAGCTCTGAGTCTGGGCACCCAGAGATGTGACTGGAGCAGAAGCTGCCAAGGCCAAAGCCCTGAGCCCAACACCGGGCTGATGCAGCACACTCACTTCTGCATTGCCTCTGCAAGTGCGTCTGATATCCCCACGGAGAGGAAGTCCTGTCCCCAGCCGGGCAGAGAAACAGCTAGGAGGCCCCTACTGGGTTCTCCTGGCTGGGGGGTCCAGCAGGACAGGGAGATCGGATTTCACGGGGCAGGGCTAATTCGATCTAGCCAAAAATGGCACAACAAGAACCAATGGCTGTCAGCTGGAGCGGAAAAAATTTCGTAACCTTTTAATCATTTTTGAAAATCCTGACTTTCTTTTCCTAATTATTTTATGGTTTATTTTATTAATGAAAGCAAACTTAAGTAACGTTAAATGAAGGGGTTTTTGGTTTGTTACTTTCCTTATTTTTTTCTTAATATATAATAGTTTTTTCTTTCTATGTACTGTTTAAACAATGAAGCTCTTACTCATCTGTTCTTTTCAATATATATTTTATTGCCATTCTTATCTTTGTGAAGGTCCCTTTTTCACCACTCAATCCTGTGTTTATCAGAGAATTGAAAGTAATTACATTAAACTGTATTAAAACAAAACTCATTTTATGCAACTTCAGTTTCCGCTAAAGTTCTAAGCTATAACCCTGAATGTGCAAGGAGCAGATAAACAATATCCAAGAAAAAGAGCTGGAATTGTTCATCTTATTTTCACCTAGTCCTTACTAAGGAAAGTAGCAAACAATTGCCCTTTGTAAAGAAACACTGCACCCTACTACAGTACAAACTCAAATGAGCACAGCAGGAGGCTATCGCGGCTATCCACATCTGGCCCTGTTTCTTTACAAACTTCCTTTCTGTAATGATGATCTGGTAATAAGGGGCAATCAGTCATCAAAGGTAGCTCTTGCCATGGTAGCCAGGTTGCTATTCATTCTCCAAGTATGCAAATGAACTGGAGGGACGGGTGCTGAGTGGTGGATCCTCTCTGATGTCACAATGCTACTGCTCAGCCAGCACCAGGTAGCAGCAAATGTGCAGTGTGTATGAGGGGAGGAGGGGAACAGGGTTTCCCAGGGCTCCTGTTTCCCCAAATTTCCTAAAGAAGACAATAACCTAACTACATAGAACACGCATTAATGATGATGCCACACACATGATAATCAGTCACTGAAATTTGATTCAAGTCTCACATGGCTTTTTTAGAAACAAGGGTTCCAAAAAAGGAGAGACCTTGTAAAACAGAAAATGTTGATGCTCTGATGTATTTGCAGTTGTGTTAAAATTGAATACTGTGACGTTACATGTTGGGCAGCGTTTCTGTACGTGCTTGCATGCTAGGCAGCTCAGTAAGGCAGAACAAACTTGGGACTTAGCACCAGTCAGTCAGCAGGTACCCAGTGAGTTGTGCCTCTCTGTTATAGGCAGTAGCCTATGTTCTCTCCCTCTGATTTTTGGGTTCTTATGTGCTATTGTTCTGGTCTTAATAAACAAATTGACAAGATATTGCAAACTTTCAGCAAGAATATTTTATGTTTTCTCTAACTTGTCTGCTTGTGTGCCACAAAACAGAAAAGCCACAGTCTAAAAAAATCTGAAGCCAAAAGTCCTTTCGAAAGAAGAAAAAAAGAAAGTTTTCCAGCACAACATTTATTTCAGCTGGGAAATGTTGATTCCTTGTAATTGAGACATTCCTGGGAACACGTCCATCTCAATGAGATGTTGTTTGGTGGGCTTCCCACCAAAATGGAAGAGTGGAAGAGTTCAAAGGTTGTTGTAGGAGAGTCACAGCATTGCCACCCTCACTGCCGTCCTGCCTTCAGACCTGGGCTTGGAGGAAGGAGCCACCAACCGTTCTGAAACTACAAGACATTCCCAAATGTGGAGGTGGCCACAGGGGTCAGAAGCCCTGAGCCTGGGCACCCAGAGATGTGGCTGAAGCAGAAGCTGCCAAGGCCAAAGCCCTGATCCCAATGACAGGCTGATGCAGTGCACTTGCTTCTGCACTGCCTCTGGAGGTGCATCTGATATCCCTACGGAGAGCATCCATACAGGGGAAGTCCTGTCCCAAATCCAGAAGACAAACAGCTAGGAGGCACCTACTGGGGTGCTCCTGCCTGAGGGGCTCCCAGCAGGATGGGGAGATCGGATTTCATGGGGCAGGGCTAATTCAATCTAGCCAAGAAAGGCACAACAAGAACCAATGGCTGTCAGCTGAAGCCTGAGAAATTCAAATGAAATGTAAGGCACACATTTTTGACAGTGAGAGACACTAGCCACTAGAACAAATTACCTAGGGGAAAGGTGGATTCTCTGTTTCCAGCTATCCTCACATCACAACTTGTTGTCATTCTGGAAGGTGCCTTTTAGTGAATTCCTACAAGCGATTGGGCTTAATATGGTGCTAAGTGTGTGAAATTTCATAGTCTGAGAAATAGAGGCCGGATTAGGCCATCAAATTGTTTCTCAACTGACACCTCTGTGAAAAACTCATTGTGGGGTGAGGAAAAGACGGTTACTCACCTGTAGTAACTGGTGTTCTTCGAGATGTGTTGCTCCAATCCATTCCAGTTAGGTGTGCGCGCCGCGCGTGCACGGCTTCTCCGGAACTTTTTCCCCTAGCAACCCCGGCGGGCCGGCTGGGCGCCCCCTGGAGTGGCGCCGCTATGGCGCTAAATATATACCCCAGCCGGCCCGTCCGCTCCTCAGTTCCTTCTTGCCGGCTACTCCGACAGTGGGGAAGGAGGGCGGGTCTGGAATGGATTGGAGCAACACATCTCGAAGAACACCAGTTACTACAGGTGAGTAACCGTCTTTTCTTCTTCGAGTGATTGCTCCAATGCATTCCAGTTAGGTGAATCCCAAGCCTTACCTTAGGCGGTGGGGTCGGAGTGAGACGTTGCGGAGTGTAAAACCGCGAGCCGAAGGCTGCGTCGTCTCTAGACTGCTGCACCAACGCGTAGTGGGAGGCGAAGGTGTGGACCGAAGACCAGGTAGCCGCTCTGCAGATGTCCTGGATGGGGACATGGCTCAGGAAGGCGGCGGACGAGGCTTGCGCTCTCGTAGAGTGAGCGGTGAGTCGGCATGGAGTCACGTGAGCTAGCTCGTAGCATGACCGGATGCATTGGGTCACCCAGGAGGCAATGCGTTGGGTAGAGACTGGCTCGCCTTTCATGCGATCAGCGACTGCGATGAAGAGCTGGGTGGAACGCCGAAAAGGCCTTGTCCGGTCGATGTCAAACGCCAGCGCCCTACGGACGGCGAGGGTGTGGAGCTGTTGCTCCCGGGGCGAAGCGTGGGGCTTCGGGAAGAAGACCGGGAGGAAGATGTCCTGATTAAGGTGGAAGGCCGAGACCACCTTTGGTAGGAAGGCCGGGTGAGGGCGAAGCTGCACCTTATCCGCGTGGAAGACGGTATAGGGAGGGCCCACCGTCAATGCTCGTAGCTCCGAGACTCTCCTTGCCGATGTTATGGCAACCAGGAAGGCCGTCTTATAGGAGAGGTAGAGGAGAGAACACGTGGCCATAGGCTCGAATGGAGGACCCGTGAGTCTGGCCAGGACGAGGTTCAGGTCCCAGGTCGGGGCAGGGCGACGCACCGGCGGGTACAAGCGGTCGAGGCCCTTCAGGAAGCGGGAGACCATCGGATTGGCAAAGATGGTCCGACCCTCCGCCGACGGACGAAAGGCGGACACCGCGGCGAGGTGGACTCTCAAAGAGGAAACCGCCAGGCCCTGCTCCTTAAGGTACCATAGGTAGTCCAGGATGGTAGTGATGGGTACCACGAAAGGGTTGAGCCCCTGCTGGTCACACCAGAGCGCGAACCTCTTCCATTTTGCCATGTATGTAGTACGGGTGGAAGGCTTTCTACTTTCAAGCAGGACCTGCTGTACGGCTGCCGAACATCCCCTCTCTGCGTGGGTCAACCACGCAGGAACCAGGCTGTAAGATGGAGAGATTGCAGATTGGGGTGGAGGAGTCTGCCGAAGTCCTGTGTGATGAGGTCCGGCCACAATGGGAGGGTGATGGGCTCCCGAACGGAGAGCTCGAGCAGCAGGGTGTACCAATGCTGCCGCGGCCAGGCCGGAGCCACGAGTATCATGGTGGCTCGATCCCTCCGAAGCTTCTGGAGCACTCTGTGCACTAGCGGAAACGGAGGGAAGGCATAGAGGAGGTGAGCCTGCCACGGATAGAGGAAGGCGTCGGACAGAGATCCCGGCGAGTGCCCTCGGAACGAGCAGAACTGGAGACACTTCCTGTTCGCCCTGGAGGCGAAGAGGTCGACCCGGGGAAACCCCCACCTCTGGAAAATCGTGTGTACCACGTCGGGACGGAGGGACCACTCGTGGGAGAGAAACGACCTGCTGAGGCGGTCGGCTAGCGTGTTCTGCACTCCCGGAAGAAAGGACGCTTCCAGGTGAATGGAGTGGGTCACGCAGAAGTCCCAGAGGAGGATCGCCTCCTTGCAGAGGGGGGACGAGCGAGCTCCGCCCTGCTTGTTCACATAGGCTAGAGCTGTTGTGTTGTCCGTGAATACTGTCACCCAGCGGCCTTGCAGGTTGGTCCGAAAGGCGTGACATGCAAAACGGATCGCCCGGAGCTCGCGGACATTGATGTGGAGAGCGAGCTCCTGGGGCGACCAGAGGCCTTGCGTGTGAAGGTCCCCCAGGTGAGCCCCCCACCCGAGTGCCGAGGCGTCCGTGGTCAGCGTCGCGGACGGACGAGGAGGGTGGAACGGCACTCCAGCGCAGACGATCTCTGGGTCGAGCCACCAGCGGAGGGACTCGAGGGTCGGTCTCGTGACCGTGACCACCATGTCGATGTGGTCGCGGTGCGGGCGGTACACCGACGCCAGCCACGACTGGAACGGACGGAGGTGGAGTCGCGCGTACGCGGTGACATATGTACACGATGCCATGTGACCGAGGAGGCGGAGGCATGACCGCACCGTCGTGGTCGGAAAGTTGACCAGCTCCCTGATGAGGGAGACCATTGTCAGGTGCCGAGACCGCGGCAGGCAGGCGCGGCCCACCGAGGAGTCGAGGATCGCGCCAATGAATTCCACCCGCTGTGCTGGGAGCAGGGTAGACTTCTCGGCATTGACAAGCAGTCCGAGGTGTTGAAAGAGGGACAGGATTTCCGCCACCTGTCGCTGTACTAGCCCCTGCGACTGCCCCCGAATCAACCAGTCGTCCAGATAGGGGTAGACATGGATCTGGCGCCTGCGAAGGGCTGCTGCTACCACTGCCATGCACTTTGTAAACACCCTCGGTGCCGTGGCAAGTCCGAAAGGTAACACGGCGAACTGGTAGTGGTCTTTGTTGACTAGAAACCGAAGGAAGCGCCTGTGAGGGGGGTAAATTGCGACATGGAAGTAAGCGTCCTTCATGTCGAGGGCGGCAAACCAATCTCCCGGATCCAGAGAGGGAATGATGGTCCCCAAGGTGACCATGCGAAATTTGGGCTTGAGCAGGTATTTGTTCAGCTCGCGAAGGTCCAGAATAGGACGTAACCCTCCTTTCGCCTTGGGGATAAGGAAATAACGGGAATAGAATCCCCTGCCCCGTCTGTCTGGAGGCACTACCTCTATGGCACCCACGCTCAGTAGAGTCTGGACCTCTTGCAGGAGGACTTGCTCGTGAGATGGGTCCCTGAAGAGGGACAGGGAGGGTGGGTGGGAAGGAGGGGGCGAAACAAATTGTAGACGGTATCCCGACTGGACAGTCTGAAGAACCCAGCTGTCCGATGTTATTCGGGACCACGCAGGACGAAAATAGGAGAGGCGGTTGGAAAACAAACGGGGAGGATCCGAGATGGAGAGTGATGGGCCGCCCCCGGGCGTCCCATCAAAAGGCCTGCTTGGACCCTTGCGGGCCCTTGGAAGAGGCCTGGGACTGGTTGCGACGGTTACCCGAAGGCCGCCGGTGATTTTGTCCCTGACGTCTAGACGTGTACGGACGGTAACGCTGCTGCGGGAAGGACCGAGGGGCCTGTTGCCGGAAAGACCTGCGTTGCGGAGCCGGCGTGTGCATGCCAAGAGTTCGTATGGCGATACGCCCATCTTTCAAGGTCTGTATCCGCGAATCGGTCTTTTCGGAGAATAGGCCTTTCGTGTCAAATGGCAGGTCCTGCAGCGTGTACTGCACCTCTTGTGGGAGCGTAGAGGATTGCAGCCATGAGATGCGACGCATCGTCACCCCTGTCGCTATTGTCCGCGCCCCCGAGTCCGCCGCGTCGAGGGCCGCCGTAATGGACGAGCGTGAGGACGTCTTTCCCTCCTCGAGCATCGCTGAGAACTCCTGGCGGGAAGTTGTCGGCAGAAGTTCGGTGTATTTTGCCAGGGATGTCAAGATGTCAAACACATACCTGGCCAGGAGGACCATTTGGTTAGCTATGCGCATCTGCAGGCCGCCCGCGGCGTAGACTTTACGGCCTAGCAGGTCCATCCTCCGAGCGTCCTTGGATTTGGGCGCCGGGGCCGGTTGACCGTTCCGTTCACGGCCATTCACAGACTGCACGACAAGCGAGTCCGGGGTTGGGTGCGAGTATAAGTACTCATAGCCCGTAGGGGGGGCTGAGTACTTCCGCTCTACCCCCCGCGCAGTGGGGGGGATGGACGCGGGTGTTTGCCAGAGCGTGGCCGCGTTCTTTTGTATGGTCTTCACAAAAGGCAGTGCCACGCGCACTGGAGTGTCCGAACCGACCACATTAGTTATGGGGTCCTCATCCTCCTGGACCTCTGCCACCGGAAGGCCCATGGCCGTCGCCACCCGACGGAGTAGTTCCTGGTGGGCCTTGAGGTCAATGGGGGGCGGGTCTTTAGCAGAAGTCCCAGCCACCGCTTCGTCCGGGGACGATGACGAGGACATTGCTTGGCCGATGGCCTCCACTGGAGGGGCCGTCAGAGGCGCCTCAGCCAGGCCAGGCTGGACGGGGGCCTGGTGGTCCCGCGGCATCGAGGGCTCGCGGGGAGGTGACCCCGGAGGGCGACTGATCGACGCTTCGGGCACCCCAGCCCGCGGTGATGTCTCGTGGGGGAAGCGGAATGCCTTGCGCTTCGTGATGACCCCAGGGCACCCAGAATCCCCACTGCTGAGCACCTTGCGGATGGTCGTGAGGGGTTGGCGGCAATGAGCCGGTGCCGTCCGCGCCAGAGGCGACCGATGCCGGACGAGACGGCCAGGGTGGGGCGGAGCCCGGCCGAGGCTTGCGGACTACTGCCGGATGTTCTGGAGGCCCGGTGTCCGTCCGTCCGGTACCGGGAGGGAGACCTCGACCAACGGCCACCGCGGTGCCGGGAGCTCGACCGGTTCCGGGAGCTCGACCGGGAGCCGGACCTGCGGTGCCGGGAGCGGCTGCGGGAGTTCCGGTGTCGGGAACGGTGCCGGGACGGGGACCTCCGGCTGCGTCGACGCGACGGTGATCGGGACCTTGACCGGTGCCGGGAGTGCGACCGGTACCGGGATGACGATCGGTACCGGGACTGCGACCGGCGGCGAGATGGCGAGCGGTACCGCGATGGGGAGCGGTGCCGAGATCTCGACCGGCTGGACGGCGAGCGGCGACGGGTCCTAGAGCGCGAGCGGGACCGAGAGTGTCGACCGTGCCGGTGGTCCACAGATGGAGGTCGGACCATCCTCGCCGGTTTTCCAGCCGACGGAACAGCCCGCACCGGCGGTGCCGGGGGCCGGAGGCTCGGTGCCTCTACGAGCTGAATTAGCTCTCGTGCGGCGGAGTACGTCTCCGGCGTCGTCGGCAGCCTTGGCTCAACTCCGGACGGCACCGGGGAGCGCGGCGGTACCGGACTCGACGGACCTGGCGGAGTCAACGCCACAGGGTCTGCCTTGGCGCGCGTCACCACTGGGGGCGCAGGCGGCACAAGCACTTTAGCTGAGTCCTCAGCACGGGACTTAGCTATGGCTTTGGCGAGTCTACGCTTCCTCGCCGGCGAGAGTGAGCGGTGCCGGGTCTTCGGCGCCGGGGGTGGGGCCTGCGGGACCTCGGTACCGGGGCGGCCCGGTGCCGCTGGTGCGCTCTGAACCGAGGAGGTCCTCGGTGCCGGCGTCGCTGGTGCCGCCGGTTGGAGCGACGCTTCCATAAGTATCTGCTTAAGCCTGTGGTCCCGTTCTTTGCGTGTCCGTGGCTTAAAAGCAGAACAGATAACGCACTTGTCGGTGCGATGTCCTTCTCCGAGGCAACGGAGGCAAGCGTCGTGTGGATCTCCAACGGGCATAGGCTTTTGGCACACAGCGCAGGGCTTGAAGCCCGGTGCCCTGGGCATGAGCCCGCACCGGGGAGGGAAAAGGGGGGGGAAGCCCCCCTTAACCAACTACTATCTAGAACAACTACACTAAGACAACTATAAGAACTGAAACACTAACTATACAACTAACTATATATATACAAAAAACGAAGAGTGAAGGCTAGGGTGGTGGAGGGCAGAGAGCACTCCACAGTTCCGACCGGCCGTCACGGGCGGTAAGAAGGAACTGAGGAGCGGATGGGCCGGCTGGGGTATATATTTAGCGCCATAGCGGCGCCACTCCAGGGGGCGCCCAGCCGGCCCGCCGGGGTTGCTAGGGGAAAAAGTTCCGGAGAAGCCGTGCACGCGCGGCGCGCACACCTAACTGGAATGCATTGGAGCAATCACTCGAAGAAGAACAGACTCTGCTGTTTTACTGGGTAGCCTGCTTGCTCCCCAGAATCAATAATGACCAAGTGGGGAGATCTTGGGGTGCAACTCAAACATTGAACCGGGCTGGCCAGGGGCAGACATCAGGCCTGCAAGGGAAAGGTGAGTGTGGCAGTGACTTCACAAAGGCCTTTGGCAGGAATTCAGCCTATTGGGCAAAGATGATGAGGCGGATGTGACCTCACAGAGCTCCCTTGACAACAGCCAGGCAGGACAGGGATGGGGCAGGGGGAAGCTCGGAGACCCCTGTAGCCTGGTTGCAGCAAGCCTCCATCTTTGCTGTCTCTCTGTGAGGACCAAGGGGATTGGTGGGGAGGAGATACTTTGTGAGTTTTTTTCATTTCTGTGTTTAGATTTTGTCGAAAGAAGTCATCACCTGTGTAGAAAGTAAGACAAAATATAGGCTCTGTGTACAAGATAGAGGATTCAAACCTGGGAACCACCAACTCTGAAAAAGACTTGGGGTCATGGGGATAATCAGCTCCCATGAGTTCCCAGTGGCCAAAGGGGCAAATGTGACTCTTGGAGCCATACAAAGAGCAGAATCTCAAGTAGAAATAGAGAGGTTCCATATTTGTGTACTGAGCACTGGTGCAACCACTCCTGGAAAATTGTGTCCACTTCTGGTGTCCACAGTTTGAGACAGATGCTCTCACATTGGACAGGGTTCACAGAAGAGCCACATGAATGATGAAAGGATTAGAAAACCCTCCTTGTGCTGACAGAGTACAGGAGCTCATTCAAAGAGAAGGGTAAGCGGTGAGCCTAAGGGAAGAAATATTTACTAATGAGCTCTTCACTTTAGCAGATAAAGGTTAAGAGCAGACAACGGCTGAAAGTTGAAGCCTAGACCAATTCACACGAGAGAGAAAGACACATTTTTAACCTCAGGGTTTGGAGCCATTCACCGAGGGTTGTGCTGGATCCTCCACAACTGGCCTTTTTTAAAAAATCAAGATTGTGTGATTTTCTAAACAATCTGCTTTAATTTCTGTGGGAATTATTTTCAGGAAATTCAATGGCCGATGTTAAATAGAAAGTCAGACCAGAGTGGTTCCTTTTGGCCTTGGAATTTATGAATCTGTGACTCGCTGTGGTGTTTGAAATTTGTCCTTTGGGCTTCCTCTTCCTCCTTTCGTCTTTTCTCATCTTCTCTTTCTCTTATTCCATTTCTTCCTGCTGATCTTCTTCCTGGGATCAGGTAATGAAAGTCTGCATCATCATGGAAATGCACAAGAGGACTGAATTAAGGGTGCCCAGGGCAACACTTATTTGGACATTTGCTAACAAGAGAACGTAAAATTTCGTAACCTTTTAATCGTTTTTGAAAATCTTGACTTTGTATTTCCTAATTATTTTATGGTTTATTTTATTGATGAAAGCAAACGTAAGTAACGTTAAATGAAGGTTTTTGGTTTGTTAATTTCCTATTTTTTCTTAATTTATAATAGTTTTTTCTTTCTTTGTACTGTTTAAAAAATGTAGCTCTTAATCATCTGTTGTTTTCAGTATATATTTTATTGCCATTATTATCTTTGTGACAGTCCCTTTTCACCACTCAATGCTGTGTTTATCAGAGAATTGAAAGTAATTAAATTAAACTGTATTAAAACAAAACTCATTTTATGCAACTTCAGTTTCAGTGAAAGTTCTAAGCTATTACCCTGAATGTGCAAGGAGCAGATAAACAATATCCAACAAAAAAGTGGAATTTTTCATCTTATTTTCACCTAGTCCCTACTAAGGAAAGTAGCAAACAATTGCCCTTTGTAAAGAAACACTGCACCGTACTACAGTACAAACCCAAATGAGCACAGCAGGAGGCTATCGCGGCTATCCACATCTGGCCCTGTTTCATTACAAGCTTCCTTTCTGTAATGATGTTCTGGTAATAAGGAGGCAATCAGTTGTCAAAGGTAGCTCATGCCATGGTAGCCAGGTTGCTAGTCATTTTCCCCAAGTATAAGAACATAAGAACGGCCGCACGGCTCAGACCAAAGGTCCATCTAGCCCAGTATCTGTCTACCGACAGTGGCCAATGCCAGGTGCTCCAGAGCCAGAAGAGTACCCTGAAGTGACCTACCACAGGACAGGCCCAACAAAGAAAATAACAGAACGCCACTAGCCGTCACCTTCAGCCCCCAACTAAAACCTCTCCAGCGCATCATCAAGGATCTACAACCTATCCTGAAGGATGATCCTCACTCTCACAGACCTTGGGAGACAGGACAGTCCTCGCTTACAGATAGCCCCCCAACCTGAAGCAAGCACACACCACACAACAACAATAATAACCAAGGAACCTAGCCTTGCAAAAAAGCCAGTTGCCAACTCAGTCCACATATCTATTCAGGGACACCATCATAGGACCTAATCACATCAGCCCCACCATCAGGGGCTCCTTCACCTGCACATCTACCAACGTGATATATGCCATCATGTGCCAGCAATGCCCCTCTGCCATATACATTGGCCAACCCAGACAGTCTCTACATAAAAGAATAAAAGGACACAAATCAGACGTCAAGAATTATAACATTCAAAACCAGTCGGAGAACACTTCAACCTCCTGGACGCTTGATTACAGACCTAAAAGTCGCAATTCTTCAACAAAATAACTTTTCCAAAAAAATTTCCCCATGCTAATTTTTCCCCTAGTGTTACTCACACCTTCTTGTCAACTGTTTGCTATCCTGATTATCACTACAAAAAGTTTTTTTTTTCTCCTGCTGATAATATCCCACCTTAATTGATTAATCTTGTTAGAGTTGGTATGGCAACCCCATTTTTTCATGTTCTCTGTATATATATCTTCTTACTGTATTTTCCACTGCATGCATCTGATGAAGTGGGTTTTAGCCCATGAAAGCTTATGCCCAAATAAATGTGTTAGTCTCTAAGGTGACACGAGTACTCCTCGTTCTATAAACTACAATAGGGCCAGGATTTCGTCCCATGATATCAAAATTCATCTTAGTAAAAGTATCAATGAATCAGTTTGCAGGATTTATATCAAGCATCCTAAAGTAGTTTACATATTGCTCTAATTAAGAGATCATCTCTCTGCTGGAGAATGTTATCTTAGGATAATGGTCCCGCTGCCGAAGCATTTATGGAAAAAATGTTGACGTGTGATATTTATTTTCAAAACCTAAGGCTTTGATCCTCTCTCAATGTTCTGTTACGATGACTTTGTTTCTGTTCAAATTATCAGAATATATATCTAATAATTTTCTCAGCTGAATGTTGAAGCAGTAAAGTAACAGATGTTTCCCAAACAGTTATTGACCTGAAGCATCGTGATTCGTTTAGAACAACTTATTGTTTGATTCAGCCAGTCAGATCAGTTCAGTTTATCCATAAAAACACATCCAGAGAAAGTTGACAATGGTGATGGAGAGAGGGTGGGTGAGAGGGGCTGAGCTGTTGTCTTAAATACTTTATGCATCTGATTAATTAGCACAGATTTAATTTAATATACATCTAGTTTAAAATTGGAAGAACTTTACTACTTACTCTCTACTTTCTCTTCGTGTAAATTCAAGCATTGCACTATGCAAACTTGGGACAGCTATAATGTTAAAGAACCTGAATCTCTAAACAGGACTCAGGGAGGGCATTCTGATAAAAATCCCAGCACCTTCCCTCTTCTGACATTTGGGGAAGAGGAGTTCTCTGGGCTTCTCCCCAGGGCATCGCCCTGATCCCACCCCCCTATATTTCATATTTACTGCTGATTGATAGATTTAACCCTCCAGTTGGTTTGGTGGCTTTAGCTGGTTTTGTCAAGCTCTGTTATTGTCTCTAATTCCTTCATCAGCACAGGGAAAATACAATGAATCAGCCTGGCTGATTCTCCTCTGTGTGTCTTTAAAAATACAGGTTTCAGAGTAGCAGCCGTGTTAGTCTGTATCCGCAAAAAAACCAGGAGTACTTGTGGCACCTTAAAGACTAACAAATTTATTGTAGCATGAGCTTTCGTGAGCTAAAGCTCACTTCTTCGGATGCATAGAATGGAACACACAGACAGGACATATTTATACATACAGAGAACATGAAAAGGTGGAAGTATGCATACCAACAGGCAGAGTCTAATCAATTGAGATGAGCTATCGTTAGCAGGAGGAAAAAAAACTTTTTGAAGTGATAATTAAGATGGCCCATAGAAGGTGTGAGGAGAACTTAACATAGGGAAATAGACTGCGGCAGGTCAACCGGAGCCTGGGACGAGCGGACCTGCCGCAGGCATGACTGCGGCAGGTCCGCCAGCCCAGCCTCCTGCCCTCCCCGGCGGCAGGGGACGCCCCCTACATTTTGCCGCCCTAGGCACCAGCTTGTTTTGCTGGTGCCTAGAGCCGCCCCGATCCCTCCCCACCCTGCACAGCCTGCCCGGTGCTCCGCGGCTGGGAGCAAGACGGTGCCCGGTGCTGGATCGCAGCGCAGGGGAGCTGCCCGGCCCCACCTGGCGAAAGTGACCGGGGCTGAGCTGGGCTGCAAATGAACTGGAGGGGACGGATGGAGACGGGACGGAGGGGATGAAGGGGGCAGGGACGGATGGAGACGGGACGGGACAGAGGACAGGGCTGGGGGGATGCAGGGACGGGACGGAGGGGACGAAGGGGGCAGGGACGGATGGAGACGGGGACGGGACAGAGGACAGGGCTGGGGGGATGCAGGGATGGGACAAAGGGGGCAGGGACGGATGGAGACAGGGGACGGGACAGAGGACGGGGCTGGGGGGACGCAGGGAAGGGAGTGAAGGATGGAGGGAGCGGGAGGGTGACCAGATCGCAAGCGTGAACTATCAGGCCACGTTGGTGGAGCTGGGGGGGAGACAGACAGACACAGGTGCGCAGCCCCGTTGGGAGCCAGAGGCACACTGGTCCGCCTGGCCGTGTGCTACCAGCGTGCCCTTTCCTATTGGGGTGCGCCCATGCTGTGCCACAGAGCTCCCCTGCCCAGCACCCCCCTACAACTCTTCCACCACAAATGCACAGTGCTGTGCACACACACCTCGCCCAGCACACCCCTGCCCACAGCCCCACCACAGCTGCCCAGCACCCCACACAGAAACCCCCACTCTCTAGTTTCCCAATACACACAGATTTCCCCTCCTTCCTTCCTCCCTCCCAGTGCCCTTCCCACAGCCCCACACCATAACTGCACAATGCCCCACACAGACCCGCAGTGCCCTGACACACACAGATCTCCCCCATAGCCCAGCACCCTGTTTTTCACTCTTGTTTTTTCAAGACCCAAAGGGAGAAATCCCCTCCCTCCTCCTACTCCATGGGAGGAGGGAAGCGGGGATTGAGCTTCTCTGTGAATAGCTCCAGTGCCTGATTCTGCTTGAACTTACTTTTCCTGAAAGAGGCACCATTTTTCTCAGTTTTACCGTCACCCCTGGGGTTCTGAAAAACAGCAGTGAAACTGACCAAAGCTGCTAGTGCTTGGCAGCATTGTGAGGCGGAATAGAAGCTCTGGAACTGCCAGTTTGCAGACTCAGGAAGACAGGTCTGCACTGGTTTACATTTGGAAGGTTATCTTCAGATAATGAAAGCTGGGCATGTGCTTTCTTCAATCCCTGACAATGCATGGCAGAGAATACAATTATTAAAGAAATACAGTTTTAGCCCCTTTTTGCACAGTTACCTGCACTTATACAGGTTGCAACCTGATATTCCTTGCACAATCTACAAGTTTGGGTGCATCGGTAATGCCCTAATTGTATTACCGTTGCACCGTGATTTTGCTTGGTTCTTTTTAACCAAGGTGAAGTATTCCTAGAAAATAGGTGAAACATTTGGATTTGTAACAGTAATGTAAATACTGTGATAAATTCAGTGCCCCTGGCTTCCCATGGTTCCACAATCATAGAAATGGCACTGGAATTTACTTTTATCTTCAGAATTCTTCCCCCCTCCCTCCGCAGATCACCATAAGAACTTCAGGAAGGGCATTTGAAATAACACATAAAAGTGATTCCATGCACAAGTCTAGAGTGTTTTCTGTTTCTCTGGAATTTGGCAGTCTATGGTGCTTAATATGGGCATATATGTTTGATTACTATAGAAATTTTTCAGATCCTGTAAAAAAAAGTCTGTCTTCACAGAATCCTCTCATCATTGGTACAGAAAGTGAAACAGAAGTGCTGCAGTATTTTAGGGTTTCTGGATTTGTTTTTCTCAGGAAACAATTTTGGTGCTTTTATTATGCCAGATAATTACAAAAAATGTACTATCTTAAAAATATTGGTGATTGGCAGCAGTAGCCCTGGAAACGAAAATGGGTGAGATTTTCAAAAGAGAGTAAGTGATTTAGGAACATAAGTATCATTAACTTTTAATGGGACTGGCATTTCTAAGTCATGCAGTTTTCAATGTCTCACCCATCATGTAAAATAGGGCTTGAATTTTCTATGATTTAGTTGACCACTGGCATGTACTTTCAGTATTTTCAAAAGCATATACCAAATGGTAAATTAGAACATGCTGTGGCATGGCTAGTGCTGAATTATCAGAGAAGTAGTTTCAAAACTTCCAATTTTTATGCAGTATGTAGCTATTTATTTGTTCTAAAATCCATACTCTTACTGGCAGACTATTCTCAGACCTTGTAACCTTGTATGACTCTTACATAAACAAAGTTGTAGCTTCTAGTAGAGACTTAACTGATTTGCTCCGCTCTTTGTGTTATAGAGGAAAATCTTGTTCTCAGATGCCGATTCTTGAAATGATGAGGGTTTGTCGATCCCATAAATCACCTTCTTTCAAGGCCGGATCAGATATTCAAACAAGGTTATGAACCTCCTTACTTGTACAGTCATAATTCCAAAACAGGTCGATCAAGAGGAGTTAAGTCCCTGCCCTGTATAATTTATAAACATGAAGCTGAGTAACCTTGGATGACTAAATTAAACTCTAAAATAATAATGAAAAGCTTAGCTTTATTTTAGCAAACTGGTATTACAAATTTCATGACATAAATGTTAATTATCAATATCTTTGGCACTAGAAAATGGATTTTTCTCTGCACAAAGTCCATTTCTAGGCAGAGGATACATTGGGAACTATCAATATAAAAAGGATTAATGTGGAGACATGAAGAATAATAAAACATTAAGGATGTTATCTAACTATTTCAAATAGAGAGAAAGAGGTACATGTCTACCTATAATATGAGTTTTAGGATCAGCGGGCTCAGTTGTTTACAGATTCTGAATGATGCTTTGTTTTGATTCTTGAGAAAGCTTCCTTATTTATTTTCGTGGCCCAGGGTTGTCTCCCTGGTTTCCCTGTTTATATATTATATAATAAGCATGTTAATCAAGGGTAATCATGTTAGGTTCTTTTCATCCATGGTTTAAAACAATTAGAGAAACTCTTTCTTTTCCCCCCCTTAGCTTAGTCAGCAGAAAAATTCACAAGATGAAATAAGCTCTGTGTGGGTTTTTCCCATGTAGAGCAGTGAAATTGTCCTATTTGTTTTTCTATTTCATATTTCTGTACATGTTAATTTATTTTTATTCCTAAACCATTCCATAAGTTCCTATATTTAAATATAATTTGAAAGTCAGAGTCACTCTAGGCAAAAATTAGAATTAAATTCTTTATTAGAAGTACATCATTAAGCATAAAGAATGAGGAGTACTTGTGGCACCTTAGAGACTAACAAATTTAATAGCTCTGTAAAGGCAAAAAGGGAAAGGGCATGGGTGGAAATGAAAAAGTGCAGGCATTTGAAGAGGGATTTCACTGGAGAGAGGATGAGGCTAGGAGATGGTAGCACACATTTTAAAAAAAATTCATATTGCTTGTGTTTCAGGCAAAGATTAGGCATTTATTTACCTTTAAAATACATTTTTAACTGGATTTTCAAAACAGTTGCTCTCAGAAACCACTGTGTAACTTAACCCCCTTAATTTAATTGTCTAGTAATTGATAGAATTAGAAACCACAGATATTAAGAAAGATTACACCAGAGATTATCAAGGTAATTCACTGGACTGCATTTCTGGCATCTTTTGGATGATGCTGCAGAATATTTGGGGCACGGGACCATTGTTTTGTTAGACAGTGCCTCGAACAATGAGGCCCCGAACCCTGATTGGTACAAATCATAATAGAAAGAACTGGGTGGAAATTGCTGAAGGGCCCGATCTTGCTCTAATTGAAGTCAATGGAAAAAATTCCATTGATTTCAATGGTGTAGAATTGAACCACAAAGGAGGCAGTTGGGGGAGGGATACCGCTGGGATAGGTTTACAGAAGGACAAGTGGCATTTGGGACTTCAGACACCTTGCAGAGCCAGAATGAAGTGACATACACAGAAGCAAAGACAGAGGGGTGGTTGGTGAAGCTGTTAACAGCTGGGAGGTCCAGATATGTGAGCCACACTCAACAAAGTGAACATGTACAAGCACCGGGGCCAGAGTTTATTGTTTCCTGAATACTTTAAACAGGATCATTACATGCTGAAATAGATGAGTATTGCTAGAGTTATGAAGGCAAAATTGTCCTGTTAGATTGCACCTGGGGAAATCTGGGTTTTGTTTTATCTGTTGGTTTTATGGTTACTGTATATTTTGTTCCTGTCCTCTTTATAAAGTGCTGCTGATTTTTTATATTGTTCCTTATTCATTTGATGCCAGGGCCTTATTATATCCCGTTGTTGTTTTTAGGCTACTCTTGTGGAGTATGAAATATAATTAAAAGGCCACATTTTCAAAGGATCCTCCTCTATTCAGGCGTGTAGAAGTTTTCATGCAAATAGCAGCATGTGCATGTTTCAGGTAACAGCAGATGCATGCACAGGTGATAGATTCAGACTTGCAGTGCTCAGAAAGTGTGCATACAGATATTTGCATGGATTTAAATAGAGGCCACTTTTTGAAAACATGTCAAAAAATATCAGTAAGTTAGGCCACCTTATAACTAGGTTACATTTAAATAGCTACATAAGTGGGATCAGGGAGATCTACTTTGTCCTGAGCTGTTACAACTGAAAAGTGCTGGGTCACTTTAATAATTTCAAACCCCTATAAAGAACCCCTTGTTATGGCAGGAGTCTTGTAGGTGATGTATGTGATGATGAATATGCCAGAAAAATTCCAAGATATCGTGTGTAATTGAGCAAAACCCCAGGTTTAATGGAATTGAAAAGTACTTGTGTCACAGATGTAGGCAATTACTGTTCATAAAGGGGCACCCACAACTTGAAAATATTTCAATCAGAAAATGCTGCATCTACTATTGTTACAATGAGCCACGGAGGTTGCTGTCACTGAAAGGGATTAATGAAAAAATTAACATTTTCATCTCTGATTTTCATTTGTTTGCTGTGTGCATTTGGCAGGTCTCTGTGTAATAGTCCTTGTGTGATGGTGCCTGCCCTTCCCTATGCTACTGAAGAATGTGCTGATCAGTACTGTGGTAGCAGAACTGAAACTGAAAAGGTAGCAGGCAGGACTATGCACAAAGAGAAAAGGGATGTAGACCTGCCCTTTGTACCCTGCAGGACCTGTGGTCACAGGCCCTTCCTAATTTGGGGGGAACCAAGGAATATAAAAAGTAATCTCTTGTAAATTGAACCAATGTTGTCTGACTGCTAGAGTTGGAATCTTGATACTAATTTTTCCTAATGATTGTAAGTTATTTACAGTCACCTGGCTGGCCTTTGAGGACTGACAAATCACAGCCAGAAGCCCCCTCGAGGTTTGAAACCTGTTCAGTCTAAGTCATCTGGTGAGAGTTGAATTCTAGGCATGGAAAAAACGAGCTTAAGGAGGCAGAATTTTATTGTGTACCTGGGATTTTGTCCCTTAGATTCACTGGGGACATCGGGGTTTGTCCTTTATTTCACCTTTTCATCCATCCCTCCCTCCCTCCTTTCTCTTCGTCTCTTGCTTCTTTTATCCTTTCTTCTATTCCCCTCCCAAAACCAGGAGAGGGGTGTGTGTGTGTGTGTGTGTTGCGGGGCAGTGATCCCCACCAGTGACCTGGGCCATACTTTGGGCTCTCTGGTGAGAACTCTCAGCCTCCCATCCTAAGTTTCTACCCTGATTGTCTGAGCAGGGGGTTATTGCCAGAGAAGAGACTCAGGTCTTGTTGTTCTTTTTTAAGACCAAGTAAATAAGTCATAAGCAGTTGTATGTTTGATGAATTTTGCTGCTTCTCTGCACTAATTGTCTCTGAGCAGTTCATGATTCTCTCTAACATTGCAGTTCTCCTAAAATACTGGCTGAATACTTACTGTGCACTGTTGCTGGTCTGGAGCTCATCTGAGAGCACTTTACTCAGATCATTCAATGTAGGAAATTTAAGATCCGATGCTTAGTTTGAAAATCAGGGCTCTTGGGTCTTATTCCCAACTCTGCCACTGATTATGCGACCTAAGACAAGTTAATTATCCTTTCTCAGCCTTATCTTCTCCCTCTTTCAAGTAGGGATAATAATGATCCACTCCTACCTACCTCACGGTGGGTGGAGATAGGGCCAACTATAGGTTTTTTGCTGTCCCAAGCAAAAAAAAAATTGACTGCCCCCACCCCAGCCCTGGGCTCCTCCCTGAATCTCCCTGCTGCCCCAGCCCTGGGCTCTGCCCCTCCACCCACACCCCCAGCGGCCCCACTTCTGGTCCCCCCCCCCCCCACCAGTACCCCCCTGCTGCCAGCCCTGGGCTCTCCCCCACACACCCGCACCCCATGCCATCCCAGCCCTGGGCTCTCCCACACACACACCAGCACCCTCTGCCACCCCAGCCTTGGGATCTTCCCCACACATGCACCCCATGCTGCCCCAGCTCTGGGCTCCCCCCACCCACTTGCACCCTCCTTCCACACCAGCCCTGGGTCACTGGTAACTTGCTCCCAGAGTGGGTCATTCAGCAGGAATTTTGGATGTGCACAGAACACAGACAGGATTGGTTCCCATATGGTTACAGAACTGCAGTAACATGGAACAATTTCCAGCTTGTGTGATTAAAGCATATCTGGATGCATATTATAAGACTGTCCTACAGAAATGAGGAAACGTTGAGGTGCCTTTATTATTCTTATGTTCCATTCTTTGTTTCTATGGGCAATTTGCCAATGCAATATCACTGTCTTCCTTTTAAACAAATAAAACTATAAAACAAACAAACAAAGGCAATGGCTGTTGAAAATAGCAATTCCAGTCCTAAAAACCACTGGGAAGCATTTCTTGCTCAAGTTGATCCTACTTTTTCTACAGCAAATTACAGTGAATCAGTATATTTGATTTTGAAGTAACAGCTGCCCAAATTGAGCTTCAGCACCCCTGAATTTTGAGGGTGTTCAAATCTGGAAGGCAGATGCTAGATTCCCTTTCTGAATATTAGCTAAATCTGGAAAGGAAAAGTCAATTTCTGCTTCGATGGCTCAGAAGTGGAAATCCTCTACGTGCCTGGTACTGTATCTAAAGCTGCCCAGGTCCAGTAGAGCCTCTCCTCCCTTACTCTTAAATTCTAGTGGGATCCACGTACCTCCCTTGCTAGGATTCAGATAAAGAGGGGAACTGTCCATTTAGTCCACCCAATTCCTTCCTTGGGGGCTGCAAGGTGAGGTCACACCAGTATCTCTAATCCAGTCTGGGGATGTCTTCTGAATGGGATATCTAGGGCAAAGCCTTCTACAACTTGGGCACACTCGTTCCCCATTCACAGTGCCACCCCGCTCTAGCAGTGAGCTCTCCATTCACAGCAAGCTGCAGCTTGAGGTTTCAGCTACCGTACTCCCTCCCCCCTCCCTTTCCTGGCGGCCAAGGGAATGCTGAGAAATGTAGTTTTTTTCCTGCTCCAGAGCTGGCTCTATAGGCAGGGAGCTAACCAAGGAACTACAGCTCCCAGGGCCCCCTGTTGGTTCTCAGCTCCCAGGCTGGATCCCTGCTGGCTGCCGCCCCTGCAAATGGGCTGCTCCAAGCACCTGCTTGCTTTGCTGGTGCCTAGAGTTGCCCCTGCCTCCACCCATCCTGCACCCCCACCCTGTGCCCCAGCCTGGAGCCTGCACCCAGCACCCAAACTCCATTCCAGAGCCCAACCTCTCAACCATCCCACACCCCAAACCCCTGCCCCAACCCAGGGCCTGCACCCCAGAGCTCCTCGCCCGACCCAAACTCCCTTGCAGAGCCTGAGGCAGGTGAGGGGCAGAGTTCGTTGGGGGCGGGGGGGGAGGGCTCTGTGCAGTAATATAGTGACTCCTTGGGTCTTTGAATGAGGCTTTATACTTGGGCTGGGGGGGTGAGGAGGCAAGCAGCGAGTCGGTGGATGGAGAGGGGCAAATCTCCCAGATTCAAAATCTGTGACTGTGTCTGTTGGTCCTTCTAGCTGCTTTTCTCTGGGCTGGGGGTTGTTCCCACAGGAGGGTGTTTGCTTCTTATCCCCGAGGCCATCAGTATGTCTGCTCTTCTCTAGTCAGCCCACTTGCCAAGCTTGATTGTCCTTGGTTGGGCTGCCAGCCCCTCTCCAAGGATTGCAGCTGTCTGGAGGTACTGCCCTCCACGCCTTGCTCAGTCACACCTCATTCATTCAACAGGGAAGTTGATTAACAAGTGGGGGGGAGATCTTATTCTACTTCTAGCAAAAAGACACTTTTCTTTTACCTTAATTACACTACCTTAGGGGCCCGCTATAACATATTACCAAGGTTCAATACAAAGTCATATACAATTTATACAAAAATGCATAATGCAGAAATTTATCTACAACTGCATTGATTGACTGCATTGATTGACTGTGCAGTAATATAGTGACCCCTGGTCTTTGAAGGAGGCTTCATACTTGCCTCATTAATGCAGAGAAGCAGCAAAATCCATCAAACATATAAGTGGTTATGACTTATTTACTTGGGCTTTGGCTACACTTGCATTTCAAAGCGCTGCCGCGGCAGCGCTACCGCGGCAGCGCTTTGAAGCGCTAAGTGTAGTCAAAGCGCCAGCGCTGGGAGAAAACTCTCCCAGCGCTGTCCGTACTCCACATCCCTGTGGGGAATAACGGACAGCGCTGGGAGCGCGGCTCCCAGCGCTGGGGCTTTGACTACACTGGCGCTTTGTAGCGCAGCAATTTGCAGCGCTGCAGAGGGTGTGTTTTCACACCCTGCTGCAGCGCTGCAAATTTGTAAGTGTAGCCAAGCCCTAAGTCTTAAAAGAGAACAAAAAGGCCTTGAGTCTCCTCCCTGTCATTAACCCCCTGCACTGTACAAAGACTGAATGGCCCATCCCAGTTGTGGATGTACTCCAGAGACTTGATTTGAACCTGCAGTTTATTCCATCACTGCTACAAGCCTGAACCAAGAACTTTGCCAAAGTACAAGTTTTGCCCAGGGCACCATTTCCCCTAACGCTGATTTTCATATTAACCATCAGATCTTGAATTTCATACATTGAATGACCTCAATAAAGTGCTCTCAGATGAGCTCCAGACCAACAACAGTGCACAGTAAGTATTCAGCCAGTATTTTAGGAGAACTGCAATGTTAGAGAGAATCATGAACTGCTCAGAGACAATTAATGCAGAGAAGCAGCAAAATCCATCAAACATATAAGTGGTTATGACTTATTTACTTGGACTTAAAAGAGAACAAAAAGGCCTTTAGTCTCCTCCCTGTCATTAACCCCCTGCTCAGACAATCAGGGTAGAGACTGAGGATGGGAGGCTGAGGGGTCTCACCAGAGAGCTCAAAGGATGGCCCAGGTCACTGGCGGGGATCACTGCCCCAGCACTACTGCAGCTCCACAGTTTGGGGTGGACCTCCCACAGTGAGAGCTGCCAAGCACTCCCCCGCAACACACACACACACACACACACACACACACACACACACACACACACACACACACCCTCTCCTGGTGTTAGGAGGGGAACTGGAGAAAGGACAAAAGAAGCAAGAGAGGAAGAGAAAGGAGGGATGGATGGAGGAAAAGGTGAAACAAAAAGGACAAACCCTAATGTCCTCAGTGATTCTAAGGGACAAGATCCCAGGTTTGGAATAAAATTCTGCCTCCTTAAGATCATGTTTTCCATGAATTCAACTGTCACCAGATGGATCAGACTGAACAGTTTCAAACCTCGCGGAGGCTCTTACCTTCTAAACAGGGTCGGCTGTTTTCAAGTAAAATCACTAAAAGGGAAGGAGAAAACTCGAAAGAGGTTCCTCCTGGCGCTCAGGTACGTGAACCCCAATACTCCGCCAGTCCTCAAAGAGAGACCTCGAGAAGGAGACTTGCTGAAGCAAAGCCACAGGGTCTCTGAGGTTTCCCTGGCCCCTCGCCCCTGTCCTGCCTGGCTGATGTCAGCATCTCTCTGTGAGGTCACCACCTCCCCACCACCTTTGGCCAATAGTCTGAGCCCCTGCAAAAGGCCTTTGTGATGTCACTGCCACACCCCCTCCCTTGCTGGGCTAATGTCCTGCCCCTGGCCAGGCACTTTGAAGGTTGGAGCTACTCCTTGTGGATCACCCCACTCAAGGAGCGTTCGTTCTAGGGAGCAGGCCGGCTAGACAGGAAAACATCAGACGCTGCTGCGCCCAATGCTACATTCAGTTTTAAAGAAATTAGTCAACTTTATTGCCAGAAGAGACCATTAGAGCATCTAATCTGACCCCTGCATATCACAGGCCTCCTGTATGACACACTAGCTACTTTTGGGGTAAACACATTCCAGAAAGGCATCTAGTCTTCATAAAATGATGTCACGAGACGGAGAATCCACCACTTTCCTTGGTAGCTTGTTCCTGTGGTGAATCATCCTCACTGTTGAATATTTGTGCCTTAATTGTAATATGAATTTGTCTCTTTTCACCTTCCAGCCATTGGGTTTTTTTATGCCTTTCTCTGCTACATTAAAGAGCCCTTTAATAGCCAATCTTTCCTCTCCATTAAGGCACTTCAACGTTTCAATGAAGTCACCTTTCAATCTTCTTTTGATAAGCTAAACAGGTTGAGCTCTTTCACTAGCTCACTAGAAGGCATTTTTCTCCAGCCCTCAGAACATTTGGTGGCTCTTTGCTGCCTCAACTCCAATTTCACACCATCTTTTTCAAATGAGGACACCAAAACTGGAGGCAGTATTCCAATATGAGTCTCGCTGATACCATGTCACCTCCTGCGACGTTCTTGACATAATCTGTAACTGTATAGATCACCGTTGCGACCACTGTTCTATATTTGCAGCCAATATTGTATAAAGGTGGTCACATAAAGGGTCTATGGGGAGGTTATGTTTGGCTGATTATAATTATGCTATCTCTAGATATGTATCATTTTTGTAGTTGACATTATGAATATTGGCTCTATGCTGCCTGTATTTCCAACTTGTGCTATGCTTCTGGGGAACACCCCAGCCAGACAAATTGGTGTCAGCTCTGCCTAGCCTGCTTGATGGCCCATTAAGGACCATCAGCTACACAATTGACCCATTGAGAGAAGGCAGATATGCCTTGTGGCTCAGCAAGGTGTGCAGGGACCTGCCTATGGACAGAAATCTAAGGTTTTTCGATGTCACGTGCTGGATAGAGTGTCCTTGGGACAAAGAAAGCAAAGACCAGATGGCAAGAGACTATAAAAGACTGATGCCTCATCTTCATCTTGTCTTCAGTCCTGCTTCCTACCTCTGGAGGGACTTTGCTACAAACTGAAGCTCTGTACAAAGGACTGAATGGCCCATCCCAGTTGTGGATGTACTCCAGAGACTTGATTTGAACCTGCAGTTTATTCCATCACTGCTACAAGCCTGAACCAAGAACAAATTACAGCATGGTTTTACGAAAGGTAGATCGTGCCAAACCAACCTGATCTCCTTCTTTGAGAAAGTAACAGATTTTTTAGACAAGGGAAATGCGGTGGATCTAATATATCTTGATTTCAGTAAGGCGTTTGATACGGTACCGCATGGGGAATTACCGGTTAAATTGGAAAAGATGGGTATCGAAATGAAAATCCAGAGGTGGATAAGGAGCTGGTTAAAGGGGAGACTGCAGAGGGTCATATTGAAGGGTGAACTGTCGGGTTGGAGGGGGGTTACCAGTGGAGTTCCTCAAGGTTCGGTTTTGGGTCCGATTTTATTCAATCTATTTATTGCTGACCTCGGAACCAAAAGTAGGAGTGGGCTGATAAAGTTTGTGGATGACACAAAGTTGGGAGGTATTGCCAATTCGGAAAAGGATCGGGATATCCTCCAGGGAGATTTGGATGACCTTGTAAACTGGAGTATTAGTAACAGGATGAAATTCAATAGTGAGAAGTGTAAGGTTATGCATTTAGGGATGACTAACAAGAACTTTAGTTATAAGCTGGGGACGCACCAGTTGGAAGTAATGGAGGAGGAGAAGGACCTAGGAGTCCTGGTTGATCGTAGGATGACTATGAGTAGGCAATGTGATGTGGCCGTTAAAAAAGCTAATGTGGTCTTGGGATGCATTAGGCGAGGTATTTCTAGTAGAGATAAGGAGGTGCTAGTCCCGTTATATAAGGCGTTGGTGAGACCTCATTTGGAGTATTGTGTGCAGTTTTGGTCTCCCATGTTTAAGAAGGATGAATTCAAACTGGAACGGGTACAAAGAAGGGCCACTAGAATGATCCGAGGAATGGAAAGCCTGTCGTACAAAAGGAGACTTGAGGAGCTCGGTTTATTTTCCTTAACCAAAAGAAGGATAAGAGGAGATATGATTGCACTCTTTAAATATATCAGAGGGATAAATACCAGGGAAGGAGAGGAATTATTTCAACTCAGTGCTAATATGGACACGAGGACAAATGGATATAAATTGTCAGTCAGGAAATTTAGGCTTGAAATTAGACGAAGGTTTCTAACCATCAGAGGAGTGCAATTCTGGAACAGCCTGCCGAAGGAAACAGTGGGGGCGAAGGACCTCCATGACTTTAAGATTAAGCTAGATAAGTTTATGGAGGAGATGGTATGATAGGATAACGGGCTTAGTCAATAGGTCAATTAAGTGACACACTGGTAATTAGTACAATGGGTCAATGATAGGATATTGTTAGCCTTTTTCCAGAGGGTATGGCTGGAGAGTCTTGCCCGCATGCTCGGGGTTGAGCTGACCACCATATTTGGGGTCAGGAAGGAATTATCCTCCAGGGTAGATTGGCAGTGGCCCTGGAGGTTTTTCGCCTTCCTCCAAAGCATGGGGCAGGGGTCGCTTGCTTAAGGAGTGGGTGGATCGGCTTATGTGGCCTGCATCTTGCAGGAGGTCAGACTAGATGATCATAATGGTCCCTTCTGATTTTGAATTCTATGATTCTATGATTCTATGAACTTTGCCAAAGTACAAGTTTTGCCCAGGGCACCATTTCCCCTAACGCTGGTCCTTGGTAACATTTCTTGATGGGGGGCGGGGAGGGGAGAGAGACGAGGCGTTTTCTCTCTGTTTCTTTCCTCTCCATTTTCTGCTCCTTCCTTCAATTCCAGAAACCTCCCTTGTGTTTCAGACTGTGCAGTGACACCCTCCCCACCCCAGGACTATGGAGCCTTTGGAGCAGAAAGATCCTAGGAGCTAAGGATGAATCCAGGGGTGAGTAGCTGGCAGGAAGGAGTCCTAGCAACTCTTCTGGGAGTGCAGGGGAGGAATGACTCCCCCTTCTCTACATTCCCCCCATGGGGCTCTAGGGAGCAGGTAAGATTGTGTGATAAATTCCATCCAACATTCCCCTTTGATCCAAGCCGAGAGACATCTCAGCTATGCACGATCCCCTTGGCAGCACCAAACAAGGGATGTTTTCCACTGCCCAGGAGACCCAGCCAGGGACTGATGTGCTGGAGATATGTTGGGAAAAGGGACTGTCTGAATTGCCAAGGCAGGAAGCAAACAATCTACAGCAACATCATTAACCACAAACCATGCTCCAGCCAAAAGGGAAATGGGCAGGAATTCTTGCTGTTCAGCCATGGCCACACATCCAGAGCTGCACAGCAGTGAGGGTGCTGGGCAAGCTGGTCTGAGCGAACAATTGGAAATGATCCTTCAGTGAGAACAGAACCAGAGCTGCCTTGGGGACAATGACAGGGAGAAACCCCAGAGTGACCTTGAGAGGTAGCTAGTCCAGTCCCCTGCACTCAAGGCAGGATGAAGTATTATCTAGACCAGGAGTGGCCAACCTGAGCCTGAGAAAGAGCCAGTATTTACCAATATACATTGCTAAAGAATCATCAGCTCCCACCCCCTGCTCCCAGTGCCTCCCACCCATGGGAAGCCACACTAATCAGCACCCCCCCCTCCTCGCACTCCCGATCAGCTGTTCATGCTATGCAAGACACTCGGGTGGGGGGGACGGGGGGGATGGAGCGTGGGCACTGCAGGCTCAGGGAAGGGGGTGGGAAGGGGTGGAGTGGGGGCAGGGCCTGTAGCTGAGTAGTGAGCACACCCAGCACATTGGAAAGTTGGTGCCTGTAGCACCAGCCCCGGAGTTGGTGCCTGTACAAGGAGCCGCGTATTAAATTCTAAAGAGCCACATGTTGGCCACCCCTGATCTAGACCATCCCTGAGAGGTATTTGTCCAGCCTGCTCTTAAAAATCCCCAATGATGGAGATTCCACAACCTCCCTAGGCAATTTATTCCAGTGCTTAACCACCCTGACAGGGAGTTTTTCCTAATGTCCAACCTAGACCTTCCTTGCTGCAATTTAAGCCCATTGCTTCTTGTCCTGTCCTCAGAGGTTAAGAACAATGTTTCTCCTTCCTCCTTGAAATGAACTTTTATGTACTTGAAAGCTGATCATATCTTCTCCTGACTAAACAAACACAATATTTCAGTCTTCCCTCATAGGTGATGTTTTCTAGACCTTTAATCATTTTTATTGCTCTTCTCTGGACTTTCTCCAATTTTTCCACATCTTTCCTGAAATGTGGCACCCAGAACTGGACACATTACTCCAGTTGAGGCCTAATCAGTGCAGAGTAGAGCGGAAGAATTACTTCTCATGTCTTGCTTACAATACTCCTGCTAATACATCTCAGGAGTAGAGTTGTTTTTATTCCAAAAGTGTAACACTGTTGACTCATATTTAGCTTGTGATCCACTGTGACTCCCAGATCCGTTTCTGCTGTGCTCCTTCCTAGGCAGTCATTTCCTGTCTTGTATGTGTGCAACAGATTGTTCCTTCCTAAGTGGAGTACTTTGGATTTGTCCTCATTGAATTTCATCCTATATTCTCCAGTTTGCCCAGATCATTTTGAATTGTAATTCTAGCCTCCAAAGCACTTGCAGCCCCTCCCAGCTTGGTATCATCTACAAACTGTATAAGTGTAACAGAGAGACTCTGCTACTGGGAGGGTTTCACTATGTCTAGGAGGGTTACACCCTGGTGGGAGGGGGCTAGGCCTGTACTGGAATAAGGTCATTTTGTGCTACACAGTGTGGCAGAACCTAGAATGTCCATTACCAGGGAAAAATGCTGGGGGGAATTGACATGTGGAAAGGACAGAAACCCTGTCTGAATTCTCTCACATTGTGACTGGGGTGTGAGACCGCTGAGCACTGACCCCCCCGGAAGGGGGCGCAGAAGGACTAAGGGGCACTGCCGGAGGGCAGTGGCCTCGAAGAGGACGCCGCCGAGCACGGAGCAACGCGGGTCCAGAGATAACAGAGGACAGAACAACGGACGGGACACCACCAGGAGGAGGCGCTCCACTGGAATGAGCTAATTCCCAGAGTCACCAGCAGGAGGCGCCGCGGGGGTGAGTCCCAACCCGTTACACCTATCTAAGGCTGATGCCTCATCTCCATCTGGTCTACAATCCTGCTTCTTACCTCTGGAGGGACTTTGCTACAAACTGAAGCTCTGCACAAAGGACTGATGACCCATCCCAGCGGGGGATGTACTCCAGAGACTTGATTTGAACCTGCAGTTTATGCCATCACTGCTACAAGCCTGAACTAAGAACTTTGCCATTACTGAATGTAATTGATTCCATTTAACCAATTCTAGCTCTCATCTCTACCTTTTTTCCTTTATGAATAAACCTTTAGATTTCAGATTCTAAAGGATTGGCAACAGTGTGATTTGTGGGTAAGATCTGATGTGTATATTGTCCTGGGTCTGGGGCTTGGTCCTTTGGGATCGAGAGAACCGTTTTCTTTTATTGGGGTGTTGGTTTTCATAACCATTCATCCCCAGGATGAGTGGCACTGGTGGTGATACTGGGAGACTGGAGTGTCTAAGGGAATTGCTTGTGTGACTTGTGGTTAGCCAGTGGGGTGAAACCAAAGTCCTCTTTGTCTGGCTGGTTTGGTTTGCCTTAGAGGTGGAAAAACCCCAGCCTAGGGCTGTGACTGCCCTGTTTGAGCAATTGGTCCTGATTTGGCACTCTCTGTTGGGTCCCGCCAGAACCGCATCGTCACAGGGAGGAATGCAGCAAGGACTCAGGATCAGTGGCCAGGGTCACTGAGCATAGACATGGGGAGGTTATATGGGGAGAGGGGTTATGAGTGGGAGAGGGAGGTCAAATGTTAAAATAATGATATTTGGGGGGGAAAATGTAAAAAGAAGTGAAACTGAACAGAAATAAAACTGGAGTGTAGGCTCTAAAGCAACAAGGCTTCAGTAGGGATTGAGGGTTAAAGGTCTGGGATCCCCCACAGCTCTAGATTCCCAAACCTCTCCTCCCTCCCAATGACCCACCCAGCCCACTTCCCGGGTGCCCTTCCTCCACACTCCCCTCCCCTTCTTCCCATTACTCTCAGCCGGCACCACTTCCCGGCACCTTGGGAGCTTCTTGTATTTTCTCCTCATCTCTCACTACCTCCTACCTCCCTGCTGCTTCTTAGCTCTAACCCTGCACACACCCTCCCCATGTCCTGGCACCCCAGAATTATCTACTCCCCCCCTTCTCCGCCCCTCCCACGGCTCTCTTATCCCTTCACCCATGGGATCCTAAAAGAGCTCATCTCACTGTCACACAAATCATGCATGAGTCATACACATATTTACTCAATTTAGAATTCTACAGGAGGCATATTTTCCTCTTAAAATGAGGAAAAGGCATGAAAGCTACAGTGATTAATATAGCCAATAAGGATATATTAAATCCAATCTTAAAATGACTGACGGCACCAAAAGGCACATGTCCAAAAATGATACTAGCGTGTGGGAGATAAGGCAAAAAGGGGGGCAAGAAAACCTGCAAAACTTGTATGATGAATAAAGGTATACAGTTATTACTACTCAGGTTCTTTAGAGACCCCACAGCTTCTAATAACCCAGGCGACAGGACTCCTTACCCAGCAAGACCACCGTCTCATAGTTCTCCTGCATGACATCCCTGTAGAGGGCTCTCTGAGTGGGGTCCAGCAGAACCCACTCTTCCCTGGTGAAATACACAGCCACCTCCTTGAAGGTCACCGGCCCCTGAAAGAGCAAGAGTCCAACACTCAGTACCTGCTGCCCCACTCACAACCCCACTATTCACGGAACAGCAGCACCAGGTAAATGGGAGCTCCAGGAGGCACATGTTAACAGAGTCCCACCCCACCTTGCTTAGAGCAGCCAGGAGGCATCAGAGGGTGGAAAGAGAGAACCTTTGTGTCTCCCAGCTGACAGACAGAGGCAGAGTCATCACATTTATCACATAGCTACTAGCCAGGGCTTGATATAGGAGATGGGGCTGTCTCTGGACCCTGGTGGCTCCCTGGTAGGAATCTCTAAATAAAATATATGGAAGAAAGGGGAAGTCAACAGTAAAGAATATAAGTTAGAAAGTCAGAATTGTAGAAAATTGGTAAGGGAAGCTATCAGGAATCAATGACCACTTAATGAAAATAAGAAGGAAGATTTAAAAAAGTATATTAAGTACAAAATTAATCCCTAACAATGGTAGTGGTAAATTACTAGATGGAAATGGCAGAATTATCAAAAATAATACAGAAGAGGTAAAAGTGTTCAATAATTTTTTCACTCCTGGAGTTGGCGAAAAACAGATGATGTAATCATATAAGACGTTGACAACGACAGTCTTTCCATCCCAACAATAACTCACGAGGATGTTAAACAGCAGCTATTACAGTTAGACATGTTTAAATAAGCAGGTCCAGATAACTTGTATTAAGAGTTTTGAAAGACCTGGTGGAGGACTGTTAATGTTGATTTTAATTAGGACTTGGACCAATGGGAAAATTCCACTAGACTAGAAAAAAGCTAATGCTGTGCCAATATTTAAAAAGTGTAAAAGAGATGACCCAGCTAATTACAAGAGTGTTAGTCCGATACTGGGCAAGATAATAGAGCAGTGAATATGGATTTAATTAATAAAGAGGTAAAGGAGGGTAATATAATTAGAACCAATTAACAAAGGTTCAGAGACAACAGATCCAATCAAACTAACTGGATATCCTTATTGGGTGAGATCAAAAGTTTGGTTGCAGCTAATAGTATTGATGAGCTAAGAGGTGAAAACATTACCTAGACTTCTGTAAGGCATATGACTTGGTTCAGCACAATATTTTGACTAGAAAACTAGAAAGATACAAAATAAACACAGCATACATTAAACAGATTAAAAACTATGATTGTAAATGGGGAACCATGCTTGAGTAGATTTCTTTCTAGGGGGTTCCCACAAGGATTGTTTCTTGGCCCTGTGCTATTTAACATTCGTGGTAACTAATGAAGTGTCAGAAGATTCAGGCTCCAGCACTGGGAGTCCGGGAAGTTTTCCCAGCCCTGGCTGGAGGGTTATTTCCTGTTCCACAAAGAGTGGAAGTTCCATTCCCAACTCCTGTGCCTTATCACACAACCCTCCCTGCTCTGCAGAGCCCCATGGGGAGAATGTAGAGAAGGGGGAGTCATTCCTCCCCTGCACTCCCAGAAGAGTTGCTAGGACTCCTTCCTGCCAGCTACTCACCCCTGGATTCATCCTTAGCTCCTAGGATCTTTCTGCTCCAAAGGCTCCATAGTCCTGGGGTGGGGAGGGTGTCACTGCACAGTCTGAAACACAAGGGAGGTTTCTGGAATTGAAGGAAGGAGCAGAAAATGGAGAGGAAAGAAACAGAGAGAAAACGCCTCGTCTCTCTCCCCTCCCCCCACCATCAAGAAATGTTACCAAGGATCAGCGTTAGGGGAAACGGTACCCTGGGCAAAACTTGTACTTTGGCAAAGTTCTTGGTTCAGGCTTGTAGCAGTGATGGAATAAACTGCAGGTTCAAATCAAGTCTCTGGAGTACATCCACAACTGGGATGGGCCATTCAGTCCTTTGTACAGAGCTTCAGTTTGTAGCCAAGTCCCTCCAGAGGTATGAAGCAGGACTGAAGACCAGATGGAGATGAGGCATCAGTCTTTTATAGTCTCTTGCCATGTGGTCTTTGCTTTCTTTGTCCCAAGGACACTCTATCCAGCACGCGACATAGAAAAACCTTAGAGTTCTGTCCATAGGCAGGTCCCTGCACACCTTGCTGAGCCACAAGGCATATCTGCCTTCTCTCAATGGGTCAATTGTATAGCTGATGGTCCTTAATGGGCCATCAAGCAGGCTAGGCAGAGCTGACACCAATTTGTCTGGCTGGGGTGTTCCCCAGAAGCATAGCACAAGTTGGAAATACAGGCAGCATAGAGCCAATATTCATAATGTCAACTACAAAATGATACATATCTAGAGATAGCATAATTACAATCAGCCAATCATCACCTCTCCATAGACCCTTTATGTGACCACCTTTATACAATATTGGCTGCAAATATAGAACAGTGGTGGCAACGGTGATCTATACAGTTACAGATTATGTCAATAACGTCACAGGAGGTGACATGGTATCAGTCAGACTGATACTGGAATACTGCCTCCAGTTCTGGTGTCCTGGTGTTGAAAAAGAGAAAGGCATTAAAAAACCCAATGGCTGGAAGGTGAAAAGAGACAAATTCATATTACAATTAATGCACAAATATTCAACAGTGAGGATCATTCATCACAGGAACAAGCTACCAAGGAAATTGGTGCATTCTCCATCTCGTGACGTCATTTCATGAAGACTAGATGCCTTTCTGGAATGTGTTTACCCCAAAGTAGCTCTTGTGTCATACAGGAGGCCTGTGATATGCAGGGGTCAGATTAGATGCTCTAATGGTCTCTTCTGGCCATAAAGTCAACTAATTTCTGAAAAACTAAGTGTCAGGGGACTGTTGCCCCCTTACTAACATTCAGTGCAGGTGTTTTGGTTGCTAGCTCCCAGCACTAAAAGGGGAGGGATCGATGGCAAATCAGGACCCTGAGACTGACAGTCCCCAGGAACAATGTCAAGAGGCCAATGCTCCAGGTCAGCCTGATTGACAGGGCAGGCCGGCTAATCAGGGAGACAGAAGGCCAGTGTGGGTCCCGTCCTCCGTGTGTGAGCAGGAATGTGCCGGAGTCAGACAGAGTGGGGCCGAGCAAAGGAGAAAGCAGGGGCCCAAGCTGAGCTGGAGAACAGAGCCGGGCCACATCCAGAGGGGCCAGAGCTGCAGCCAGCCCAGAGAGAACAGACCCCGTGCTGGGAGCGGAGCTGGAGCCAGAGGCACAGCGCAGAGAGAACAGACCCCGTGCTGGGAGCAGAGCTGGAGCCAGAGGCACAGCGCAGAGAGAGCAGACCCCGTGCTGGGAGCAGAGCTAGAGCCAGAGGCACAGCGCAGAGAGAACAGACCCTGTGCTGGGAGCAGAGCTGGAGCCAGAGGCACAGTGCAGAGAGAGCAGACCCCGTGCTGGGAGCGGAGCTGGAGCCAGAGGCACAGCGCAGAGAGAGCAGACCCTGTGCTGGGAGCAGAGCTGGAGCCAGAGGCACAGCGCAGAGAGAGCAGACCCCGTGCTGGGAGCAGAGCTGGAGCCAGAGGCACATTGTAGAGAGAGCAGACCCCGTGCTGGGAGCAGAGCTGGAGCCAGAGGCACAGCACAGAGAGAGCAGACCCTGTGCTGGGAGCAGAGCTGGAGCCAGAGGCACAGCGCAGAGAGAGCAGATCCTGTGCTGGGAGCGGAGCTGGAGCCAGAGGCACAGTGCAGAGAGAGCAGACCCAGTGCTGGGAGCAGAGCTGGAGCCAGAGGCACAGCACAGAGAGAGCAGACCCTGTGCTGGGAGCAGAGCTGGAGCCAGAGGCACAGCACAGAGAGAGCAGATCCTGTGCTGGGAGCGGAGCTGGAGCCAGAGGCACAGTGCAGAGAGAGCAGACCCTGTGCTGGGAGCGGAGCTGGAGCCAGAGGCACAGCGCAGAGAGAGCAGACCCTGTGCTGGGAGCAGAGCTGGAGCCAGAGGCACAGCGCAGAGAGAGCAGACCCCATGCTGGGAGCGGAGCTGCAGCCAGAGAGCCACAGGCACAGCACAGAGAGAGCAGACCCTGTGCTGGGAGCGGAGCTGCAGCCAGAGAGCCTGGTGTGGTGAGCAACTGGGGCCAGCCAAGGGGGGACCTTGGGCAAAGGACCCAGCACAAAAAGACACCCCCAGCCAAGGGTCCATGCAGGCCAGGCTGGGAGGGGGATCTTAACCTGCCGGGGGGCTGGCACTGGAAAGAAGGATCCCACCACCCAAAGCCCGGAGGTGTGTGGCCACCACCATTTCAAGTGTCCCACAGCATCCCTGCAGCACAGCCAGGGCCTGAGAAGGAGGCCTGGGGCCTACAAGGAACAGACTGCAAAGTGCCTTCATGTCCAGAGACATTGTTTGTAATGTTCCCTGCCACAGAGCAGGGTGATGTGTTTCCCTGTAACCGTTCCCATTTATTTTTATTCTTTTCTTTAAATTGATTGTTAAGTAAACAACTTGTATTTGATTTAAATTGTCTGGAATAATCAGTGGGTCAGTGCAGAGAGGGTACCCCGGAGTGGGGATACCTTAGCCCCTGTCCTAGGTGGCCACAGCAGGGTTGGGGGTTGAGCCCCCCAGGAATCCTGGACCCAGTCTTTTTGGGGCTACGAGAACTCTGCCAGACAGGAGAGTCCTCAAGGGCAGGGAGGCCTCTGGGTAAAGGAAGTGGGAGCGAGGACTCAGATCCTTTCGCTAGCCCACTTCACCGGGGTAGCACAGAAGCCAGGAAAGTTCCCCACAATAGCGGGACCATCCCCCACTTACATAAGTGTAGCATTGGGAGCAGCATCTGATGTTTTACTGTCTAGCCGGCTTGCTTCCTAGAACGAACGCTCCTTGAGTGGGGTGATCCACAGGGAGTAGCTCAAACTCCAAAGTGCCTGGCCAGGGGCAGGACATTAGCACAGCAAGGGAGGGGTGTGGCAGTGACATCACAAAGGCCTTTTGCAGGACCTCAGACTATTGGTCAAAGGTGGTGGGGAGGTAGTGACCTCACAGAGAGATGCTGACATCAGCCAGGCAGGAGAGGGGCGAGGGGCCAGGGAAACCTCAGAGACCCTGTGGCTTTGCTTCAGCAAGTCTCCTTCTCCAGGTCTCTCTTTGAGGACTGAGAGTATTCGGGTTCACGGACGTGAGCGCCAGGAGGAACCTCTTTTGAGTTTTCTCCTTCCTTTTAGTGATTTTACTAGAAAACAGATGTCCCTGTTTAGAGGGTTAGAGCCTCCTCGAGGTTTGAAACTGTTCGGTCTGATCATTCTGGTGACAGTTGAATTCATGGAAAGCATGATCTTAAGGAGGCAGAATTTTATTCCACACCTAGGATTTTGTCCCTTAGAATCACTGGGGACATTAGGGTTTGTCCTTTTTGTTTCAAATTTTCCTCCATCCATCCCTTCCTCCTTTCTCTTCCTCTCTTGCTTCTTTTCTCCTTTCTCCTGTTCCCCTCCCAACACCAGGAGGGGTGTGTGTGTGTGTGTGTGTTGCGGGGGAGTGCTCGGCAGCTCTCACTGTGGGAGGTCCACCCAAAACTGTGGAGCTGCAGTAGTGCTGGGGCAGTGATCCCCGCCAGTGACCTGGGCCATCCATTTAGCTCTCTGGTGAGACCCCTCAGCCTCCCCTCCTCAGTCTCTACCCTGATTGGCTGAGCAGGGGATTATTGACAGGGAGGAGACTCAGGTCCTTGTTGTTCTCTTTTAAGACCAAGTAAATAAGTCATAACCACTTATATGTTTGACAAATTTTGCTGCTTCTCTGCATTAGTGGTCTCTGAGCAGTTCATGATTCTCTCTAACATTGCAGTTCTCCTCAAATACTGGCTGAATAATTACTGTGCACACTTGTTGGACTGGAGCTCATCTAAGAGCACTTTATTGAGGTCATTCAATGTATGAAATTCAAGATCCGATGGTTAATTTGAAAATCAGGGCTCTGGGGGTCCTATTCCCAATTCAGCCATTGAATGCTTTGTGACCTAAGACAAGTCAATTCTCCTTTCTCAGCCTGAGCGTCTCCCTCTTTCAAGTAGGGATAATAATGATCCGCTCCTACCTACCTCAACACACTCACTCTTCCCCAACACACGCACAAACACACTGTCTCTCCAGACACACAAACAGTCTCCACGCTGCAGCTGAAAAGCAGCTGGCAGTCTAGTAGGATGACCCTGGAACAATGGGATAGAGAAACCTGCATCATTGAAAGTGCAGCCACAAAGACACCACACACCAGCTTCCCCTAGCTGGCAAGAATCAAACCTCCACAGAAAGATTCCTGTGGTATCGTAGGCCAGCTTCCTAAGGCCTCAGCCTCAACCACTTAACACAGGGACCTTTCTACACTCTGGTTCTGTTCTAACGGAAGGATCACTTCCAAGTGTTCACTCAGACCAGCTTGCCCAGCACCCTCACTGCTGTGCATCTCTGTATGTGTGGCCATGGCTGAACAGCAAGAATTCCTGCCCATTTCCCTTCTGGCTGGAGCATGGTTAGAGTGTGTTTGTGGTTAATGATGTTGCTGTAGATTGTTGGCTTCCTGCTTTGGCAATTCAGACAGTCCCTTTTCCCAACATATCTCCAGCACATCAGTCCCTGCCTGAGTCTCCTGGGCAGTGGAAAACATCCCTTGTTTGGTGCTGCCAAGGGGATCGTGCAGAGCTGAGATGTCTCTCGGCTTGGATCAAAGGGGAATGTTGGATGGAATTTATCACACAACCCTCCCTGCTCCGCAGAGCCCCATGGGGAGAATGTAGAGAAGGGGGAGTCATTCCTCCCCTGCACTCCCAGAAGAGTTGCTAGGACTCCTTCCTGCCAGCTACTCACCCCTGGATTCATCCTTAGCTCCTAGGATCTTTCTGCTCCAAAGGCTCCATAGTCCTGGGGTGGGGAGGGTGTCACTGCACAGTCTGAAACACAAGGGAGGTTTCTGGAATTGAAGGAAGGAGCAGAAAATGGAGAGGAAAGAAACAGAGAGAAAACGCCTCGTCTCTCTCCCCTCCCCCCCATCAAGAAATGTTACCAAGGACAAGCGTTAGGGGAAATGGTGCCCTGGGCAAAACTTGTACTTTGGCAAAGTTCTTGGTTCAGGCTTGTAGCAGTGATGGAATAAACTGCAGGTTCAAATCAAGTCTCTGGAGTACATCCACAACTGGGATGGGCCATTCAGTCCTTTGTACAGAGCTTCAGTTTGTAGCCATGTCCCTCCAGAGGTATGAAGCAGGACTGAAGACCAGATGGAGATGAGGCATCAGTCTTTTATAGTCTCTTGCCATGTGGTCTTTGCTTTCTTTGTCCCAAGGACACTCTATCCAGCACGCGACATAGAAAAACCTTAGAGTTCTGTCCATAGGCAGGTCCCTGCACACCTTGCTGAGCCACAAGGCATATCTGCCTTCTCTCAATTGGTCAGTTGTATAGCTGATGGTCCTTAATGGGCCATCAAGCAGGCTAGGCAGAACTGACACCAATTTGTCTGGCTGGGGTGTTCCCCAGAAGCATAGCACAAGTTTGAAATACAGGCAGCATAGAGCCAATATTCATAATGTCAACTACAAAAATGATACATATCTAGAGATAGCATAATTATAATCAGCCAATCATCACCTCTCCATAGACCCTTTATGTGACCACTTTTATACAATATTGGCTGCAAATATAGAACAGTGGTGGCAATGGTGATCTATACAGTTACAGATTATGTCAATAACGTCACAGGAGGTGACATGGTATCAGTGAGACTGATACTGGAATACTGCCTCCAGTTTTGGTGTCCTCATTTGAAAAAGATGGTGTGAAATTGGAGTTGAGGCAGCAAAGAGCCACCAAATGTTCTGAGGGCTGGAGAAAAATGCCTTCTAGTGAGCTATTGAAAGAGCTCAACCTGTTTAGCTTCTCAAAAGAAGATTGAAAGGTGACTTCATTGAAACGTTGAAGTGCCTTAATGGAGAGAAAAGATTGGCTATTAAAGGGCTCTTTAATGTAGGAGAGAAAGGCATTAAAAAACCCAATGGCTGGAAGGTGAAAAGAGACAAATTCATATTACAATTAAGGCACAAATATTCAACAGTGAGGATCATTCACCACAGGAACAAGCTACCAAGGTGTGGTATTAGCCATGCGTTGGGGGGGAGGGGTAAATCACTGAGACAGTGGCTTACCATGGCCGCATGCAAGCTGAATTCTGATGCCTGGACCTGATGTGTCTGTGAGATCTGTAACCCCAGAGCTGCAAGCAGTCACTATTAAGATGAAAAATGCGACCTTGTAGGGAAATCACATGTGCTAGGTGAATAGTGATGTTTACTGTGAAACAGTATAACCATTGTTCTGTAAAATGTATCTTTCTAAATATTTATCTCCCTCATGCAGCTGCAAATTTTTCAACCATCCCTCCTCCATCCCAAAGGCTAGCACAGATAAGGCGGAGGAAAAAGAAGACGCGAGATGAGATGTTCTCGGATATTATGGAAGTTACACGCAATGAAAGAGCTCATCTGAATGAGTGGAAGGACGTGGTTTCAAATTACAGGAAAGAGGCCAGTGAACGTGAGGACAGGAGGGACAACCGAGATGAGAGGTGGCGGCAGGAAGACCGGCAGGAAAATCAGCGGTGGCGGGATGCAACTCTGGGGCTGCTGCGTGATCAAACTGACATGCTCCGGCATCTTGTGGAGCTTCAGGAACGGCAGCAAGATCACAGAGTGCCTCTGCAGCCCCTGTATAACCACCCTTCCCCCCTCACCATGTTCCTTAGCCTCCTCACCCAGACATGTAAGAACGCGTGGGGGGAGGCTCCGTGCACCCGCCCACTCCACCCCCGTGGACAGCCCAACCAAAAGGCTGTCGTTAGTCTGAATTTTTTTTTAATGGCCTTCTCCATCCCTCCTATCCTCCTCCCAAAGCACACCCTTACTTCTCTCCCTCTTTTTATAATGAATCAATAAAGAATTCATGCTTTTTAAATGAGAGTGACTTTATTTGCATAAGTAAGCTGTACTCGAAGGGGGAGGGGGAGTTGCTTACAGGGACTGAGTCAATCAAGGGGGTTGGGTGTTCATCAACAAACACAGCAGTCACACTGTACCCTGGCCATTGATGAAGCTCGTTTTCAAAGCTTCTCTGATGCGCACCACTTCCTGGTGTGCTCTTCTAATCTCCCTGGTGTCTGGCTGCGTGTAATCAGCGGCCAGGTGATTTGCCTCAGCCTCCCACCCCGCCATAAAGGTCTCACCCTTACTCTCACAGAGATTGTGGAGAATACAGCAAGCAGCAATAACATAGGGGACATTGGTTTGGCTGAGGTCTGAGCGAGTCAGTAATGTGCGCCAGCGCGCCTTTAAACGGCCAAATGCACATTCCACCACCATTCTGCACTTGCTCAGCCTGTAATTGAACAGATCCTGACCACTGTCCAGGCTGCCTGTGTATGGCTTCATGAGCCATGGCATCAAGGGGTAGGCTGGGTCCCCCAGGATAACGACAGGCATTTCAACATCCCCAACTGTTATTTTCTGGTCTGGGAAGTAATTCCCTTGCTGCAGCCGTTTAAACAGAGTAGTGCTTCTGAATACGCGAGCGTCATGAACCCTCCCTGGCCATCCCACGTGGATGTTTGTGAAACGTCCCTTGTGATCCACCAGTGCTTGCAGCACCATTGAAAAGTACCCCTTCCGGTTTACGTACTGGGTGCCCTGGTGCTGCGGTGCCAAGATAGGGATATGGGTTCCATCTATCGCCCCCCCGCAGTTAGTGAATCCCATTGCAGCAAAGCCATCCACTATGGCCTGCACGTTTCCCAGAGTCACAACCTTTCGTAGCAGCAGCTTAGTGATTGCTTTGGCTACTTGCATCACAGCAGCCCCCACAGTAGATTTTCCAACTCCAAATTGATTCCCAACTGACCGGTAGCTGTCTGGCGTTGCAAGCTTCCACAGGGCTATCGCCACTCGCTTCTCTACTGTGAGGGCTGCTCTCATCTTGGTATTATGGCGTTTCAGGGCAGGGGCAAGCAAGTCACAAAGTTCCATGAAAGTGCCCTTACGCATGCGAAAGTTTCGCAGCCACTGGGAATCGTCCCACACCTGCAACACAATGCGGTCCCACCAGTCAGTGCTTGTTTCCCGGGCCCAAAATCGGCGTTCAATTGATAGAATCTGCCCCATTACCATCAGGATCTCCAAAGCGCAGGGGCCCGCGGTTTGAGAGAATTCTGTGTCTACGTCCTCATCACTGTCATCGCCGCGCTGCCGTATCCGCCTCTTACTCGCCTTGGTTCGAAGGTCCTGGTTCAGCATATACTGCACGAGAGTGCGCGAGGTGTTTAAAACATCCACGATTGCGGTATTGAGCTGAGCACGGTCCATGCTTGCTGTGCTATGGCGTCTGCACAGTTCTCCAAGCAAAAAAGGTGCGAAACGGTTGTCTGCCGCTTTCAGGGAGGGAGGGAGGGAGGGGTGAGGCTGTACCCAGAACCACCCGCGAAAATGATTTTTGCCCCATCAGGCACAGGGATCTCAAACCGGAAATGCCAAAGGGCGGGGGAGGCTGCGGGAACTATGGGATAGCTACGGGATAGCTACCCACAGTGCAACGCTCCAGAAATCGACGCTAGCCTCGGACCATGGACGCACAACACCGATTTAATGTGCTTAGTGTGGCCGCGCGCACTCGATTTTATAAAATCTGTTTTACAAAACCGGTTTATGCAAATTCGGAATAGTCCCGTAGTGTAGACGTACCCATAGTTTCTTCCAACTTGATAGGAAGCTCCTTTGTTACCATGTGACTCAAGCAGTGTCCATTGTCTCTGTGCTATCTCGGAGAAGTCTGCATTGTACACGGTTCCTGGGCTAGTCCTTGGGAGTGTGGATCCCTTCAATGGGCCAGCAGCGAGTCTGGCTCCTCCCTTGTCACACCTGAAAGGCTGGTGGGGGGTATTTCTCAACCTCATAACATATCTCAGTAACACACACAGAGCAAAACTTCATAACTTCCCAACCAATGCGAGCACACACAATCCAACACGATATTAATGTTCAACAGATCAAGACTTTTGAAATGATACATCACAAGGCAGACTTTGAACAAACCATATCATCATTATATGAGAGTGGTGAATATGGGGCTTCCAGGTGCTGCTCTGAGCACAGCGTGCCACACCTGGGCTTACATTGCAATGGAGACGTACCCTTAGAGTCCATGTCTCCTGGGATAAAGATGGCCCACACCTGACTGTCTGCCAATCCCCACTGGGCCCTGAGAAGTGTTGTTCGTGTTTGTATTCTATAAAGCAGAGGAGCAGATGAAGTTTTGCTCCCAAGGTGTGTGTGTGATTCTTTGGACAGGTCTACACTACAAAATTAGGTTGGTGTAATTACATTACTTAGGCTGGCAATGCAGTTCTATCAAGCTAATCCCGGTATAGATAGTGGCTCAGCTGTCAGAACTTTCTGGAGCTATGAAAGGGGAGGGGCCCATGGCTCTGTAGCAGGAATGCAGGGCAGGTGAGTTCACGGCAGGCATGGTGGGATACTGGTGGAGGCCAGTTATGGTGATATAATGACCAGCAGCATTTACACTGACATTTGTCACTTTAAGTTTGCTGCAAAAAGCACTAGGCCTCTTGTCGAGGTGGTTTTATTTTGTCACCAAAACAGGGCAATTTTGTCACCAGATGTGGTATTGCAGTGTGTGCACCAGCCAAAAACTGCTGACCGAGGGAGCGTTGTGTGTTTTTCACACATCCTAGCAATATAATGATGCTGAAGTAACCTTGTAGTGCAGACCTGGCCAAAGATTCTCTCTCTCTCTCTCTCTCTCTCTCACACACACACACACACACACACACACACACACACACACACACACACACACACACACACACACACACACACACACACACACACACCTTGCAAGGAAAACCTCACCTGCAGCTCTGCTTTGCAGAATCCAAAAACAAGCAAAGCTTTTCAGGCCCCAGTGGGGATGGCAGGGAGTCAGGTGTGGCCAGACAGTGTGCTGTTGCCACAGGCAGGCACCATGGCTTAGCTGGCTAAAGCACCTGTCTTGTAAACAGGAGATCCTGCGTTCAATTCCCAGTGGTGCCTTATTGACTAACTCTTGGGCAACCTGGTATTGGCTACTGTGGGAAGACAAAACACAGAGCTTTTTGGTCCAGCCCAGTGTAGTTGTTTAAATTATACTCACAGGCACTGATAACAGACTTACTGAAAGTTTGGGAGTTAAGAGCTGATAGGTCAGTGTTCCAGCCTGTCACAGATCCCGCTTCCTCTGGGACAGGGGCAGGTCTGGGCTCTCACACGGAATGGCTCATTGTGGCTGGCAGAACCTGTGGGCGGCTCATTTAGTTTACACCAAGGGTTGAGTCCTGCTTTGTGCACCGTGTGTGAGAATGAAAATCCTAAACCGCCCTTTGAAATAACGAATGCAACAGGACGTGTTATTGTCCCTGCCCCAAAGCAGACAGACCAATGGAGAAATGCCATCGAGTCCAGGGTAATACTCCACTGCCATTTTACCTTTTTTGCTTGCTAAACTCCCTCCCAACCTTGAGGGCTCCCAGAGCCCGGTATTGAGCCTGAGCCGAGATGCAATGTAAGCCCAGGGTTAGTAGAAGTCATGTCAGCAGCCCCAACACATAAACATAAACCACATAAACCACAAGGGAAAGACCCACCCCCCAGATAAGCTGGACAGTGTCCTTCTCCCTACGGTTTGTAAGTCCAGCAACCAAAAGTCCTTTAACATAGAATCATAGAATCATAGAATCATAGATCAGAAGGGACCAATATGATCATCTAGTCTGACCTCCTGCAAGATGCAGGCCACATTAGCCGATCTCCCCACTCCATTAGCAAGCGACCCCTGCCCCATGCTTCGGAGGAAGGCGAAAAACCTCCAGGGCCACTGCCAATCTACCCTGGAGGAAAATTCCTTCCCGACCCCAAATATGGCGGTCAGCTGAACCCCGAGCATGCGGGCAAGACTCTCCAGCCATACCCTCTGGAAAAAGGTTAAGAATAACATATCATTGACCCATTGTACTATTTACCAGTGTGGCACTTAATTAACCTATTGACTAAGCCCGGTATCCTATCATACCATCTCCTCCATAAACTTATCTAGCTTAGTCTTAAAGTCATGGAGGTCCTTCGCCCCCACTGTTTCCCTCGGTAGGCTGTTCCAGTATTGCACTCCCCTGATAGTTAGAAACCTTCGTCTAATTTCTAGCCTAAATTTCCTAACTGACAATTTATATCCGTTTGTCCTCGTGTCCACATTAGCACTGAGCTGAAATAATTCCTCTCCTTCCCTGGTATTTATCCCTCTGATATATTTAAAGAGTGTAATCATATCTCCTCTTATCCTTCTTTTGGTTAAGGAAAACAAACCGAGCTCCTCAAGTCTCCTTTCATATGACAGGCCTTCCATTCCTCGGACCATTCTAGTGGCCCTTCTTTGTACCTGTTCCAGTTTGAATTCATCCTTCTTAAACATGGGAGACCAAAACTGCACACAATACTCCAAATGAGGTCTCACCAACGCCTTATATAACGGGACTAGCACTTCCTTATCCCTACTAGAAATACCTCGCCTAATGCATCCCAATACCGCATTTGCTTTCTTAACAGCCACATCACATTGCCTGCTCATGGTCATCCTACGATCAACCAGGACTCCTAGGTCCTTCTCCTCCTCCGTTACTTGCAACTGGTGCGTCCCTAGCTTATAACTAAAATTCTTGTTAGTCATCCCTAAATGCATAACCTTACACTTCTCACTATTGAATTTCATCCTGTTACTAATACTCCAGCTTACAAGGTCATCCAAATCTCCTGGAGGATATCCCGATCCTTTTCCGAATTGGCAATACCTCCCAACTTGGTGTCGTCCGCAAACTTTATCAGCCCACTCCTACTCTTGGTTCCCAGGTCAGCAATAAATAGATTGAATAAAATTGGACCCAAAACCAAACCTTGAGGAACTCCACTAGTGACCCCCCTCCAACCTGACAGTTCCCCTTCAATACTACCCTCTGCAGTCTCCCTTTAACCAGCTCCTTATCCACCTCTGGATTTTCATTTCAATCCCCATCCTTTCCAATTTAACCAGTAATTCCTCATGCGGTACCGTATCAAACGCCTTACTGAAATCTAGATATATTAGATCCACTGCATTTCCCTTGTCTAAAAAATCTGTTACTTTCTCAAAGAAGGAGATCAGGTTGGTTTGGCACGATCTACCTTTCGTAAATCCATGCTGTAAACTATCCCAGTTGCCATCGGCCTCCTGCTCCGTAACCACTCTCTCTTTTAAAATTTTTCCATGACTTTGCATACTACAGATGTTAAACTAACAGGCCTGTAGTTACCCGGTCACTTTTGTTCCCCTTCTTGAATATAGGAACTACATTAGCTAATCTCCAGTCCAACGGTACAATCCCCGAATTTAGAGATTTATTAAAAATCATCGCTAACGGGCTAGCAATATCACTCGCTAGTTCCCTTAATATTCTAGGATGAAGATTATCCGGGCCCCCCGATTTACTTCCGTTAAGCTGTTCAAGTTTGGCTTTCACCTCCGATACCATAATGTCTACCCCCATATCCTCATTCCCATCGGTCCCTGTATCACTATTCCTTAGCCCTTCATTAGCCTCATTGAAGACCGAGGCAAAATATTCGTTCAGATATTGTGCCATTCCAAGATTATCCCTAATCTCCACTCCATTCAAAGTTTTAAGCGGTCCCACTTCTTCTTTCTTGGTTTTCTTCCTATTTATATGGCTAAAAAACCTTTTGCTATTGGTTTTAATCCCCTTCGCTAAGTCCATCCCCACCCGTCGTTTTGCCTTTCTCACTGCTTCCCTACACCCTCTGACCTCAATAAGGTAGGTTTCTTTGCTGATCCCTCCCATTTTCCAGTCCTTGTACGCTTTCTGTTTTTTCTTAATGACCCTCTGAGACGCTTGCTCATCCAGCTCGGTCTAAAACTGCTACCTACGAGCCGTTTTCCCTTTCTTGGGATACATGCCTCTGACATCTCCTGCAACTTCAACCTGAAGTAACCCCAGGCGTCATCTGCCCTTAGATCCCTAAATATGTTAGGCCAGTCTACTTCCTAACTAGTCGCCTTAGTTTAGTAAAGTTAGCCCTTTTGAAATCATAAACCCTAGTCTCAGATGCACTATTGATTATCCTCTCATTTATTTTGAAACGAATTAGCTCATGATCACTCGAGCCAAGGTTGTCCCCTACAACTATTTCCTCAACAAGGTCCTCGTTGCTCACCAAAACCAGATCTAAAATGGCATCCCCTCGTCGGTTCAGCAATCACTTGATGAAGGAATTCATCAGCTATCACGTCTAGGAAAAGCTGAGCCCTATTATTGTTACTAGCATTTGTTTCCCAATCTATATCCGGGAAGTTAAAATCCCCCATGATCAAGCAGTTCCTATTAGTGTTTACCTCCTTAAAAACATTAAAGAGCTCTCTATCCGTCTCTAGGGTAGATCCCGGCGGTCTATAGCACACCCCAATCACTATCCCGGGTGAGGCTCTAGTAGTTTTCTTCCCCAATGTGACCATTGCCCAGACAGACTCCATATTATCCATTGTATTGCTAGTTATTTCATTACATTTCACCTCATTATTGATATACAATGCTACTCCCCCCCCTTTACCTTTGCATCGGTCTTTCCTAAACAGCACATACCCTTCCATACCTGTACTCCAGTCATGGCTACTGTTCCACCATGTTTCGGTTATTCCTACGATATCCGGCTTCAATTCTCGGACCAAGAGCTCCAGTTCCTCCATTTTATTACCTAAGCTTCTTGCATTGGTGAACAAACATTCTAATTTTTGCTGTTGGGCTCCTCTCACTCTTTTCACCCAACTCGGTAGGGACACAGTACTACCAGCATGACCTGTAGATCTAGTATCCGTCCCCCCCATCTTCCTTACACCTGCCTGCCCCCTCTGGCTATATCTGTTGTTATCTTGTTGTTCTCGCTCCCAATGTATAAATTTGGCGTGGAGAGCACCAGGACCTCTCCCAACCATCTCCCCTCAGTGTCTAGTTTAAAGCTCTTTTAATCAGGTGAGCCAGCCTCCCTCCTAGAAGTCTACTTCCTTCCCTACTTAGGTGGAGCCCATCCCGTGAGAACAGTTGTCTGTCCCCAAAAGCCTCCCAGTGCCCATACATCCCAAAGCCCTCCTTGTAACACTCCCTCAGCCAACTGTTAATCGTCACTATCTTCTCACCCCTTTGGCGCCCTTCCCTAGGAACAGGTAGGATCCCACTGAAGATCACCTGAGCCTCAATTTCCTTGAGCGTCTTACCCAACCTGGCATAGTCTCCCTTGATCCTGTCTAGCGAGAATCTAGCAGTATCATTCGTTCCCACATGAAGGATGATCAAAGGGTTCTTACCTGCTCCTCTTAGGATCCTTTTCAACCTCAGGTCCACATCCCGTATTTTAGCGCCCGGTAGACAGCACACCCTTCTGTTTTCCGGATCGGCCCTGGTCACAGGCCTATCCACCCTTCTCAGTATGGAATCCCCAATCACGTAGACCTGCCTTTGCCTGGGGACAGTGCGGTCTGCTAACCTATCCCCTGTCCCCCCTCGTGACCCATCCCCTCGCCCCCCGCGGGACCCAACCCCTCTCGGCACCCCACGCAGAGCTGTTGTCCTTAGTCAGTGCAAGCCCAGAGGTGCCTCTGTAGAGTTCACCTGCCATCCTGGGTGGAAAAGGGGGAAAATAAGAAGGCACCGTACTCACTGTGTTGTCTAGGGACTCACTCATCCCTCCACTGCCACCCTGTCCTAAAGTTGGTCTAACACCTAAATTTTAGCATTGGGACCCAGACCCCAGCCCACTTGACTTTGGAACCCCTGTCCCCTGCCTAGCAAGTGCTATTGAATTGAGGGTGAGTCCCTCAATCGGGGTCTGCCAAGCACAGTTGTGCTGTCCTCGATTCACACAACAAGGATAACAACCCTTTATTTCTCCTGCCCCTATAACATGGAGACTGGGAATCTAACACCAGCCACAAGTGATCATTTCGGCCAGCAACCCAACCTATTTCCAACATACTGTAAAATCCACATGCAGACTCATACGCAAAACCTTGCAAGAAAATCTTCCTGAGGGGGTCTGAAGCACCTGCTGCTGGAGGGAAGGAGGGAGCCGTGGATTGGGATTGAGGAGCAGCATGAGGAGAAGGAGCCTGTGGGTTGGGACAGAGGAGAAGGGTGAAGAGGAGCAGGCTCTGGTTGGGAGTGAGGAGCAGTGAGCATAGGAGGGACTGAGGGTTGGGTCTGAGGGGCACTGGGAAAAGAGGGGACATGGGTTTAGGCTGAAGAGCATCTTCATTTGGGGATCCAGCAGGACAGGGGAAGGCAGCAGGTGATTCTAATTCCTTAGGGATATTCTGTTTGTTTGTATGTGTGTGTGTATGTGTGCGCAGGGGAGGAATATGCTCTATGCCCAGAGGCCTTTATTCCTCCAGGCTGCAAGGACAGAGGGGCTGTCAGGAAGTTGCCCCTTCAAACCACACACAAAAAGGCCCTTCTGAGGAAAGGGAAAATCCTGAAGAGAAAAAGTAACATCAAAGAGGACTCCAGCAAGACAGTGTAAGATCTTGGGGAGTAGTTTATCACCTGACCAGGGACTTGAACCCTGGACTCTCAGATTAAAAGTTTGATGCTCTGCCCACTGAGCTAGCCAGGCTCATAAAGAAAAACAGCAAGTTGGTGCAGAGGAGAAACTAGTCAAGAAAACAAGAGCAGGAAACAATATGGGAAACCTGCTGCTCTCTCTGGCCTGGTCAACACTACGAGTTTATATCGAATTTAGCAGCGTTAAATCGCATTAACCCTGCACCCATCCACACAACGAAGCCCTTTATATTGATATAAAGGTCTCTTAATACCGGTATCTGTACTCCTCCCCAACGAGGGGAGTAGCGCTGAAATCGGCATTGCCATGTCGGATTAGGGTTAATGTGGCCACAATTCGACGGTATTGGCCTCCGGGTGCTATCCCACAGTGCACCATTGTGACCGCTCTGGACAGCAATCTGAACTCGGATGCACTGGCCAGGTAAACAGAAAAAGCCCCATGAACTTTTGAATTTCATTTCCTGTTTGCCCAGCGTGGAGCGCCGATCAACACAGGTGACCATGCAGTCCCAGAATCAAAAAAGAGCTCCAGCATTGACTGTAGGGGAGATACTGAAGCTGATCTTTGTATGGGGAGATGAATCTGTTCTATCAGAACTCCGTTCCAAAAGATGAAATGCCAAAACATTTGAAAAAAATCTCCCAGGCTATGATGGACAGAGGCCACAACAGGGACTCAACACAGTGCTGAAACTTAAGGAGCTGAGATAAGCTTACCAGAAAGCCGAAGAATCAAATGGACACTCACGGAGGGAGGGGCGACTGACGACTGTAGCTATCCCACAGTTCCCGCACTCTCCAAAAACCATTTGAATTCTTGGCTGAGTTCCCAAAGCCTGAAGGGTCAAAAACATTGTCACGGGTGGTTCAGGGTATATGTCGTTGCCCCCCCTCCCCCGTGAAAGCAAAGGGAAAAAAATCATTGCTCGCCTTTTTTCAATCTCACCGTATGTCTACTGGATGCTGCTGGCACTTGTGGTGCTGCAGCGCTACACAGCAGCATCCCCTTCCCTTCCCTTCCAGATGGCAGACGGTACAGTAGGACTGGTATGTGTCATCGTCGTCCCATGAGTGCTCCTGGCTGGCCTTGGTGAGGTCGCCCAGGGGCACCTGGGCAAAAATGTGAATGACTCCCCAGGTCATTCCCATCTTTAAGCTTTGTCTAATGGAGATTCAGTCCTGCCTGGAATATCATGGCAGCTGGAGGCTGCCTGCCCCTCCCGCTTAGAGCTCTACTTGCAGAGGCAATAAAGTCAGTGTTGTTTCAAATTCATGCATTCTTTATTACTTCATCACACAAATGGGGGGATAACTGCCACGGTAGCCCAGGAGGGGTGGGGGAGGAGGGAAGCAATGGGTGTGGTTGTTGCAGGGGCACCCCCTAGAATGGCATGCAGCCCATCATTTCTGCGGGATGTCTGGGGCTGTGACCCGGAGCGGCTGTTTGCCTCTCTGGTTCTTTTGTAGGCTTGCCTGATAGTCTAGACAGGACTGACTCTCCCTTTAGACAAAACGTAAAGAAGGGAATGACCGGGGGAGTCATTCCCATTTTTGTCCATGCGTCCCCGGCCGACTTCACCGAGGCCGGCCAGGAGCACCCATGACAGCAGCAGACAGTACATTATGACTGGTCACTGTCATTGTCAACTTGCAAAGCAGCAGATGGGACGGTATGGCTAGTATCTATCTTTGCTAACTTGCAAAAGACAAGGGGATGCTGCTGTGTAGCGCTGCAGTACCGCGTCTGTCAGCACCATCCAGTAGACATACGGTAAAAGCAACAAAGAATCCTGTGGCACCTTATAGACTAACAGACGTTCTGCAGCATGAGCTTTCGTGGGTGAATACCCACTTCTTCAGATGCAAGATGTATTCACCCACGAAAGCTCATGCTGCAGAACGTCTGTTAGTCTATAAGGTGCCACAGGATTCTTTGTTGCTTTTACAGATCCAGACTAACACGGCTACCCCTCTGATACTAGACATACGGTGACAGTGAAAAAAGGCTGAACGGGCTCCATGGTTGCCATGCTATGGCGTCTGCCCGGTCAATCCAGGGAAAAGGGCGCGAAATGATTGTCTGCCATTTCTTTCACGGAGGGAGGATTGAGTGACGACATTTACCCAGAATCACCCATGACACTGTTTTTGCCCCATCAGGCATTGGGATCTCAACCCGGAATTCCAATGGGCGGGGGAGACTGCGGGAACTATGGGATAGCTATGGGATAGCTACCCACAATGCAACGCTCTGGAAATCGACGCTAGCCTCGTACATGGACGCACACCACTTAATTAATGTGCTTAGTGTGGCCGCGTGCACTTGACTTTATACAATCTGTTTCCAAAAAACAGTTTCTGTAAAATTGGAATAATCCCGTAGTGTAGACATACCCCGTGATTAACAACTTTGGTGTCTAATTGAAAGGCTGATGGTTCAAACCCAAGTGAAGATCGAGGTGTTTTTTTAGTGATGAGAATCCAGTACATTTTAACAGGCAGAAAAGTGCCTCAATGCTGCTCTAGCCTCATTAGGCAAGCATAAGTAGCACTTTTGCAAGATGCATTGGTGGTATAGTGGTGAGCATAGCTGCCTTCCAAGCAGTTGACCTGGGTTCGATTCCCAGCCAATGCAGGCATGTGACATTTTCTCTACTGGGAATTGGTTTTATTTCAGTCAGGTTGTGTCAGTTTATCAATGAAATGAGAGAATCAATGTCCTGCAGGTCATTCAACACACAATGGAGGAAGAAAGGGGTGGGACTGTACAATGAGCTGTTGGAGTTATCTGGTATTACAATGTTTGGTTTATTTTTTAAAGAAAAAATCTTTACTTCCCTCTCCCTTTTAGACTCAGAGCCTTTAAGGTCAGAAGGGACCAATGTGATCATCTAGTCCGACCTGCTGCACCTTGCAGGCCAAAAGACCCCACCCACCCACTCCTGTAATAGACCCGGGAGGGGAGGCAGCTCTGTGCACTGCCCCTACCCCAGGCAGCACATGGAGGCCCTCTGAGGCTCCCCTCCCCCCATCGGTGTGCAGAGATGTGCCAGCAGCACTAAGGTGGCTCCCTGCCCACTCTGCCTCCGTCCCTCCGTGCCGCTCCCAGAAGTGGTTGGCACGTCCCAGCATCCCCTGCGGTGGGGGGAGTGTCTCCATTCACTGCCTCTGCCCCGAGTACCAACTCCGCAGCACCCATTGGCCAGGAACTGCAGCCAATGGGAGCTCTGGGGGCAGCGCCTGCAGGCAGCGGCACACGGAGACCCCCTGGCATGGCCCACCTAGGACCTGCTGCCGGAGGGTTGTGTGTACCAGTCACTTGGGGAGCTGCAGTGCCCAGGGTAAGCGCCACCCCTCCTGCACTCCAACCCCCTCCCCCAGCACAGAGCCCGCACCCCGCACCCAAATTTCCTCCCAGAGCTTTGCTTGTCTTCCTTTCACCCAGAACTGTCCTTCTTCTCCTGGGCTGCAAGTAGCCATCCCTGGGAAGCCAAGAGGCAGGCACAGGATTCTACCTCCCAGCAGCCAACCGCACCTCCCCAGGCTTTGCAGAACGACTGGTGGTGCTCTACTAACCCCACTTAGCCGCACTGAGGCACTTAGCTTCTGCCCTGCCTTCCTCAGCTCGACTTTCTTCTTTTGCCCCATTGCTGCCTCACTTCCTCCTTTGGCAAGTCACACAGAGGAGGCCAGCAGGAAGAGCCGGACGCCATATGCCAACCTCCCAGGGCAGAGGAGACCAAGCCACAAGGCTTCAAAAGGTGACTGGCCAAGGTCCTCTAGCTTTCCCCTGCTGATGCCAAGGCTTTTTCCCAGCTCATTTCACCACCCGCTATCTTGCAGGGGTTGAGTTTATCGCAGGTGTTACCCAAAATTGGGCCAGCTAGTAAGCTAATGACCCACCAGAGTTTGGCAGAAAGCAGCACGTTTATTATACTGACAGCTAAGCTCAAAAGAAGAAGCGGGGGGCAGCGGGGGTGTCACACTCACACTTGCATACTCACGCTCCCAGGACAGGCACAGCACTGGAGATGTCAGGATTCTGCAAGGTAAGGCAGTCCGGGCAAAGGGCATTCACTGGAGGTACAAGCTTGTGAGTGCTCTCCTGAGCACAGGGCTCCTTCCCCTTTTAAGGACCTGCTCCTCATGGCCTGTGACTAGAGATGACTTGGCTGCATCTGGTTGGTCACACTCCACCTTGGGCAGTGTCCATGCTCTGGGTGTGTGAGCGCTGCCTAATTAGCAGCCCAGACACCTTGTCTACCTGGGCGCTCTTCTGCTCTTCAACTAGCCCATTCATCCCACAAGCATTCCAGGAGGGAGCGGGAGGGGAAAAGCCACTTCACAGGCATTCAGAGAGGGAGAGGAGACAAAAGTGGGAGCAGGGGAAGTATAACAGACCTTCTGAGCATAGAAATCACTGCTGCTCCTACAACAGCAGGGACACGCCAGTAGGAGCTCGGAAAATTAAGCCATTGTTTTTCTGCCTGGTTTTGAACCAGGGACCTTTTGCGTGTTAGGCAAACGTGATAACCACTACACTACAGAAACTCTGGCAGAATCCTTTGCCCCTCCCTTCATAAGTACATAAGAATGGCCATACTGGGTCAGACCAAAGGTCCATCCAGCCCCGCATCCTATCTGCCAACAGTGGCCAATACCAGGTGCCCCAGAGGGACTGAACAGGTAATGATCAAGTGATTTCTCTCCTACCATCCATCTCCACCCTCTAACAAACAGAGGCTAGGGACATCATTCCTTACCCATCCTGGCTAATAGCCATTCATGGACTTAACCTCCATTCATTTATCTGCAAAAAGAAAGAGGAGTACTTGTGACACCTTAGAGACTAACAAATTTATTTGAGCATAAGCTTTGCTGGGCTAAAACCCACTTCATCGGATGCATGCAGTGGAAATACAGCAGGAAGATATATATATATATACAGAGAACATGAAAAAAAATGGGTGTTGCCATACACACTATAACGAGAGTGAGCAGTTAAGGTCAGCTATTATCAGCAGGAGAAAAAAACCTTTTGTAGTGATAATCAGGACGGCACATTTCCAACAGTTGACAAGAAGGTGTGAGTAACAGTAGGGGGACAAATAAACATGATGAAATAGTTTGACTTTGTGTAATGACCCATCCACTCCCAGTCTTTATTCAAGCCTAATTTAATGGTGTCCACTTTGCAAATTAATTCCACTTCAGCAGTCTCTTGTTGGAGTCTGTTGTTGAAGGTTATTTGTTGTAATATTGCGACTTTTAGGTCTGTAAATGCGTGACAAGGAGATTGAAGTGTTCTCCGACTGGTTTTTGAATGTTATAATTCTTGACATGTGATTTGTGTCCATTTATTGTTTTACGTAGAGACTGTCTGGTTTGGCCGATATTCATGGTGGAGGGGCATTGCTGGCACATAATAACATATATCACATTGGTAGATGTGCAGGTGAATGAGCCTCCGATAGTGTGGCTGATGTGATTAGGTCCTATGATGGTGTCCCCTGAATAGATATGTGGACAGAGTTGGCAATGGGCTTTGTTGCAAGGATAGGTTCCTGGGTTAGTGCTTCTGTTGTTTGGTTGCTGGTAAGTATTTGCTTCAGGTTGGGGGGGCTGTCTGTAAGCAAGGACAGGCCTGTGTCCCAAGAGCTGTGAGAGTGAGGCATTGTCCTTCAGGATAAGTTGTAGATCGTTGTTGATGCGCTGGAGAGGTTTTTGTTGGGGGGCTGAAGGTGACGGCTAGTGGGGTTCTGTTACTTTCTTTGTTGGGCCTGTCCTGTAGTAGGTGACTTCTGGGTACTCTTCTGGCTCTGTCAATCTGTTTCTTCACTTCAGCAGGTGGGTAGTGTACTTGTAAGAATGCTCGATAGAGATCTTGTAGGTGTTTGTCTCTGTCTGAGGGGTTGGAGCATATGTAGTTGTATTTTAGAGCTTGGCTGTAGACAATGGATTGTATGATGTGGTCTGGATGAAAGCTGGAGGCATGTAGGTAAGCATAGCAGTCAATATGTTTCTGGTATAGGGTGGTGTTTATGTGACCATCGCTTATTAGCACAGTAGTGTCCAGGAAGTGGATCTCTTGTGTGGAGTGGTCCAGGTTTATGTTGATGGTGGGATGGAAATTGTTGAAATCATGGTGGAATTCCTCAAGGGTTTTCTTTTCCATGGGTCCAGATGATGAAGATGTCATCAGTGTAGCGCAAGTAGAGTAGGGGCATTAGAGGATGAAAGCTGAGGAAGCGTTGTTCTAAGTCAGCCATAAAAATGTGGGCATACTGTGGGGCCATGCGGGTACCCATAGCAGTGCCGCTGACTTGAAGGTATACATTGTCCCCAAATCTGGAATAGTTATGGGTGAGGACAAAGTCACAAAGTTCAGCCACCAGGTTTGCCCTGACATTATCAGGGATACTGTTCCTGACGGCTTGTAGTCCATCTTTGTGTGGAACGTTGGTGTAGAGGCCTTCCACATCCATAGTGGCCAGGATGGTGTTTTCTGGAAGATCACCAATGGATTGTAGTTTCCTCAGGAAGTCAGTGGTGTCTCGAAGATAGCTGGGAGTGCTGGTAGTGTAGGGCCTGAGGAGGAGTCTACACAGCCAGACAATCCTGCTGTCAGGGTGCCATTGCCTGAAATGATGGGGCATCCAGGATTTCTACGTTTATGGATCTTGGATAGCAGATAGAATACCACTGCTGCTTTTTGGCCTGCTGCTTCTCTGTCTGGGAGGTTTTTGTCAGCCCTGGCACACAAAAAGGGTATCATTGCGAGCCCATGAAGGCGAGATGAATTTTGCCTGCCTTGCTCAGCTTGACTTGCTTCCTCACCCCATTCCTGCCTTAGATCCTGGGTCGCCTGGTGGCTGAAGATGGTCCATTGTCTCGGCGGTGCCAGAGCCTGACACAGTGCCCCGGGCCGCCTTTGCCGGCCGTGCACATGCCGGCCGTGCACATTTGCAAATACTTTAAAGCTCCTGTCAGTAAGTTCTGGGGACAGTTGCTCACCTTCGGAGGAAGCTCCCTAAAATTGGCCTGTCTCACCCTGTGGTACATTGACCTCTGTTCAGACTGAGCCGAAATGGGGGGTGGGCTTGCTGCTGTGGCTGCCACTGCTGTGAGGGTGTCCACTGTTGCGGATGAAGCCATCCTGGAAGCACCTTCCACCTAGCCACCCACTGAAAATCCTGTAGGATGTAAGGTGGGAATAGAAAAACACAGGGGGGGTGGGGGCCTTCCTAATCTCCTCCCCCTTCCGCCACTATCGGCCATCCCATACCCGGTGCTGCACCCAGTGGGGTAAAAAAAATACGGCCATATCGGAAGAGTCAGTTGGGTTCTTTATGGTTGTCCCTTCAGTCTCCTCGGGCCTGACCTGCCCTCCAGCTCAGCCACCCACTGAAAATTGAAACACAAAACAGTAGAGCCGTACAAGGCTTCAAAGCCCACCAGGCCCAACCACCATTTCTAATACAGCAGAAAAGCCGCACTTCTCCTGACTAGGTAGGGACGTCCTATGGCCCCACAAGAAGTGGAAGGCCATCGTGTTCGGTCTCAGCAGCATTCGTGGAGCAGGGGGAAACACATGGCTGAGGTTAATGACAAGGTCCCCTTACGCCACCGGCTGAGCCACTCCTCACAGGCCAGCAACCATTTCTCCCAGTTCGCGTTCCCCACCTCAACCCCAACCGAACGCTAGAAGGCACAGCCATCAACCTGCAAACTCTTGTAGCCCTCCTCTTCCGCCCTGACTGATAGGGGGGAGTATTGAGCCTCCCTCCCTTAGGCCCTTCAGCATCCCTGGGGAACACCAACGCCACCCAAGTGACTTTGGGCCAGTAGGTCAACCAATAGGGCTGCCTCCTAGGCCAGGCTGCAGCCCAGCTTCAGGACTCAGAGGAAATGGAGCTCGCATCCCTCCCTACAGGACTCCAGGCACGGCCAGGCTTCTGGATCAAACGTCCCCTCTTGTGCTCAAGTCACAACAGCTAGTAGGTAAAAGACAGGCTTTCGTGGCCTTTGAGAAAGCAAGACAGAGCCTTGGAAGACCCAGCAGGGTTTGTGGCACAGGAATTGTCCTCAGATCCCACCGAGACTTCAGCTCAGATTGCAGGATTCAAAGTCCCGAGTGCTGCCCTTACACCATGGGACCAATAGGGAACCCCCAGACCTCTGCTGAGCTCTGGTGTGTATGACCCTGTGGGGGCAGCCCTGCCTTTGCTCACCAAGTTGTCATGCAGCAGTTTGCTGCAGCTCCCAGAGGCCTTTCTTAAACCAGACTGAGAGGCCTGTGGGCATGTGAGGAAGTTGCCCCTTCAGTCCCAGGCAGTACATGGCCCTTCCTAGGAAAGAACAAGTCCTGGGGAAAAAGGTGATGTCAAATAACATCTTGGAGAGATGCCTTCTTTACTTTTGTGGGGAACTGTTCCCTTTTTACCTGACCAGGGAGTTGAACCCTGGACCCTCAGATTAAAAGTCTGATGCTTTACCAACTGAACTAGCCAGGCTTACACATAAATGAAGCAAATTTCATGCAGAAGAGAAACTACTCATGAAAATGAGGGCAGGAAACAATACAGAAAACCTGCTACTCTCGCTCTCTTAGCAGTCATCGCCCCAGCCTGCTCCTCCATCCGGCGCCCTGAGGCCTTATTCTTTTTTCAATTAAATATCAAATCCAGGAGAAAACACAGTTATACAAAGCAAAACAAAATCACAAGCAGAAATGTCATTGGAAATACAGAAATAAAAAAGGAAAATGCAATTCCCATCACTTTATCGTGTCGGGGCCATTCCTGTATCGAGAGCACCCGCGAAGGTCCCTGTGTGCTTACAAGAAACCTGGAGGAACTCATACCACAGCCTGAACATGAAACTCAACTGCTGCCAGGTGCTGCAGTAAAACCCTTTCCCAGCTGTGACGTTGCACTCCATAGGATTTTATGAAAATATGCTAATGAGTGTGAATATAAAGTGACTGGACTATGCTTCATGCAAAAGGTCTCTTGTAAGGTATCATTACAAAGCTTATAATCTACTGTGTGTGTTCATCCTATTTGTATGAACCGATCATTCTTGGATCTGAAACTAGAAATATGAACTATAACTCTGAGGTCCTGTTGTAATGATGCAAAGTGTGGACCATTAATAGTGGTTTGGACTCTTGATGACTCCTATTAACCAGGACAATTGACTGGAGATGGCTCTGTCCTGCACCATCTGTGAGTCAGGCCAGGAAGAATGAAGGCTTGGGGGGGTCTCACAGGACATGTGACCATGTCACCTGGTACAGGAATCCATATTAAACCTGGGGTTCTTCCCCAAGACAGAGACAAAGAATTCCTGCCTTGTACCAAAGCTGTATAAGGGGGTGGAACTGAACAAACATGGCTGCAGTCATGAGACATCCCCTAGCTACCACCTGAGCTGGAACACAGACTATACAAGGTGAAAAGATTGGGCCCAGACATAAAATAAGTATAGTCTGCAAAAGAAGCTTATTGAAAGATTTCTGAGGTGAGATTTGATCTGTATTGAGTTTCATACTGTATTAGGCTTGGACTTGCATGTTTTTGTTTTATTTTGCTCTGTGAAAAATACAAGGTCCATAGAGAAGGAAAAGAAAATGCCCTAGAAAGTGAGAGATGGGTGGGAGGGTGTCTAGAAACCACTCTCCTCTAGTTACTTTTCTCTGATTTCCTGTAGAAAATCTGAAGCAGGGAGCAAAAGCCATTGCTTCTCTGACGCTTGAACTCAGGACCTTCAGATTATGAGACTGACACGCTACCAACTGCACTAAGAAGGCTTGGAAAAGTTTTAGGCTCAGTGTATATAGGACCCTCCTACAGCAGTGACTGGGGCAGGGAAGGAGCCAGAGATCTGCAGGAAGAAGCAGGGAGCTCTGGTGACCAGAGACTTTTCGTGGCAGCTTTCACAGCAGCAAAGAAATCAATTCATGCTGCCAGTGAACAATCTACTGGAACTAATGGCAGCACAGGGGGGATGTTTCCAAGCTATGCACCTACTTCCACATTTTAGAACTTACTCTCCTTTTCCTAGTAGGGCACTTTCCATGCAAATTAAGCAAAGCAAGTTGGGGAAACTACACAGGTAATAAAAACCAGTGCTCCAAATAAGGCTTGAATTCATAATCCCAGCAGTAGCCCCCTCTGCGCTAACCAGTTGCACCAGTGCAGGTGCTTCTCAGGCCTTGGCTACACTTGCAAATTTGCAGCGCTGCAGCTGAGTGTGAAAACACACCTCTCCAGTGCTGCAAATTGCGGCACTGCAAAGCGCCAGTGTGGTCAAAGCCCCAGCGCTGGGAGCGCGGCTCCCAGTGCGGTATGTTATTCCCCACAGGGAGATGGAGTATGGACAGCGCTGGGAGAGCTCTCTCCCAGCGCTGGCGCTTTGACTACACTTAGCGCTTCAAAGCGCTGCCGCGGCAGTGCTTTGAAGTGCAAGTGTAGCCCAAGCCTTAGGCAAAGCTGGGAAGCAGGCAGTTATCAGTCTCTGTGATTCACACCTTTGCCTGGTAATTGAAAGGCTGATGCATCAAACCTAACTCAAGATGCGGCTTTTCAGCCATGAGACTCCAGGACATTTTGACAGAAAGAAAATCTCTGTTTTGGTTTAGCCCCATTTGACTCCTTCTGCTCGTCTTCTCCCCCTCCCTCCAGTCTCTTTCCTTCCCCACTGGGGCCGTGCAGAGAGGAGCCCCAGTCAGTCTCTGTCACAGAGTCGGTATCCCATAAAGGGAGGGAGGGTTGCTCCAAAACATTGATAATGGGGAGGGGTGGCCATGGTTAGGGGGAGAAAGGATGGAGAACTAACAGTGGGGCCCAGAGAGATTCCCCCAGATTGGGGAGATCCCCTGCTGCCCCCCATCAGCCAGCTATGGGAAGAACAACTTGGGATTGCTTGGGGAAGCCACCTTTAAAAACACAAGTGTAACATGCTAGTTACATTTTAATAACACCAAAGCCTCCTCAATCCCAAGGTCACAATCACTGGAATGATTTTGCCTTGATATTTTACCAGCCGCAGACACAAAGCGAGTCAAATTACAGTTTCCGTTCGGAGTCAGTGCACACACAAGAATCCGGAGGCTTTTAATTCCTTAGGTTCTGCTGCCATTTCATTTCTGTCCTGTTCCAAGATTTATCATTGTGCAAAGCAACGTTAGGCCCTTGGGAGTGTCCCCCTCAGTGCTGCCTGCCACCCTTGGGCAATTTAAAGGGCCGGGGACCCCGCCACCACCGCCAGCAGCACAAGGGGACTAAGGCAGTTTCCTGCCCGCCCTCACTCCATGTGGCACACCACTCCCGGAAACGGCTGGCACGTCCCTGGTGTGGGGGAGGTCTCCGTGCGCTGCCCGCCCTGAGTGCCAACTCTGCCAACTGTGGCAATGGGGCTGCGGGGTGAAGTCTGCGGGCAGCCATGCACAGAGACACCCCTGGCCCTCCCGGCAGGGGCTGCTGCCAGAGGAGGGTGCAGGTTGCTTTTGGGAGATGCCCGAGGTAAATGCTGCACCCTCACCCTCTCCTGCACCCCAACCCCAACCCAGACCCCACACCTGCACCCAAACTCCTCCAAGAGCTTGCCCCCTGCACACCCTCCTGCAGCACAACCCCCTGACTGAGTCCAGACCCTGCACCCAAACTCTCCCAGAGCCCAGCCCCTCTCCCTCCCACATCCAAACTCCCTCCCAGAGCCTTAGGCAGGTGTGTGTGTGTGGGGGCAGGACAGTCCCATTCTGGGCACCACCAAAAATTGTACAAACCTGCCGCCCCTGTCCAGCCCAACCTTCTGCTGATGCACCTCAGCCCCCACCCATGCAGGGTTTGAAGCTTCCATTGCTTAAATTCCAGGACACTGAGGGATTTCAGCTCCCCTTTGCCCAGAGGGAACTTTCACCCCACTCCCAGCCAGGTTCTTGTACATGGGATCACTGTAGGGGGGCTGGGTCCCTCGGTGTCTTTTCTCTCTCTGTGACAGGCCAGGGTGCAATAACTGGGGCATCTGAGCACCCAGGACCTTCTGTGGGGCTGCCATTCCCCTTCCCCTTCTGTGGTCTCGTCTGTCATTGACTCCAGCCTTTTTTCTATCCATCATCAGCATCATCCCAAGCAAACTGCACTCGCCTCAAAAAGACAGTGTCCCCTGGTGGGTGTAAATCACTGACCTCTCTCCTCTCTGAGCACTGACTGCCCCTGTGTTTCCTTGCCTCTCAGTCTGTGCAGATGGGACCTTTCCCTCCAGCGCTGGAGGATTCACCCTTCTCATCTACCCTTGTCCCAAGCAGCACAGCGGGTGGGAGTCTTACATGTACCAAGGTGACTTAGGAGCAGAAACCACCCCCCAGACCTTCCATGCAATTGGCACTTGCCCCTTAGTGAGCAGGATTGAAACTGGTGCAGGGAGACTGCTGGGCCACATCTCCTCTGGGCATGAGCAAAACACCAGGGTGAAAAAATGAACTTGGAGATGCTGGGGATTGAACCCGGGGCCTCATACATGCAAAGCATGTGCTCTACCACTGAGCTACATCCCCAAATGGTTTAGGTGGGCTATGGGTTACACTCAGAGCCCTCCTGTTTCCACTGCATCCAGTGACCTATAAGCCTCACGAGAAGCCCATTCCCCTCTCTGAGGGCCAATCCTGCTCTCCTGGAGGTTAATTGTTCATAGGGGTCACTTTGCAGCAGGGCCAGATTCTATGTGTGGGGCAGAGAGAGTTTGTGCCCTGGACTCAGGGTGCAGAGATACGCTCAGCCCTCTCCCCTGCATTGGGTGGGGGGGTGCTGCCACCCCCTGCTGCAAGCAGGGGCGGCTCTAGGCACCAGCAAAGCAAGCTGTTGCCTAGGGCGGCCAAATCTAGGGGGCGGTAGGCTGGGCCGGTGGACCTGCCGCAGTCATGCCTGCGGGAGGTCCACCGGAGCCGCGGACGACCGGACCTGCCGCAGGCATGACTGCGGAGGGGGCGCTCGTTCCGCGGCTCGGCTGGACCTCCCGCAGGCATGACTGCGGCAGCTCAAGCGGAGCCGCCGGACCCGCGAACCGTCCGCAGCCGTGCCCGCGGGAGGTCCCGCAGTCATGCCTGCGGCAGGTCCGCTCGTCCCGGGGCTCCGGTGGACCTGCCGCGGGAGCTCAACCGGAGCCGTGGGAAGAGGGGACCCGCCGCGGGACCGAGGAAGGGCGGCGCAGCGCACCGCGCTGCCTGGGGCAGCCTATTTTCTAGAGCCGCCCCTGGCTGCAAGGTCATGGTGGGGGACGCTGTGAGCAGCTCAACACCTCACCCTGGCGGCAGAAGTGGGGTGGGGAGCTCCAGGTGTTTCCACCTGCCTGTGAAGTCCAGCTTTCCCCAGCACATTCACTGCGGTGCAATTGGGTCACTGTTTCCATGGCTGAACAGCAAAGAATCACTCCCAGTTTCCCTTCTATCGACAGCAGGATTAGCCTGTGTCAGTGGTTAATGAGGTGGATCTTGTGGTAGATTGTTATTCATTCCCCACATTGACAATTCACACAGTCCCTTTCCTACTCAAATCCCCAGCACCTCGGTGTTCCTGGTAGCTGGGGTTGGGTCCTTAGATTTTCAGGGTCCTTTTTCCCCTCCACCTGGAGTTAACTCAGCTTTTCCCCATCCCAGGCTATCCATGAAATAACAACAGGGGCATAAAGAAAGAGGAGGGAACATCTCACAGCCAGGGCTGGAGGTGCCCAGGACCCCCTGCTTGTCCATTGTTTCCATGGAATTTGGCCCCCTGCTTTGCACAAGGGACAGAGAAAGATCTTGCTGTTCCTGTGTCTGTGCAAGGAAAATTGTGCTTCCCTAGGAAAGAGAGGCGGGAAATGGCCCCATGGTGGGACAATATCCTCAGGATTAAGACCTAAGGACTCAGGCTGAGAACTGATAGAACTGCACTCATCTGGGATTTAACAAATTGTCTTCTATGGAGCAGGGCCAGATCCAGCGTTTTTGCCGCCCCAAGCAGAGGGGGAAAAAAAAAGCTGCAATCAGCAGCAAGTCCTTCCCTCCAAGAGGGCCAAACTGCTGCTGAAGCCTCCCCTTTCCATTGGTCGCCCCAGGCACCTACTTGCTGCTGTGGTGCCTGAAGTCAGCCCTGCCATGGAGACAGTGGGAAGATGGGGGCATCAGGAAAATACCATGGATTCATTTACATTGCAAGTGAAGAATAACTGAAGCATTTCTGGTTTAAAGTCACTTTTCCCTGACTAGGAATCGAACCCAGGTCTTGGCAGTGAAAGTGCCAAATCCTAACCACTAGACCACCAGGGAGCTGATGTTATTTTTCTTCTCTCTTATGCTACACTTTCTTAGGCTACTTTCTAGCCACTTACTGAAATGGCTCCATTGTCCATTCCCTGAGGGGCTGGGAGCAGAAAGTGCAGGAATCCCTGTACTCAGGGTCACAACCTGAGCCCAACCCAAGCCACTGAAACAAACTCAACTCATGCTTCCTCCAGCAGGATCACAGAGACACACAAAAAACCCCATGAGGAACAATCTTCCTCTGCCTTCATTTAACCCATTGCAACCCTCTCAGCAGCCGACTCTTGCAGGAAGGACACTGATTTGATAGGAGCTCTGGCATAGAGACCAAGGGAGGGGTGTTGCTCCCCCTGAGTGTGAGCTGATCACATTCTGATTCCATGTAACGGGGCTCTGAGCTTTGCCATCTTGTGAGTTCTGAGTGCTGACCCCCCTGGACCCTTCTGCTAGGAGCATGGTGATTGCACAACAGCTGCAAGCCCTTTTCCCGTCTCCTTGTCCTCCTCGGCTTCCCAGATCTTCCCCACAAATGGTTCTATCAGGTGCTGGAGGGATCTAAGGACCTGCAGGTTTCCCTCACCCACCTCTTAAGGCAAACAGTGATTCCCTTCTCTGACACTCCTGGGTCAGGCTTCTTTTGAGTTTTTCCTCAGGGGACCTGATTCCCTGTGAAAATGTGTGTGTGGGGAACTGGCTTGTCTACCCCCTCTCTGGGAGCTGAGAAGCTTTTTCAGACTCTCCCCCACTAGATGAGTCCAACAGCACCTCCCACTGGTGGGAGAATCCTAAATGCCACCCTCCCGCTGGGTACTCTGACCAGCTGATGGCGACAGCATGTTAAATCAACCCCAGCTCTCTGGGCTAGAGAGCAGCATCTAACCAGCCTTGTGACAGCTCCGGTTTGCTCGCTGGAGACATAATGAACCAGGAAAGAAGGCAAATGTCAGACAGGGAACCTCAGCTCCGCAAATAAATGCCCTCAGGGCTCCTTCTACACTGCAACTGGGCACTTGACTGACTTCAAATCTGGCCAGCCCAGTTGGTAAAGCATGAGACTCTTAATCCTGCCATCATGAGTTTAAGCCCCATATTGGGCAGCAGCAACAGCTCTTAGGTGTCACTCTTATGCTTATAGTCACAGCCCAAAATGAAATAAATTCTCTGTCCGCTCTACAATCTAAGGCAGATCAGGTTCCTTCCTCTCTGAGCTTCAGTAAAACATGAAGTAAGAACAAATAGAATTTTCTCCTCTTCCATTCTACCCCAGGCAAGAAGAGGGGATAATAACCATTTAATGGATTACTGCAGAGAGAAAAGTTTGGTCTTTATAAATAGGACAATGATCAATTGTTCTCCATGTCCACTGACGGTAGGACAAGAAGTAATGGGCTTAATCTGCAGCCAGGGAGTTTCTCGTTAGATGTTGGGAACAGCTTTCTAACTCTGAGTGCAGTTAAGCTCTGGAATAGGCTCCCAAGGGAGTCTGAGGAGTCTCTGTCCTCGGAGGTTTTTAAGAACAGGTTGACCAAACCTCTGTCAAGGATACTCTCCATATACTTGGTCCCATAGACAACCTGCTCTGGCTCTGGTTCCCTCCTTCTGCTCCCTGCCTGGGCCGGCTGCTGTGGGCACTTGATCCCACATGGCCCTGACGTATCGTCTCTGCTTGGCCCTGCCTCAGCAGACAGGGCTGGATTTCATGACCTCTCCTGGGCCCTTGCAGCCGTACAGCTCTGTAATTCGATGCCATCGCAATATAATATAAACAACAACAAAAGTGGAAACACCCCAATCTAACATCTAACAATTCAGCATGAACTGACATTTCACAGCACAAAGTGACAATACGTAGGAGTGCAAAGCCCGACAATTCAGCACCACCCAAATGAACGCCCCATGGGGCAAAATGACACACTGCAAAAGAGCTCAGCTCAAACCAATGCAACACAAGCCAGTGCAAAAGGGCACCAAGAACTTATGTTTTTTGGATGAGTCAAGAAAAGGGAGTAGCATTGTCCCCCTCGGGCAGCCCCTGTTCAATTCCAGGTCAGAAAGTAAAACTCTTCTGCAAGAATATCCAAAAAATGTTGTGTTTCACTTCACTTCATAAGTACAGTTATGTGGCAATTAAATGATGACTCTAAAGTTTCATAAAAGTGTGGGAAATACGGACGTATCTGAGAAAATGGCTTGGAATAAAGGAATTAAAAAAGTGATCAGTCGAGAGAACAGGCCCTGTTTCCCCCTGGTTTGGAGCTTCTCTCACAACTACTGGAATAGCAAAGCCAAGCAAATGGGGTTCTATTGTTGCAAAGGAGATTGAAGTGAGGCCATTTTCTCCAGATAGAATTAAATGGTAAAATGTCAGGAGTGGGATTTGAAACCACATCTCTATGCAGAGACCAGAACACCCAAGGGACTGGAAAAAAATGAGCCTTATAACTAGCACTTTAGATCAGTCCACCATCCTGATACTACAAATAATATGATTTATGAACCCTAGTTTTCATTAATAGTTGATGAACTCTTTAGGGAGGTCGAGGCGGCACATCTCTTTCAACTCCTAGAGACCTTCTACAGCACAGCTGATTTTTAGACACACTCACCCGGACCTAAAGTTACATGTTTCCTGCTCCATGAGTTCTGCGGTGTTGTAATCTCCCTGCTCATGTTTTAAGTGAACAAAAGGTGGGTGCTGGCATTCTGAGACAGTAATGGTGAACCTCAAAATCCTGCCCTGGGGGCCAGACAGTTAAGCAACCAGCACCCACAACCTCTACCATGACAGCATCCTGTCTGGGAACAACTCACAGGTCAATAGCTGGGGTGAAATCCCCATTTCTGTGTTGTTCTATCACTGTAGTCCCCACTTTCCTATTGCTTGTCTGTATAATCTCTGTCCGGTTCTGTGATTGTTTCTGTCTGCTGTATAATTAAATTGTTGGGTGTAAACCAATTAAGGTGGTGGGGTATAATTGGTTAGATAATCATCTTATAATATGTTAGGATTGGTTAGTTACATTTCAGTAAAATGCTTGGTTAAGGTCTAGCTAAGCCGAACTCCAGTTTTACTATATAGTCTGCAGTCATTCAGGAAGTAAGGGAATGGGAATGGAGGTAGGGGAATTGGAATTATGTTTTGCTAAGGGGGGGGGAATAGAAACAGCGAAGGGGAACAGGGACACAGGCAAGGCTCTGTGGTGTCAGAGCTGGGAAGGGGGACACTGAGGAAGGAAATTGGAATCATTGCTTCCTGGAAGTTTACCCCAATAAACAGTGAATTGTTTGCACCTTTGAGCTTCGTGCATTTCTGCTCTCTGGTCACGCGAGAAGGACCAGGGAATGGGAGGGTGATGGGATAAACCTTCTAACAAGTATGTCTTTCAGGGTGTGAAAAACCCCAGAACCAGTATAATTAAGCTGACCTAAGCCATGGTTAGATAGTGCTAAATGAAAGGAAAGATTGTTCTGTCAATTTAGCTATTACAGGGATGGAAAACCCCTCCCCTCTCTGTAGCAACTGTCTACTCCACAGTGCTACAGGAGTATTTTAAGTGTGGACAGCCTCAGAGTGAGACCAGATCTTGCTCCATGCATGCTCAGGCACTAAGACAACAGCAATGAAAACACACTAATGCATCCGTAGTTGGCAGGATTAAAACCTGCGTGGGGAGACCCCAACAGTAGCATAAACAAAGAGCCGAGCCAATATCTCCCTGGCAGAGATGCAGGTGGCCATTTCCCCTCTGTCTGACCATCGCCATTGCAAGAGAGAAGGGTTCACTGGAATCGAATGCCCTGGCTCAGACAAGAGACACAGGGAGGTTTTGCTGTTCATGGATCTGTGCAAATGAAATTGTGTCTCTGTGTGAAATTGAGGCGGGAAATGAAACGTCCACATGGTCGCCTAATGCCCTAAGGAATGTGGGTGAGGGACTCTGGCTGAGAAATTATTTAACAGGAATTTGTGTCAATGTATTGCCCTGATTAAAAGCTATGGCTAAAAGGCAGTCACATCTGTTAGTCTATAAGGTGCCACAGGATTCTTTGCTGCTTCTACTGTTGTTAATAGTTGAACCTGCGTGGAGACACCTGAGTGGGTATCAAGTCCATTGCCTTAACTAGGGATAGTCGATTATTTTATCAAGATCCAAATTTCTTGGTCAAGGTCCAGTCAATGTCTAGACACCAGAGAAAATAATACACTGATGATAATAAGAAGTATATAGAAACATTTTGCAGTCACTACGGGCATAACTATGATGATTGTTTCGTGTTTCACTCTTAATATCTGGCACCACCACTGCCTTTCCCTTTAGTCTTGTAGTTAACAAAGGGTAAAACTAAACATCACTTCAGATACAAGGAGTGTTTGTGTTCATTCCTGCGAGCTACACAGGGGTTTGATGTAGCTGCTTTCAGTCCTCTGGCTCTGCTGGAATAAGTAACATTTCAGGGTGTTACTGAACTGAAGGAGGGAGATCACTTTTTGACAGGTTACGCCTCCTCTTAAGGGTGTTTGTCTGGCTGGCAGCCCTGGTTCCCAGGTCTCTCCTGAGGAAGAAAGTTTCTGTGCAAAATACCAAAACTTTTAACAGAGAGGAGGGAAAGGCCATGGCCACATGATGGGGCCAGTATGTACCACAACATGGTTCTTGTATGTGGGATGTCTCTGAAGTCTGTCTTATATCCACTGCCTTGTGTTTGTTGAGTTGTTTAGTTGTGCTCTTGGGATCATATAAGGCTGAAGCAATTTTATGGATGGTGACACTACGTTTGAAGGTTTATTTAATTTTGTAAAAATTGTTAAAAACACTTAGCTTAAACTGGAATTGCCTGTCATTAAAGGCTGGTGTCCCCACGTCAGTTCCATAAGCTCTGCTAAAAACACCCTGGCTTCTCTCCTGCCTCGGTGGGAACTGGAGGGAATTGTCCCCTGCTGCCCTTGGCTCCAGGCTGGTTTTTCTGGGGAGGGACGTGGAATTGATTTGTTTGCTGTTGAGAAGGAGCCAGGCCAGTTCTCAGGAACGAGAACTCCCAGCATCTTCCCAGCCCAGCCCAGGCTGCTGCCCTGTCCCAGCCTCTGTTCCCCTGGGGGCCCTGCGTGTTTGACTCTAGAGCAGGCCGGGAGCAGCAGCTGAGGCAGAGGACAGCCTGGGCCGGGGAGATAAGAAGGAGTTTAGCAAGCAAAAAAGGTAAAATGGCAGGGGAGTATCACCTTGGACTCGACGGCATTTCTCCACTGGTCTGTCTGCTTGGGGGCAGGGACAGTAACACGTCCTGCTGCATTCGTTATTTCAAAGGGCGGTTTAGGATTTTCATTCTCACACACGGTGCACAAAGCAGGACTCATCCTTTGGCGTAAACTAAACAAGCTGCTCACAGATTCTGGCAGCCACAATGAGCATTTGGGTGAGAGCTCAGACCTGCCCCTGTCCCAGAGGAGGGTCATCTGTGTGGGGACTGGACCACTGACCTATCTGCTCTTAACACCCAAACTTTCAGTAACTCTATTATCAGTGCCTGTGAGTGTAATTTAAACTATAAGAAAAACCACACTGGGCCAGACCAAAGGCCTCTCTAGCTCTGAATCTTGTCTTCTGACAGTAGCCAATAGCAGGTGCCTCAACAACCGGTCAACAAGGCACCACTGGGAGTTGAACCCAGGATCTCCTGTTTACAAAACAGATGCTTTAGTCAGCTAAGCCATGGTGCCTGTGGGTAGCTATAACATATTCTCTACCCACACCTGACTCCCTACCATCGCCACCAGGGCCTGACAAGCTTTGCTTGTGTTTGGATTCTTCAAAGCAGAGGAGCAGGTGACATTTCTCTTACAAGTTGTGTGTGAGTGAATCTTTAGCCAGGTTTGCACTACAAAGTTGTTTCAGCAGAATTATATTGCTCTGGTGTGTGAAAAACACACAACGCTACCTCGGTCGGCAGCTTGTGGCTGGTGCACACACTGCAATGCCACATCTGGCGACAAAACTGCCCTGTTTTGCTGACAAAATAAAACGACTTCGATGAGAGGTCTAGAGCTTTTTGCAGCAAACTTAAAGTGACAGAGTAAACGCTGCTGTTCATTATATCACCATAACTTGCATCCTCAGTATCCCACAATGCCCACCGTGAACTCGCCTGCCCTGCATTCCTGCTACAAAGCCATGGGCCCCTCCCCTTTCATCGCTCTGGGAAGTTCTGACAGCTGAACCTGCTGCTCTGCTCCGGCAGCCAGGAGCAAATCACTGCCATGGATGCTGCTCTCTCCCGCCCTGCGAACACAGAGCAGGCGGCGGGAGCTTCCTTACAGTGTAGGGGGGCCACTGGCATCCAAACTGTGACACGCCCAGGACACCTCTTCCCTCCAGGAGGCTCTTACCTTCTAAACAGGGACGGCTGTTTTCTAGTAAAATCAGGAAAAGGGAAGGAGAAAACTCGAAAGAGGTTCCTCCTGGCACTCACGTACGTGAACCCGAATACTCTCTCAGTCCTCAAAGAGAGACCTGGAGAAGGAGACTTGCTGAAGCAAAGCCACAGGGGTCTCTGAGGTTTCCCTGGCCCCTCGCCCCTGTCCTGCCTGGCTGATGTCAGCATCTCTCTGTGAGGTCACCACCTCCCCACCACCTTTGGCCAATAGTCTGAGGTCCTGCAAAAGGCCTTTGTGATGTCACTGCCACACCCCTCCCTTGCTGTGCTAATGTCCTGCCCCTGCCCAGGCACTTTGGAGGTTTGAGCTACTCCCTGTGGATCACCCCACTCAAGGAGCGTTCGTTCTAGGAAGCAAGCCGGCTAGACAGGAAAACATCAGATGCTGCTCCCAGTGCTACACACAGTTTTTCAGAAATTAGTCGACCTTATGGCCAGAAGAGACCATTAGAGCATCTAATCTGACCCCCTGCACATCACAGGCCTCCTGTATGACACAATAGCTACTTTTGGGGCAAACACATTCCAGAAAGGCATCTAGTTTTCATTTAATGACATCAGGAGATGGAGAATCCACCATTTTCCTTGGTAGCTTGTTCCTGTGGTGAATCATCCTCGCTCTTGAATTTTTTTTGCCTTTTTGTAATATGAATTTGTCTCTTTTCACATTCCAGCCATTGGGTCTTGTTATGCCTTTCTCTGCTAGATTCAAGAACCCTTTAATACCCAATATTTTCTCTCCATTAAGGCCCTTCAACACTTCAATTAAGTCACTTTTCAATCTTCTTTTGGTAAGCGAAACAGGCATTTTTCTCCAGCCCTCACAACATTTGGTGGCTCTTTGCTGCCCCAGCTCCAATTTCACAACGTCTTTTCTAAATGAGGACACCAGAACTGGAGGCAGTATTCTAGTATCAGTCTCACTGATGCCGTGTCACCTACTGTGACGTTATTGACATAATCTGTAACTGTATAGATCACCGTTGCGACCACTGTTCTATATTTGCAGCCAATATGGTAGAAAGGTTGTTGTGTAAGGGGTTTATGGAGAGGTTCTGATTGGCTGATTATAATTATGGAACAATGGGATAGAGAAACCTGCATCACTGAAAGTGCAGCCATGAAGAAACCGCACATCAGCCTTGCCTAGCCGGCAAGAATCAAACCTCCACAGAAAAAACCCTATCGTGTCATAGCCCAGCTCCCTAAGCCCTCAGCCACAACCACTTAATTCAGGGGCCTTTCTACACTATGGCTCTGTTCTCACTGAAGGGTCATTTCCAATTGCTCAGACCAGCTTCCCCAGCACACTCACTGCTGTGCAGCTCTGTACGTGTGGTCATGGCTGAACAGCAAGAATTCCTGCCCTTTTCCCTACTGGCTGGAGCATGGCTAGAGTGTGTTTGTGGTTAATGATGTTGTTGTAGATTGTTCATTCCCTGCCTTGGCAATTCAGACAGTCCCTTTTCCCATCATATCACCAGCACCTCTGTGAGTCCAATAGCAGGGCAGGTCTTCTCTGGGCACTGAGATTTTTCAGGGAGTTGGTGGCTCCTTTCTTTCCTCACCCTGGAGTAAACTCATCTTTTTATTCTATCCTTGACGACTCATGGAATAACAACAGCAGTATGAAGAGGAGAGAAAATATCTCACTGCCGGGGGGCGGGGGGTGAAGGTGGCCACGTCCCCTCTGTCTGACCATTGCCATTGCAGGAGAGAAGGTTTCAATGGAATAAAATGCCCTGGCTCAGACAAGAGACACAGGGAGGTTTTGCTGTTCGTGGATCCATGCAAAGGAAATTGTGTCTCTGTGTGAAAATGGGGAGGGAAATGAAACGCCCACATGGTGGTGTCTAAGGCAGAAGGGACCCCTATAGGATTAGAACAGGATACGTTCTCAAGCAGCATGTTTCTTACTTTGCCCATCTGTCAATTTTGATTATTATCGATGGAAATATTTTGCCATTGGGTCGTGTGTTTCCACAGAAATTGACATTTACCAACAAACACGTAATTCTTCCAGTCCTGCCGAGTCTGCCCTTGGTGAGTTTAGAGGGACACATTCCCCCTTCCCACTCCCCATGCCAGGCCTGGGCTCTCCATGCTGCCCACTTCCCACACTGCTGGGATCCTTCCCTGATCTCCCCTCAGAGCTCTGCCCCCCACTCCCACTTCTGGGATCCCCTCCCAACACTGTCTAATGCCCTGTTTCCAGGATCCCTCCTCATTCCCTTCCTCCCCTCTGAGCAAAAACTCTGCATTATTCCCACACTGGGAATTAAACCCAGGCTGTTTGGGTGAAAACCAGGAATCCTGACCACTAGACCCAGGGGCGGCTCTAGGCACCAGCGGGCCAAGCGCCCACTTGGGGCGGCATCCTGGGGAGGGCGGCATTTGGCTCGGTGGAGCTCCGCCGGCATGCCTGCGGCAGGTCACGGAGCCCGGGACGAGCGGACCTGCCGCAGGCATGACTGCGGCGGGTCCCGTCTTCCGCGGCTCGGTTGAGCTCCGCGCAGGCATGACTGCGGCAGGTCCGCTCGTCCCGGGCTCGGTGGACCTGCCGCAGGCATGCCGGCGGAGCTCCACCGAGCAAATGCCGCCCTCCCCAGGATGCCGGAGCCGCGGGAAGAGGGGACCCGCCGCGGGACTGGGGAAGGGCGGCGCAGCGCTCCGCGCTGCTTGGGGCAGCCTACTTTGTAGAGCCGCCCCTGACTAGACCCTATGGGACTGGGATTGCAATGTTGGTCTGTTAAAACCCTCAGAAGAGCAGCAGCGCCGCAGTGGTGGTTGCACAAAGGGCTGCATTAACCCTTCAGGTGCTGAGGTTTCCCTCTCTCCATTTCCAGTGCCTGTGATCAGGAAACAGACATCAGGGCTCCCAGGTGCTGCATAGACCATGACTGAGATCGGGACCCCATATTGCGCTAGGTGCTGTACAAACCCTGGCCAACACTGGGACACCCAGGGGGTTCCCCTCAATTTCTCTGAGCCTCTGCTGCCCAACTTCTTCTGACTCCCTCCCCGGCTCCCAAAAACCCACCTTTCCAAACAGTCCTTTCCCTGCCCCCTAATTTTGCTTTCACACCCTGGGACCATCTCCTCTCTTTGTCTCTCCCCGCCCCAGGTAAAGCAGAGGGAGGCAACTTCAGCCACTGGAGACAGCCCCAGCGAGGCTGCAGCCCGCCGAGGGGGAGTGTTTGCAGACACAGGAAGGGAGCAGCTGGGAGCTAGGGGTGCTGGGAAGAAGGAGCCAGGAGAACAAAGCCCAGAGATGGGACATTGGGCAGCTCCTGGGGACGGGGCAGCTCCTGGGGGCGGGGCTCTGGCACAGCCCGAGGGCAGGGCAACTCCTGGGGCAGGGCTCTGGCACAGCCCGGGGCAGGGCAGCTCCTGGGGCAGGGCTCTGGCACAGCCCGGGGGCAGGGCAGCTCCTGGGGCGGGGCTCTGGCACAGCCCGGGGCAGGGCAGCACCTGGGGCGAGGCTCTGGCACAGCCCGGGGCAGGACAGCTCCTGGGGCGGGGCTCTGGCACAGCCCGGAGGTGGGGCAGCTCCTGGGGCGGGGCTATGGCACAGAGCAGGGCAGGGCAGCTCCTGGTAAAGGAGACGTTCAGTGCAAAGCACTTCTAGGCAACACTTTCCCCTGGAACCATTTTACAAACGCTATTCGGTTGCATTGCTGGCCATAAGACTAATCTGTGTGTGTGAAAATTGATAAATATGAGAAATTTTTCCAGTTCTTTGCTAGGCACAGTTTTCTCTGAGAATCGTCTTTCACAAGCCAATAGCATCCCCTGCTGGACAATTGGTAGAGATTCCTTTCGTGAACATTGCTAAACATGAGCCCGTCATTACAGGTCACTGATAGGTAGGAATTTCTCTTTGAAATAGGCACAAAATAGCATTCGGTTGCAATGTTAAGCCTTTTGTTAGAGCTCCTTCCGTGAAAATAGCAAGCCATGACCCTTTCGAGCCTTATCTCTGCGAGCGAGGAAAGTCTAATGGAATCATCCTCCTTCTGCAATTCTCATGGACTGCTGAGAATGTGGCAGTTATACGTTGTGAAAACAGCGATACATGAGAAATACACTGCGGATTATTGGGAAGCACGAATTCCTCCTGCTCCCATCCTAAAATTGATATTCGGATGCAAAGCTAGCAACTTGACAAAGATACGCTGTGAAAACAGCTATACCTGAGCAATTCATTCGAAGTCACTCGTAGGCACGAATTTCTCCTGGAAACACGCTAAAAAGGGAATTAGTTTCCACTGCTGGCCACTTGGAAGTGCTCCGTTTGTGAAAATTCCTATAAAGGAGAAGTTCAGTGTAACCACTGCTAGGCAACACTTTCTCCTAGAGCAATCTTACAAATGCTATTCCGACGCATGACTGGCAATTTGGCAGAGATACGTTTGGGAAAACAGCGAAATGTGAGACATTCATTGCGGATTATTGGTATTCATGAATTTCCCCTGATACCATCCTAAAATTGCTATTAAGATGCACTTTTGACAATTTGACAGAGGTACGATTTGAGCGAAGGTTTCAAAGCAGCTAAACATGAGAAAAAACTCCACACCATTGTTAAGAACGAATTCCTCCTGTTCCCATCCTAAACTTCTTATTCGGATGCACAGCAACAACATGACCGAGATACGCTGTGAAAACAGCTACACATGAGCAATTCATTCCAAATCACGCGTAGGCACGAATTGCTCCTGGAACCACCCTAAAAATGCTATTCGATTACACTCCTGCCCATTTGGCAGAGATCCGTTTGTGAAAATAGCTAAACATCAGGTATTCATTCAAGACGTTAACTAGGCACTTGAAAGAGCTAATGAAGAATTATTAAGCCCACATCAGTGCTAGACACGACTTTCCCCTTGAACCAACCTCCAATTGCTATTTGAAAGCACTGCTGGCTATTTGGCAGAGTTCCTTTCGTGAAAATTGCTAAAAAGGAGACGTTCAGTGCAAAGCACTGCTAGGCAACACTTTCTCCTGGAACCATTTTACAAATGCTATTCGGTTGCATTGCTGGCCATAAGACTAATCTGTGTTTGTGAAAATTGATACATGAGAAATTCATGCAGGTTCATTGCAAGGCACAGTTTTCTCTGAGAATCGTCTTTCACACGCTAATAGCATCCCCTGCTGGACAATTGGTAGAGATTCCTTTCGTGAACATTGCTAAACATGAAAACAGCGAAACATGAGAAATACACTGCGGATTATTGGGAAGCACGAATTCCTCCTGCTCCCATGCTAAAATTGATATTCGGATGCACAGCTAGCAACTTGACCAAGATACAATTATCACTCACATCGCTAGATGGCAGCAGCGTACCAGAAATGAGCTCCGGCGCGTAGCTGGCTTCTAGTAGAAATTGCTCTGTTTTGCCGCTGGGTGATAGCGTCGCCTCGGCGGTTCCACACTTCTGTCCCTGCTGTGGGCTTTGTAACTGATTGGGGTTCCGTGCCTTCGAAGAATGGATACATTCCCATTCTCCTAGGTACGCTAGCTCCTTCCCATCTGCTCCGTCCCAATGATTTCGTTGCCAGTCAAATATCCAATCCTGTACATAGGCGGCAGGTTTGTATAATTTTGGGGGGGCCCAAAATGGTGGTGCCCCCCCGCTCCCGCCCTGTAAGCCGATATAAAATGAAGCTACAACGCGTCAGTGCCACAAGATTACAAGGGTCAATTAAAAGTGGAAAGTCAGAAGCAGCACTTGCCTACTTCAATATACAGTATTATATTTTGTTGCATCTGTTGTGATGAAGTGGGAATGTTCTTAATATTTTCTCTGAATACTGTGTGGGTGCCTCAGTTTCCCCTGCAAGATGCCAACTGAAGGTGTTGGGGACAAAGAGATCAGGTGGCCTCCTTGTCCAGAAGAGACACAGAGGCCAGAGGAGGGAGTGTCAGTTTGGAGCTGGCTGGGGAAATTGGGAGAGACCCAGAACTTGGTTCTGGGCTCCCCACCCCCTAAGATGGACCTGACAGAGGGGTTCTGTTTTCTGTACCAACAAGCTCTGTTTAAACTGTGTTCCCGTCATCTAATAAACCTTCTGTTTTACTGTCTGGCTGAGAGTCACATCTGACTGCGGAGTTGGGGTGCAGCGACCTCTGGTTGCCCCAGGACCAGCCTGGGCAGACTCACTTTGGAAAGTGCATGACGTGGAAGGGCATGCTGAATGCTCTGAGGTCAGACCCAGGAAGGTGTAAGCTTCTTGCCCTGGAGACAGTATGCTCCGAGAGAGGAGGCTCCCCCAGAGTCCTGACTGGCTTTGTATGGAGATGTTCCAAAGCATCACAGCATCCCCTTCCACACCGTGCACTTCCCAGAAGTCCGCACAGGCACTGACATTCCCTCCTCCGGCCTTTGTCTCTTTTCCAGGCATTAGGAGGCCACCTGATCTCTCTGTTCTCCAACACCTTCAGTTGGCACCTTGCAGGGGAAACTGATTTGGGAGAAATGAAGTAAAAGCTGCCCAAACCGAGCTTGAGCACTCCTGAATTTTGAGGTGTTCAAATCTGGAAGGCAGGTGCTGGGGGGTGGGGGAGCTGTGGGCTCTGTGGGGGAGCATGGCAGCAACTGTCTGGAGCTGCATGGAGCCAGATACGCTGGTATGAGTGGCACAGTAAGCGGTTTGGGGGCTGGAGAAGAGGTAGGGAGTTCTGGGGGGCAGTCAAGAGACAAGGAGCAGGGGGAGTTGGATGGGGCAGAGGTTCGAAGGGGCAGTCAGGGGACAGGCAGCAATTGGGTAGGCATGGGAGTCTAAGAGGTTTATCAGGGGACAGGTACGGGGTGCGGTCCTGGGGGGGGGAAGTTGGGTGGGGTCTCAGGAGGGGGCAGTTGGGGACAAGGAGAAGGGAGGCTGAGATAGGGGCTGAGGTCCCAAGGGGCAGTGAGGGGCCGGGGTCTCGGGAGGGGGAATCGGGAACAAGGACCAGTGGGGCTTAGATAGGGGTGGAGGTTCTGGGGCAGTTGGGGCAGGGGTCTGGGGAGGGGGCAATCAGCGGACAGAGGCTGGGATTCAAAGGGCTCTGGGCTGCTGGCAGCCGCGGCGGGCAGCCCAGAGCCCTTTAAATACCAGCCAGGGCGGGAATCAGAGGGCTCTGGGCTGCCCGCTGCGGCGGGGAGCCCAGAACCCTTTAAATCTCAGCCGCTGCTGGGATTTAAAGGGCTCTGGGCTGCCTGCAACCGCAGGGAGCCCAGAGCCTTTTAAATCCCAGCCGCAGCCGGGAACCAGAGAGCTCTGGGCTGCCTGCAACCGCGGGGAGCTCAGAGCCTTTTAAATCCCAGCCGCTGCTGGGAATCAGAGGGCTCTGCGCTGCCCGCTGCGGCGGGGAGCGCAGAGCCCTTTAAATCTCAGCCGTGGCAGGGATTTAAAGGGCTCTGGGCTGCCTGCAACCGGGGGGAGCCCGCAGCCCTTAAAAACTCAGCCGCGGCAGGGATTTAAAGGGCTCTGGGCTGCCTGCAACTGCGGGGAGCCCAGAGCCTTTTAAATCCCAGCCGCAGCCGGGAATCAGAGGGCTCTGGGCTTCCCGCTGCGGCGGGGAGCCCAGAGCCCTTTAAATCTCAGCCGCGGCTGGGATTTAAAGGGCTCTGGGCTGCCTGCAACCGCGGGAAGCACAGAGCCCTTTAAATCCCAGCCGCCGGGAATCAGAGGGCTCTGGGCTGCCAGCACCCGCGGGGAGCCCAGAGCCTTTTAAATCCCAGCCGCAGCCAGGAATCAGAGGGCTCTGGGCTTCCCGCTGCGGCGGGGAGCCCAGAGCCCTTTAAATCTCAGCCGCGGCTGGGATTTAAAGGGCTCTGGGCTGCCTGCAACCGCGGGAAGCCCAGAGCCCTTTAAATCCCGGCCGCGGCTGGGAATCAGAGGGCTCTGGGCTGCCTGCAACCGCGGGGAGCCCAGAGCCTTTTAAATCCCAGCCGCAGCCGGGAATCAGAGGGCTCTGGGCTCCCCGCCGCGGCGGGCATCCCAGAGCCTTTTAAATCCTAGCCGCGGCCGGGAATCAGAGGGCTCTGGGCTGCCTGCAACCGCGGGAGCGCAGAGCCCTTTAAATCCCAGCCGCAGCCGGGAATCAGAGGGCTCTGGGCTTCCCACAGCGGGAGCCCAGAGCCCTTTAAATCTCAGCCACGGCTGGGATTTAAGGGCTCTGGGCTGCCTACAATCATGGGAGCCCAGAGCCCTTTAAATCTCAGCCGCGGCCGGACATCAGAGGGCTCTGGGCTGCCTGCTGCGACGGGCAGCCCAGAGCCTTTTAATCCCAGCAGCCGCCGGAATCAGCGGGCTCTGCGCTGCCTTCCACCTGCGGGGAGCCCAGAGCCTTTTAAATCCCAGCCGCGGCTGGGAATCAGAGGGCTCTGGTCTCCCCATTGGGGCAGGCAGCCCAGAGCCCGCTGATTCCCTGCCGCGGCTGGGATTTAAAAGGCTCTGGGCTGCCAGCAGCGCACAGCAGGGGAGAAACCTAGCTCCAAATATTGATGGAGCAGAGCCCCTGTCTGTGAATATTCCTGGGGCTAAAGCCCCAGGAGCCCATATAAGTCGGCGCCCATGATCCTGTATGCCTTTCACGCAAAAATCACTGTCTGCATAGATATAGCTTGGTCCAGGAAAGCGTCAATATCATTTTAAAACATGATATACGACATGAAGCTCTGCATGTTGCGCTGAGCCATGCTCTAAATGCCCTTGATTCACTTCCTTCCATAGGTTTATGGCAGCATATTTACTATACCGTTTCCCCTTAATTACTACTGAGCTGCCATCAGTAAACCAGATCTGTTTCTCCTGTCCTTAAGGAGGGTGCCTCTACCAGTGCAAGTTTTTGTTCTAAAGTAACCTCGGACATTCATGCTTAGTTCCTTTTTCAATTAAAGTGTGAGTCAATAAATCGGGCTTAGATACGGTTTTGGTAACGACCGCTATATTGATCGGAATGAGTGTTCATTGAGCCCACAGGTGTATTGGTGACCCTGCTTCCTATCAGTTTGTCAGAGAAGCTATAGTTGAGTGGGGTAGGAGTACTTTGAATTGTGATCAGGGCTGTGCTCCTGAGCGAGTCAAAAGACTGGATTGCCCAAACAGCTGATAAACATTCAGGCTCACAAGGATCAAAATTTAACTCAGCACCTTGAAGTTTTTTTACATTCATATGCTACTGGCACTAGTTTGCCTGCCTCGTTATTTTGCAAGAGAGTAGCTGCTAAGGCAACCTCAGGGCTTTGACTCATCGGAAATTTAATCGCCCAGTCACACACACAGCCCCCAACCCTGGAGAACAGCTGTACCTCCAGCGTCCTGCCCCAGTCACACCCACATCCCGAGCTTAGGAGAACAGCTGAGATTTGCGTGTTTTATTTTATTTTACTTGGTAATTGGCTTTGTTCTGTCTGCTCCTACTTGGAACCACTTACATCCTACGAGCTGTATTTAATAAAATCACTTTTTACTTATTAATTAACCCAGAGTATGTCGGGCAAGCAGCTGTGCATATCTCTCTTCAGTGTTATAGCAGGTGAATAATTTATGTTTACCCTGTATGCTTTAGACAGGGTAAAATGGATATATTTGGGGTTTAGAACCCATTGGGAGACTTCTGAGGTTAAAGACAGGAACATTTCCGTAAGTTGCTTTCAGGTTAAGTCTGCAGCTTTGGGGCATGCGTGGTTCAGACTCTGGGTCTGTGCTGGAGCAGATGGGCATGTCTGGCCCAACAAGACAGGTGCTGGAGTAGTCTTGGTACAACAGGTGGCAGTGCCCAGTGGTGTTTCTGGGATCCAAGCCATCTCGCCTCAAGGCCTGCTCAGCTGGTGGGGGGAGGGAGGTGAGGAGATCAGCGAGCGACAGGGTGGGGAAGGTGGGAGGGAAGAGAAGGAGCAGGAGCTGTGCTTTCAGATGAGGTGCAGCAGGGGCAGGGAAGTTCCACTGCTCAGCATCCAGTTTTCCCAAATTAGAAAGTTAGCCACCCTATGCAGCTGGTGGCTCTGACATGAGGGGAGTGGGGGCTGAGAACGGCAGCTTCTGGTCAGGCGCCGAGCTCTGAGGCCATTGACAGCACCAGCAAAGTGTCTCCTAACATTTTACCTTGCGCTGGGATGGGGTGGATACAGGAAGGCTGAGGCAAATTTAGGGGTGGCTATAGCTCTTTCAAGTCCTCTAACGCTGCCACTCATCTCAGAGAGAGTAACAGTCCTCAGCTCCCAGCTGATCTTGCCTGACATATGTCTCAAAGCCAGGTTGTCCTACCGCTCAGTCTCAGGACAGAGCTGAAGTGATTCTCCACCAGGTCTCCTTGCAGGAAACACAACCCAAGAACATCAAGGAGTGGCAGGAATGTAAAGGTAGTTGGCTCCGGTGATTGCTAGTCCCCAAGGCAGTCATGGCTATAGGTAAGAGGCACCAGGCTGCTCCCACATCCAAAATGATCACATTCTATTGTCCTTTCCCCTTGCCTTTATCCCACAGAGATCTCCCCTAACCAGAATGCACACATCCGCTGAAGCAAGGTAGAGAGCAGGGCTAGCATGCCGTGACCAGGAACTCTTGCCCAGTGATGTGGAAGAGGTGAGGACTGAGTATCTTTGGTTACATGCCTCTGGAAAGTTGATGTCTAGATTGCAGGTCCATTTCTTTCAGATCCTCTTCCTGGGGCCGAGACTCTTGCCCTGCTCCGCTCCACTGGCCTGAGGAGTCTTCTGCAAGCACAGGAAATAACCCAAGAAAGAGTCTTCGGTTCCCAAAGCTCTACTGAGGCGTGAGCTCTTGCGCTCCCTGCCTCCCTGCCTGCATCTGCTCTGCATCACCCCAGTGAATGAACAGAAATGGATTCAACACTCATGGATCAATAGGCTGGTTACACCCATTTCCGCATCACTCTAGCACCCAGTACCACAGTAGGGAGTCTCTGCACTCCTCCCACATCTCCTCTTGCAGGCTTTGAGACCAAGCCTGTTGGGATGCACACCTGCCCAGATGTGACCAGATTCAGTCATATTCCTAAGCATACAAATGGTTAACCTTGTCTAAAGACCAAAAATACTTCATACATTTCAAACAGTAATTATCCCACATGTAACTGGTGTCCAAGCGGGGCTTAAAACAGGTCTTTGCATTAAAAAGGTTGTCCAGAATTGTGTAATTGTAAACATTAGAGAGCTTGGTTATTGTTAAAACAAGTTCAACTTGAAATGAATTTTATAAACAATTTATTAATAATTTGGAGCATCTCTAAGTTTTATTACTGGGGTACGACTAATTAACAATCAAACCTAGGGTCTTCACTTTAAAGTGTTAGTTTCACATTATTCTGAATAATGAGGATTTTCAGCCACATATTTATATATTTACTATGAAACAAGCAATGTTTGTCCTTATTGGAGCATTTGTGAGCTTTGCTTTAGGGTTAAAGCTATTGAAAAAGAAAAGCAAACAGGGTGAGGCAGTGAAGTAGCTGCCTACTCTGTAATGCGTCCATCACATACACTTGCTGGTAAATCGCCACTGGAAAAACACTCTCTTTCCCAATTTGGAAGTTAAGATTCTGTTAGAGTCCAACTGGAACAGTGAATGGAGGTTAAGATGCTCTGGTACTCTGCTCTATTAGAGTCCAACCAGGAACAGTGAGCATAGAATCATAGAATCTCAGGGTTGGAAGGGGCCTCAGGAGGTCATCTAGTCCAGCCTGCTCAAAGCAGGACCAAACCCAACTAAATCATCCCAGCCAGGGCTTTGTCAAGCCTGACCTTAAAAACCTCTAAGGAAGGAGATTCCACCACCTCCCTAGGTAACCCATTCCAGTTCTTCACCACCCTACTAGTGAAAAAGGTTTTCCTAATGTCCAACCTAAACCTCCCCCTCTGCAACTTGAGACCATTACTCCTTGTTCTGTCATCTTCTACCACTGAGAACAGTCTAGATCCATCCTCTTTGGAACCCCTTTGAGGTAGTTGAAAGCAGCTATCAAATCCCCTCATTCTTCTCTTCTGAAGGCTAAACAATCCCAGTTCCCTCAGCCTCTCCTCATAAGTCATGTGCTCCAGCCCCAATCATTTTGTTGCCCTCCGCTGGACTCTCTCCAATTTATCCACATCCTTCTTGTAGTGTGGGGCCCAAAACTGGACACAGTACTCCAAATGAGGCCTCACCGGTGCTGAATAGAGGGGAATGATCACATCCCTCGATCTGCTGGAAATGCCTTTACTTATACAACCCAAATGCCATTAGCCTTCTTGGCAACGAGGGCACACTGTTGACTCATATTCAGCACGTCCACCGTAAGTCCCCTCCGTCCTGTCCCTGCATCCCCCAGCCCTGTCCTCTGTCCCGTCCCCTGTCTCCATCCGTCCCTGCCCCCTCCGTCCCCTCCGTCCCCTCCCTGCATCCCCAGCTCCTGTCTCTCCGTCCCCCGTCTGGCCCATCCGTCCCTGCCTCTCCGTCCCACCCTCATCCCCAGCCCTGTCCTCTGTCCCGCCTCGTCTCCATCCGTCCCTGCCTCTTCGTCCCCTCGGTCCCGTCCCTGCATACCCCAGCCCTGTCTCTCCGTCCCGTCCTGTCTCCATCCGTCCTTGCCTCCTCGTCTCTCTCCGTCCCTGTCCCTGCGTCCCCCAGCCCTGTCCTCCGTCTCCTGTCCCTGTACTGCATCTCGTCTCTGCCCTGGCCTGGTCATCCATCTCTGCATCCCCAGCCCTGTCTCTCCGTCCACTGTCCCCAATGTCTGCATCAGGTCCCTGCTTGCCTCCGTCCTCTTCCGTCCTGTCCTCTGTATCCCTCTGTGCTCCTGTCCTCCGGCTCCCGCCTCTGCTCTCCATCCGTCCCTGCACCCCTTCGTCCTCTCCATCTCTGTCCCTGCATCCCCTCAGCCTTGCTCCTCTGTCCCCGCCTCCGCTCCCTATCTGTGTCCTGCCCCCATCCGTCTCTGTCTCTGCATTCCTCTCTCAGCCCTGTCCTCCGTCCCGTCCTGTCTCCCATCCGTCCTGCCTCTCCGTCTCCCTCGGTCTCTGGGCCCCTGCATCCCCAGTGCCCTGTCCTCTGTCCCGTCCTGTCTGCATCCGTCCCTGCCCTCCGTCCCCCTCCGTCCCGTCCCTGCATCCCCTCCAGCCCTGTCCTCTGTCCCGTCCTGTCTGCATCCGTCCCCTGCCCCCTCCGTCCCGTCCCCATCCGCCGCCGCCTCCTCCAGCACAGGTGCGCGAGGCGCTGAGACGCTGCCCGCAGAGCGGGTGGGCGGGGAGGAGAGCCTCCCCTGCGTCGCGGACTCCTCCTCGGGACGTCATTGCTGCGCGCTGCCAGCCAGCTGCTTTGTTTGCGTCACGGCCTGATCCTTTCCCCTCTCCTGCCCCACGTGTTCCGAGAACGTTTGTTTTGGTAGTTGCCGCGGCGACAGTGAGCGGAGCCCGGGTGACCACGCTGGTTGGGCGGGGGTGAGGGCGGTGACGTCATAAATGGCGGCGGGCCGGTCGGCCGAACGGCGTCGCAGTTCCGAACGGACAGTGTCAGCGCTCTGCGCGCGAGCCCCGCCCGCGAGGAGAGGGCACCCCACTCCACCCCGCGCACCAGCGCCGTGGCTCCGCGCGGCTGCGGCGCGAGCAGGGACTCCCCGGGAACCGTCTAGCGCCGCCCCCTCCTGCTGCCTCGCTGCTGCTGCTGCTGCTGCCGCTGCCCGGCGGCGGGACCGCGGCTGGCCCCGAGCCCCCCCTGCTCCGGAGGGCCCCGTCCGAGCTGTCGCTGGGGTTAAAGGGTTTTTGTCTTGCAACTTTTTCATATTTTTGGTGCAACGTTTTTACCCTGCACCCCTCCTTTGACGCTCTCCTCAGCTGGACTCTCCGTCGGGCTCCCAGCTCGAGCAGCCCTCGACACTTCAATGGGGTGGTGGTGTGTCCCCTGCCTCCCGTGGCACTTGATGGATCCTCGGTGCTTTGCACAGCAGCGTGGATCCGGGTCCCGAGCAGCGGCTGCCGTTACAGGGCTGTCTGGTTCTTCTCCCGTGTTGTCTGCAGGCAGCGCACCCGCGCCGGATTTGACACACGGCTCTCAGCGGCACGCCTGCACTCCTCCCTCCCCTCGCCAGATCCTCGTGCGGCGGGCAGGGAGAAAGCCCTGAGGCAGGCAGGTGTCAGCAATCTGATATCCTCTCCCCGACCCTGCACAGCCACGCCCGGTGCTCCGCCGGCTGGGAGCAAGACGGTGCCCGGTCGCATGAATCGCAGGCGCAGGGAGCTGCCCGGCCCCACCTGGATGAGAGTGACCCGGGGCTGAGCTGGAGCTGGCAAATGAACTGGAGGACGGATGGAGACAGGGACGGGACAGAGGACAGGGCTGGGGGATGCAGGACGGGACGGAGGGGATGAAGGGGCAGGGACGGATGGAGATGGACGGACAGAGGACGGCTGGGGGATGCAGGTACGGGCCGGCGGGGACGATGGGGGCAGGGACGGATGGAGACAGGACGGGACAGAGGACTGGGCTGGGGGGATGCAGGGATGGGGCGGAGGGGACGAAGGGGCAGGGACGGATGGACAGGGGACGGGACAGAGGACAAGGATGGAGATGCAGGGAAGGGAGTGAAGGATGGAGGGAGCGGGAGGGTGACCAGATCGCAAGCGTGAACTATCAGGCCACGTTGGTGGAGCTGGGGAGACAGACAGACACAGGTGCGCAGCCCCGTTGGGAGCCAGAGGCACACTGGTCCGCCTGGCCGTGTGCTACCAGCGTGCCCTTTCCTATGTGCCCTAAGGCATTCCTATGTTATTCCATAACATTCCTATGTGCCATAACATTCTTATGTGCTGAATAAGAGCACATAACATTCCTGTGTTCCCCTCCCAACACCAGGAGGGTGTGTGTGTGCCCTTTCCTATTCTTATGTGCTGATCAGTACTGTGGTAGCAGAACTGAAACTGAAAAGGAGCAGGCAGGACTATGCACAAAGAGAAAGGGATGTAGACCTGCCCTTTGTACCCTGCAGGACCTGTGGTCACAGGCCCTTCCTAATTTGGGGAACCAAGGAATATAAAAAGTAATCTCTTGTAAATTGAACCAATGTTGTCTGACTGCTAGAGTTGGAATCTTGATACTAATTTTTCCTAATGATTGTAAGTTATTTACAGTCACCTGGCTGGCCTTTGAGGACTGACAAATCACAGCCAGAAGCTCTTTGATTTTTGGGAAGGCCCCAGATCATTTTGCAGCTGGAGTGGGCAGCACCACTCAGGCTACCGTTGATACACTAGGACCATCACAAGTTCTTCTGCTGAGCATCCAGCATGACGTTTGACCACAAAAAGGGGCAGACAAAGAAGAGGCAATATAGTATGTAGTGGGCTCAGGGATGAGAACAAAGGACTAATCCTAGCGTTGACACTGGCTCCCACTGTGGCCCTGGTCAAGTCACATAGGCCAAAATTTCCATACTTGAGTGCCTATAGTTATGTACCTAAATCATTGACTTCAATAGGGTATTAGAGCAGTGGAAGCTACTCCAGCCATTGATCTTTTCCCATTTTGCATACTGAGGAGGGGAGTGCTTCCTTGTGTCCCCTTGCAAGGATTCCCAGCACCCACGAGTTACTAATGTGGGTATTGAACATAAAATTTTCTACCATGCAAAAATACATTTTGTTTTCAAACAATCCAAGGACTTAGTTGACACGGAGAATTTTTTTAGAAAAAGGGCAAAATAGCTTGACATTTCAAAAGAAATGACTGTTTAATTTTCTTTATAGTTCAAACATTATTTTAAAGGAGTTGAACTCAGATGTTCCTGAGGTTTAACAAGGACTTGTATACATAGCTCCCAGAATGGAACCTGTGCAAACAAAAATAACAATAATAGTGTCTTTTAAATTCACGGTATTTTTAAAGACACACAGAGGAGAATCAGCCAGGCTGATTCATTGTATTTTCCCTGTGCTGATGAAGGAATTAGAGACAATAACAGAGCTTGACAAAACCAGCTAAAGCCACCAAACCAACTGGAGGGTTAAATCTATCAATCAGCAGTAAATATGAAATATAGGGGGGTGGAATCAGGGCGATGCCCTGGGGAGAAGCCCAGAGAACTCCTCTTCCCCAAATGTCAGAAGAGGGAAGGTGCTGGGATTTTTATCAGAATGCCCTCCCTGAGTCCTATTTAGAGATTCAGGTTCTTTAACATTATAGCTGTCCCAAGTTTGCATAGTGCAATGCTTGAATTTACATGATGAGAAATTAGAGAGTAAGTAGTAAAGTTCTTCCAATTTTAAACTAGATGTATATTAAATTAAATCTGTGCTAATTAATCAGATGCATAAAGAGTATTTAAGACAACAGCTCAGCCCCTCTCACCCACCCTCTCTCCATCACCATTGTCAACTTTCTCTGGATGTGTTTTTATGGATAAACTGAACTGATCTGACTGGGTGAATCAAACAATAAGTTGTTCTAAACGAATCACGATGCTTCAGGTCAATAACTGTTTGGGAAACATCTGTTACGTTACTGCTTCAACATTCAGCTGAGAAAATTATTAGATATATATTCTGATAATTTGAACAGAAACAAAGTCATCGTAACAGAACATTGAGAGAGGATCAAAGCCTTAGGTTTTGAAAATAAATATCACACGTCAACATTTTTTCCATAATGCTTCGGCAGCGGGAGACCATTATCCTAAGATAACATTCTCCAGCAGAGAGATGATCTCTTAATTAGAGCAATATGTAAACTACTTTAGGATGCTTGATATAAATCCTGCAAACTGATTCATTGATACTTTTACTAAGATGAATTTTGATATCATGGGATGAAATCCTGGCCTATTGTAGTTTATAGAACGAGGAGTACTCGTGTCACCTTAGAGACTAACACATTTATTTGTGCATAAGCTTTCATGGTCTAAAACCCACTTAATCAGATGCATGCAGTGGATAATACAGTTAGAAGATACATATACAGAGAACTTTAAAATGGGGTTGCCATACCAACTCTAACAAGATTAATCAATTAAGGTGAGATATTATCAGCAGGAGAAAAAAACTTTTGTAGTGATAATCAGGGTAGCAAACAGTTGACAAGAAGGTGTGAGTAACACTAGGGGAAAAATTAGCATGGGGAATTTTTTTTGGAAAAGTTATTTTGTTGAAGAATTGCAACTTTTAGGTCTGTAATCAAGCGTCCAGGAGGTTGAAGTGTTCTCCGACTGGTTTTTGAATGTTATAATTCTTGACGTCTGATTTGTGTCCTTTTATTCTTTTATGTAGAGACTGTCTGGGTTGGCCAATGTACATGGCAGAGGGGCATTGCTGGCACATGATGGCATATATCACGTTGGTAGATGTGCAGGTGAAGGAGCCCCTGATGGTGGGGCTGATGTGGTTAGGTCCTATGATGGTGTCCCCTGAATAGATATGTGGACTGAGTTGGCAACTGGCTTTGTTGCAAGGATAGGTTCCTTGGTTATTATTGTTGTTGTGTGGTGTGTGCTTGCTTCAGGTTGGGGGGCTGTCTGTAAGCGAGGACTGTCCTGTCTCCCAAGGTCTGTGAGAGTGAGGGATCATCCTTCAGGATAGGTTGTAGATCCTTGATGATGCGCTGGAGAGGTTTTAGTTGGGGGCTGAAGGTGATGGCTAGTGGCGTTCTGTTATTTTCTTTGTTGGGCCTGTCCTGTGGTAGGTCACTTCAGGGTACTCTTCTGGCTCTGGAACACCTGGCATTGGCCACTGTCGGTAGACAGATACTGGGCTAGATGGACCTTTGGTCTGAGCCGGTACGGCCGTTCTTATGTTCTTATACTTGGGGAAAATGACTAGCAACCTGGCTACCATGGCATGAGCTACCTTTGACAACTGATTGCCTCCTTATTACCAGAACATCATTACAGAAAGGAAGCTTGTAATGAAACAGGGCCAGATGTGGATAGCCGGGATAGCCTCCTGCTGTGCTCATTTGGGTTTGTACTGTAGTACGGTGCAGTGTTTCTTTACAAAGGGCAATTGTTTGCTACTTTCCTTAGTAGGGACTAGGTGAAAATAAGATGAAAAAGTCCAGCTTTTTCATAGAATCATAGAATCATAGAATTCAAGATCAGAAGGGACCATTATGATCATCTAGTCTGACCTCCTGCAAGATGCAGGCCACATAAGCCGATCCACCCACTCCTTAGCAAGCGACCCCTGCCCCATGCTTCGGAGGAAGGCGAAAAACCTCCAGGGCCATTGCCAATCTTCCCTGGAGGAAAATTCCTTCCCGACCCCAAATATGGCGGTCAGCTGAACCCCGAGCATGCGGGCAAGACTCTGCAGCCAAACCCTCTGGAAAAGGTTATATCATACCATTGACCCATTGTACTATTTACCAGTGTGGCACTTAATTGACCTATTGACTAAGCCCGTTATCCTATCATACCATCCTCTCCATAAACTTATCTAGCTTAATCTTAAAGTCATGGAGGTCCTTCGCCCCCACTGTTTCCCTCGGTAGGCTGTTCCAGTATTGCACTCCCCTGATGGTTAGAAACCTTCGTCTAATTTCAAGCCTGAATTTCCTGACTGACAGTTTATATCCGTTTGTCCTCGTGTCCACATTAGCACTGAGCTGAAATAATTCTTCTCCTTCCTGGTATTTATCCTCTGATATATTTAAAGAGTGTAATCATATCTCCTCTTATCCTTCTTTTGGTTAAGGAAAACAAACCGAGCTCCTCAAGTCTCCTTTCATACGAAAGGCCTTCCATTCCTCGGATCATTCTAGTGGCCCTTCTTTGTACCCGTTCGAGTTTGAATTCATCCTTCTTAAACATGGGAGACCAAAACTGCACACAATACTCCAAATGAGGTCTCACCAACGCCTTATATAACGGGACTAGCACCTCCTTATCCCTACTAGAAATACCTCGCCTAATGCAACCCAAGACCGCATTAGCTTTTTTAACGGCCACATCACATTGCCTACTCATAGTCATCCTGCGATCAACCAGGACTCCTAGGTCCTTCTCCTCCTCCGTTACTTCCAACTGGTGCGTCCCAGCTTATAACTAAAGTTCTTGTTAGACATCCCTAAATGCATAACCTTACACTTCTCACTATTGAATTTCATCCTGTTACTAATACTCCAGTTTACAAGGTCATCTAAATCTCCCTGGAGAATATCCCGATCCTCTTCCGAATTGGCAATACCCCCCAACTTGGTGTCATCCGCAAACTTTATCAGCCCACTCCTACTCTTGGTTCCCAGGTCAGCAATAAATAGATTGAATAAAATCGGACCCAAAACCGAGCCTTGAGGAACTCCACTGGTAACCCCCCTACAACCGGACAGTTCCCCCTTCAATACTACCCTCTGCAGTCTCCCCTTTAACCAGCTCCTTATCCACCTCTGGATTTTCATTTCGATCCCCATCTTTTCCAATTTAACCAGTAATTCTTCATGCGGTACCGTATCAAACGCCTTACTGAAATCCAGATATATTAGATCCACCGCATTTCCCTTGTCTAAAAAATCTGTTACTTTCTCAAAGAAGGAGATCAGGTTGGTTTGGCACGATCTACCTTTCGTAAATCCATGCTGTAATCTATCCCAGTTGCCATCGGCCTCATGCTCCGGAACCACTCTCTCTTTTAAGATTTTTTCCATGACTTTGCATACTACAGATGTTAGACTAACAGGCCTATAATTCCCCGGTCACTTTTTTCCCCTTCTTGAATATAGGAACTACATTAGCTAATCTCCAGTCAGTCGGTACAATCCCGAATTTAGGGATTTATTAAAGATTATCGCTAACGGGCTAGCAATATCCCTCGCCAATTCCCTTAATATTCTAGGATGAAGATTATCCGGGCCCCCCGATTTACTTCCGTTAAGCTGTTCAAGTTTGGCTTCTACCTCAGATACCGTAATGTCTACCCCCACATCTTCATTCCCATCGGTCCCTCTATCACTATTCCTTAGCCCTTCATTAGCCTCATTAAAGACCGAGGCAAAGTATTCGTTCAGATATTGTGCCATTCCAAGATTATCCCTAATCTCCACTCCGTTTAAAGTTTTAAGCGGTCCACTTCTTCTTTCTTGGTTTTCTTCCTATTTATATGGCTAAAAACCGTTTGCTATTGGATTTAATACCCTTCGCTAGGTCCATCTCCACTCGTCGCTTTGCCTTTCTCACAGCTTCACTGCACACTCTGACATAAATAATGTAGGTTTCTTTGCTGATCCCTCCCATTTTCCACTCCTGGTACGCTTTCTGTTTTTTCTTAATGACCCCTCTAAGACGCTTGCTCATCCAGCTCGGTCTAAAACTGCTACCTACGAGCCGTTTCCCCCTTCTCGGGATACATGCCTCTGACAACTCCTGCAACTTCAACCTGAAGTAACCCCAGGCGTCATCTGCCCTTAGATCCCTAAATATGTTAGCCCAGTCCACTTCCCTAACTAGTCGCCTTAATTTAGTAAAATTAGCCCTTTTGAAATCATACACCCTAGTCTCAGATGCACTATTGATTATCCTCCCATTTATTTGGAAACGAATTAGCTCATGATCACTCGAGCCAAGGTTGTCCCCTACACAATGTCCTCAACAAGGTCCTCGTTACTCACCAAAATCAAATCTAAAATGGCATCCCCCCTCGTCGGTTCAGCAACCACTTGATGAAGGAATTCATTAGCTATCACGTCTAGGAAAAGCTGAGCCCTATTATTATTACTAGCATTTGTTTCCCAATCTATATCCGGGAAGTTAAAGTCCCCCATGATCAAGCAGTTCCTATTAGTGTTTACCTCCTTAAAAACATTAAAGAGCTCTCTATCCATCTCTAAGCTAGATCCTGGCGGTCTATAGCACACCCCAATCACTATCCTGGGTGAGGCTCTGGTATTTTTCTTCCCCAATGTGACCATTGCCCAAACAGACTCTGTATTGTCCATTGCAGTGCTAGTTATCTCATTACATTTCACCTCATTATTGATATACAGTGCTACTCCCCCACCTTTACCTTTGCATCGGTCTTTCCTAAACAGCACATACCCTTCCATACCTGTACTCCAGTCATGGCTACCGTTCCACCATGTTTCTGTTATTCCTACGATATCCGGTTTCAATTCCCGGACCAGGAGCTCCAGTTCCTCCATTTTGTTACCTAAGCTTCTCGCATTGGTGAACAAACATCCTAATTTTTCCTGTTGGGCTCCTCTCACTCTTTTCACCCAACTCGGTAGGGACACAGTACTTCCAGTATGACTTGTAGATCTAGTATCTGTCCCCCCCCTCTTCCTTACACGTAACCGCCCCCCTCTGGCTATATCTGTTGTTATCTTGTTGTCCTCACTCCCAATGTGAAAATTTGGCGTGGAGAGCACTAGGACCTCTCCCGACCGTCTCCCCCCAGTGTCTAGTTTAAAGCTCTTTTAATCAGATGAGCCAGCCTCCCTCCTAGAAGTCTACTTCCTTCCCTACTTAGGTGGAGCCCATCCCTTGAGAACAGTTGTCTGTCCCCAAAAGCCTCCCAGTGCCCATACATCCCAAAGCCCTCCTTGTAACACCACTCCCTCAGCCAACTATTAATCGTCACGATCCTCTCACCCCTTTGGCGCCCTTCCTAGGGACAGGTAGAATCCCACTGAAGATCACCTGAGCCTCAATTGCCTTGAGCGTCTTACCCAACCTGGCATAGTCTCCCTTGATCCTCTCTAGCGAGAATCTAGCTGTGTCATTCGTTCCTACATGAAGGATGATCAAAGGGTTCTTACCCGCTCCTCTTAGGATCCTTTTCAACCTCAGGTCCACATCCCGTATTTTAGCACCCGGTAGACAGCACACCCTTCTGTTCTCCGGATCGGCCCTGGTCACAGGCCTGTCCAACCTTCGCAGTATGGAATCCCCAATCACGTAGACCTGCCTTCGCCTGGGGACAGCACGGTCCTCTAACCTATCCCCCGTTCCCCCTGGTTGCAAGCTCCTTCCATTCCTATAATCCCTTGTGGTTCCCCTTAAGCCATCCTGTATCCTCCCTGGGCCCAAACTTGGTGCTACTTCCATTGACTCCTCCCCTTTTTCTATGGGACTGGCCGCTCGCCTCTTTTTCTTAGGCCTCCCACTGTCAGCTACCACTTGCTGTACCCCTTCCTCATTCTCCAAACCTTCAAACCTGTTCCTTAGCTCAATTTCCCCCTCACTGGCTCTCCTTTTCCTTGGCCTGCTTCTCACGGTCACATGCTTCCACCGCCCATCTTCCTCCTCTGGTGGTCCCCCTTCCTTGGCCTCAGCCCCTGCTCCCCCCTGTGCCCCTGGGCGTTCCCCTTCAGTTACTGCTTGCCATTGCTCCATCAGCCTCTCAAACCCCCGTCTATTCTCTATCAGGGTTTCTACCTGCAGCTCTAGGCCCTGGATCTTTTCCTCCAACAGCTCTATTAGGCGACACTTCATGCATATATAGTACTGTTCTGGGTCCCCCGCTAGGACCAAGTACATACCACAGCTGCTGCATGCTCTCATCCTCAGTGTGTCCTCTGCTGCTTGGCTCATGGCTGCTGGCTGCTGCTGTCTCGGCCTCGCTTGGTGTTCTTACCTGGGGAGCACAGGGGACACGGTGCTGCCCCCTTCCACCTCCCCCTCCGAACTCCCACTCAAAACTCCCCTGTTGGCCGGCTCCTGGGCCGCTGCGATCAGCTGTGCCGCTGCCTGGCTGGGCGGCCGCTTTTATAGGCCCCCTCCTCCGCCTAGCTCCGCCCCCTAATCAGGGCTCAGCAGTCTGCCCCGACAGAGAGAGACACAAGCACCCCAAAGACAGACGCAAACACAAGATACCTGGATCTTGTTGGATATTGTTTATCTGCTCCTTGCACATTCAGGGTAATAGCTTAGAACTTTCACTGAAACAGAAGTTGCATAAAATGAGTTTTGTTTTAATACAGTTTAATTTAATTACTTTCAATTCTCTGATAAACACAGCATTGAGTGGTGAAAAAGGGACTGTCACAAAGATAAGAATGGCAATAAAATATATACTGAAAACAACAGATGAGTAAGAGCTTCATTGTTTAAACAGTACATAGAAAGAAAAAACTATTATATATTAAGAAAAAAATAGGGAAATTAACAAACCAAAAAACCCCTCATTTAACATTACTTACGTTTGCTTTCATCAATAAAATAAACCATAAAATAATTAGGAAATACAAAGTCAAGATTTTCAAAATCGATTAAAAGATTACGAAATTTTACGTTCTCTTGTTAGCAAATGTCCAAATAAGTGTTGCCCTGGGCACCCTTAATTCAGTCCTCTTGTGCATTTCCATGATGATGCAGACTTTCATTACCTGATCCCAGGAAGAAGATCAGCAGGAAGAAATGGAATAAGAGGAAAGAGAAGATGAGAAAAGAGGAAAGGAGGAAGAGGGAAGCCCAAAAGGACAAATTTCAAACACCCGCAGCGAGTCACAGATTCATAAATTCCAAGGCCAAAAGGAACCACTCTGGTCTGACTTTCTATTTGACATCGGACATTGAATTTCCCTGAAAATAATTCCCACAGAAATTAAAGCAAATTGTTTAGAAAATCACACAATCTTGATTTTTTTTAAAAAAAGGCCAGTTGTGGAGGATCCAGCACAACCCTTGGTGAATGGCTCCAAACCCTCAGGTTAAAAATGTGCGCTTTCTCTCTAGTGTGAATTGGTCTAGGCTTCAACTTTCAGCCATTGTCTGCTCTTAACCTTTATCTGCTAAAGTGAAGAGCTCATTAGTAAATATTTCTTCCCTTAGGCTCACCGCTTACCCTTCTCTTTGAATGAGCTCCTGTACTCTGTCAGCACAAGGAGTGTTTGCTAATCCTTTCATCATTCATGTGGCTCTTCTGTGAACCCTGTCCAATGTGAGAGCATCTGTCTCAAACTGTGGACACCAGAAGTGGACACAATTTTCCAGGAGTGGTTGCACCAGTGCTCAGTACACAAATATGGAACCTCTCTATTTCTACTTGAGATTCTGCTCTTTGTATGGCTCCAAGAGTCACATTTGCCCCTTTGGCCACTGGGAACTCATGGGGAGCTGATTATCCCCCATGACCCCAAGTCTTTTTCAGAGCTGGTGGTTCCCAGGTTTGAATCCTCTATCTTGTACACAGAGCCTATATTTTGTCTTACTTTCTACACAGGTGATGACTTCTTTCGACAAAATCTAAACACAGAAATGAAAAAACTCACAAAGTATCTCCTCCCCACCAATCCCCTTGGTCCTCACAGAGAGACAGCAAAGATGGAGGCTTGCTGCAACCAGGCTACAGGGGTCTCGAGCTTCCCCTGCCCCATCCCTGTCCTGCCTGGCTGTTGTCAAGGGAGCTCTGTGAGGTCACATCCGCCTCATCGTCTTTGCCCAATAGGCTGAATTCCTGCCAAAGGCCTTTGTGAAGTCACTGCCACACTCACCTTTCCCTTGCAGGCCTGATGTCTGCCCCTGGCCAGCCCGGTTCGATGTTTGAGTTGCACCCCAAGATCTCCCCACTTGGTCATTATTGATTCTGGGGAGCAAGCAGGCTACCCAGTAAAACAGCAGAGTCTGTTCCTCACCCCACAATGAGTTTTTCACAGAGGTGTCAGTTGAGAAACAATTTGATGGCCTAATCCGGCCTCTATTTCTCAGGCTATGAAATTTCACACACTTAGCACCATATTAAGCCCAATTGCTTGTAGGAATTCACTAAAAGGCACCTTCCAGAATGACAACAAGTTGTGATGTGAGGATAGCTGGAAACAGAGAATCCACCTTTCCCCTAGGTAATTTGTTCCAGTGGCTAGTGTCTCTCACTGTCAAAAATGTGTGCCTTACATTTCATTTGAATTTCTCAGGCTTCAGCTGACAGCCATTGGTTCTTGTTGTGCCTTTCTTGGCTAGATTGAATTAGCCTTGCCCCATGAAATCCGATCTCCCCGTCCTGCTGGGAGCCCCTCAGGCAGGAGCACCCCAGTAGGTGCCTCCTAGCTGTTTGTCTTCTGGATTTGGGACAGGACTTCCCCTGTATGGATGCTCTCCGTAGGGATATCAGATGCACCTCCAGAGGCAGTGCAGAAGCAAGTGCACTGCATCAGCCTGTCATTGGGATCAGGGCTTTGGCCTTGGCAGCTTCTGCTTCAGCCACATCTCTGGGTGCCCAGGCTCAGGGCTTCTGACCCTGTGGCCACCTCCACATTTGGGAATGTCTTGTAGTTTCAGAACGGTTGATGGCTCCTTCCCTCCAAGCCCAGGTCTGAAGGCAGGACGGCAGTGAGGGTGGCAATGCTGTGACTCTACTACAACAACATTTGAACTCTTCCACTCTTCCATTTTGGTGGGGAAGCCCACCAAACAACATTTCATTGAGATGGACATGTTCCCAGGGAATGTCTCAATTACAAGGAATCAACATTTCCCAGCTGAAATAAATGTGCTGGAAAACTTTCTTTTTTTTTTCCTTTCGAAAGGACTTTTGGCTTCAGATTTTTTTTTTTTTTTAGACTGTGGCTTTTCTGTTTTGTGGCACACAAGCAGACAAGTTAGAGAAAACATAAAATATTCTTGCTGAAAGTTTGCAATATCTTGTCAATTTGTTTATTAAGACCAGAACAATAGCACATAAGAACCCAAAAATCAGAGGGAGAGAACATAGGCTACTGCCTATAACAGAGAGGCACAACTCACTGGGTACCTGCTGACTGACTGGTGCTAAGTCCCAAGTTTGTTCTGCCTTACTGAGCTGCCTAGCATGCAAGCACGTACAGAAACGCTGCCCAACATGTAACGTCACAGTATTCAATTTTAACACAACTGCAAATACATCAGAGCATCAACATTTTCTGTTTTACAAGGTCTCTCCTTTTTTGGAACCCTTGTTTCTAAAAAGCCATGCGACTTGAATCAAATTTCAGTGACTAATTATCATGTGTGTGGCATCATCATTAATGCCTGTTCTATGTAGTTAGGTTATTGTCTTCTTTAGGAAATTTGGGAAAACAGGAGCCCTGGGAAACCCTGTTCCCCTCCTCCCCTCATACACACTGCACATTTGCTGCTACCTGGTGCTGGCTGAGCAGTAGCATTGTGACATCAGAGAGGATCCACCACTCAGCACCCCGTCCCTCCAGTTCATTTGCATACTTGCTGAGAATAAATAGCAACCTGGCTACCATGGCAAGAGCTACCTTTGATGACTGATTGCCCCCTTATTACCAGAGCATCATTACAGAAAGGAAGTTTGTAAAGAAACAGGGCCAGATGTGGATAGCCACGATAGCCTCCTGCTGTGCTCATTTGAGTTTGTACTGTAGTAGGGTGCAGTGTTTCTTTACAAAGGGCAATTGTTTGCTACTTTCCTTAGTAAGGACTAGGTGAAAATAAGATGAAAAATTCCAGCTCTTTTTCTTGGATATTGTTTATCTGCTCCTTGCACATTCAGGGTTATAGCTTAGAACTTTAGCGGAAACTGAAGTTGCATAAAATGAGTTTTGTTTTAATACAGTTTAATTTAATTACGTTCAATTCTCTGATAAACACAGGATTGAGTGGTGAAAAAGGGACCTTCACAAAGATAAGAATGGCAATAAAATATATATTGAAAAGAACAGATGAGTAAGAGCTTCATTGTTTAAACAGTACATAGAAAGAAAAAACTATTATATATTAAGAAAAAAAATAAGGAAAGTAACAAACCAAAAACCCCTTCATTTAACGTTACTTGTTTGCTTTCATTAATAAAATAAACCATAAAATAATAAGCAAAAGAAAGTCAGGATTTTCAAAAACGATTAAAAGGTTACGAAATTTTTACACTTCAGCTGACAGCCATTGGTTCTTGTTGTGCCATTTTTGGCTAGATCGAATTAGCCCTGCCCCGTGAAATCCGATCTCCCTGTCCTGCTGGACCCCCCAGCCAGGAGAACCCAGCAGGGGCCTCCTAGCTGTTTCTCTGCCCGGCTGGGGACAGGACTTCCTCTCCGTGGGGATATCAGACGCACTTGCAGAGGCAATGCAGAAGTGAGTGTGCTGCATCAGCCCGGTGTTGGGCTCAGGGCTTTGGCCTTGGCAGCTTCTGCTATAGTCACATCTCTGGGTGCCCGGACTCAGAGCTTCTGGCCCCCTGTGGCTGCAGCCAGGGCTGGGGCACTGGGCTCAGGACTTTCATGCCCTTCCCAACTCCTGACGGCACTCTGGGTACCTGGGCTCAGGGCTTCTGCCTGGCATCTGAAGTGAGATCTCTGGGCTTCCCTTGCAGTTCCTTCTGGGGCTCAGGGGTCCATTTCTCTGAATGCCCCGAAAATGGTAGGAGCCGAGCTGTTCCCAAGTAATAGGTAGGAGCTGAGGTGCTACAACATGAAACCTCTCTGAGGCTCTTATCTGCTCCACAGGGACGTCTGTCTTCTCACACAATTAGCAGTGGGAAAGGGGAAAACCCCAAGGAGGCTCCTCCTCGCTCACAGGCTGTCGGGGCAGAGAATTCACCCCAAGGCCACGCTTGTGAGTCTGTATCATAACACGCATGCACAACAGCACTGCACAAAGTCTATAAACGTCACCTTAACTCTGATGGTTCCTAACGTTTAAAGGCCCCAAGGGTGCAACTTGGAGCTGGGGTACCGCTGAGCTCTCTGTCTCCCCAGCCTGGGCTCCCTCTCACACTGCTGCTGGGAGAAGATGCAGCTCGCTCCCGTCCCTGCACTCACACAAACCTTTGCACAGGCAGGGACACACCCAGCTGCAGGGACCAGGAAGCTTCTCCCAGCTCCCAGCCTAGGTCCCCAGTGCTGCAGCGACTTGCCCTGGCCAAAAGCCTGACGGGATCACTTTATTACCCAGTCTGCTCCTCCTCCAAGTGGAGAGGATCATGCACCAGTCTCTGGTCCTGAGCAGGTGCCCCAACCACATCTAGCAAAACGAAGAGTTTTAGGGGGAAATAGAACACACATTGATTAACTATGCAAAGATAGGCTTGAAGGGATTGTAAGCAATGAGCGCACAGCTCAATGCAGGTTACCCAAGAACTGAACCAAAAGAACCCTCTGCTTTGGCCTCAGCGGCAGATCTGGGGCGGTGAGCTGAATTCCAGACTCACTTTCCTGCTCAGCCGCAGATCGTTCACCCAGGTCTCTCCCCTCGCCGGCAGGCTCCGGCTCAGCGGCTGGCTCCAGCCACCGCAAAGAGTCCGAACCCTCCCTGCCCCCCAGAGCTGGGCACAAAGGGGGCTAATGCAGATCTCTCCCCCATACAGACCATGCAGCAGCAGCAGCCCAGGCACCCACCGGCCCCCCAGCAGCTCCCACACTCCAAATGCCCTGCACCGCACACACCCGCCGGCCTCACAGCTCCTCCCCCCCTCCCATGGTCTCATAGACTCATAGACTCGAAGGTCAGAAGGGACCATAATGATCATCTAGTCCCACCTCCTTCACAACGCAGGCCACACAATCTCACCCATCCACTTCTATAGCAAACCCTAACCTATGTCTGACTTACTGAACTCCCAAATTGTGCTTTGAAGACCTCAAGCTGCAGAGAATCCTCTAGCAAGTGACCAGTGCCCCATGCTGCAGAGGAAGGCGAGAAACCTCCAGGGCCTCTGCCAATCTGCCCTGGAGGAAAATTCCTTCCCGACCCCAAAGATGCTGATCACTTAAACCCTTAGCATGTGGGCAAGACTCACCAGCCAGCACCCACGAGAGAATTCTCTGCAGTAACTCACATCCCAACCCATCTAACATCCCATCCAGACCACTGGGCATACTTACCTGCTGAGAATCAAAGATCAATTGCCAAATTCATTGCCAAAAGTAGGCTAGCCCCTCATACCATCCTCTATAAATGTATTAAGCGTAGTCTTGAAGCCAGATATGTCTTTTGCCCCCAATACTCCTTGGAAGGCAAGTCTAAACTCCCTAGTGTCCACTTGATTGCCACTGGTTCTTCTTCTTCTGCACAGCATCGCTCGTGGAGAACAAGGACCTGCACATCTACAGTCGTACTCTATCTTTGTTTCAAGAATGAAAACAAACTACCGCCTCAGAGGACCAGAACGGATTTCAGCTGATGGACAGCTTTCCTCAGTGTTTGTACATTTTAACAGGAAGATATTGAATGATGAAATTCATTTCACGTCCCGTTCAGCGGAACTCCTGAACATACAGGAGATGGATATGAAAATATAGATCAATTAAAAAAGAGGACATGTAAGAGAGCAGCTGGACTTGAACCAGAAACCTCTCGATCCACCCTCAAATGCACCACCACTGAGTTCCCTGAGGCAGCTGAGTGTTGGAGCCAGTGATCTTGAAGAGTATGAAGGGGACACTTATTTCAAAGAGCTTCTCTTCCATTCCCAGACATGAGTGGTTTTAAAAATGGAGTTTCATTACATTTTCTATGTGCATGTAAACACCACAGCTTGCACAATCCCCACAACTGCTCAGTCTCACCAGAGCACAATAACTTTGGAGGCCCCACACCCAGCTACCCAGCTCTGCGGCCTTTAACCTCTTCAGCAGTTCTCCAATGCCTTAAAGCCACAGGGCACAGCATGGAATTTGACCCCATTAATCCTAAATCAATTTGGATGAAAAATCTTTGCAAAAATATTTTGTTTTCCAAACCAAAAGCATCTCCCGATTGTGGCGTCCTTAAACTGTCTCTTCGCACAAAGAGGAGACACTTCAATTTGGAAACGAGATAAGATGCTTCAGTCAGGGTAAGCAGTTGCTCCCTTCATGATTGAAAGATCATAAAATGCCAGTAAAATTGACTTTCAGCCCTTACACAGCAGACCCCACTGGCATCTCCCGGGGCCGGGTGGAGCCAGCTCACCTTATCAAACCTTCCCATACCCGGGGGAACGGGAAAGTGCGAGGCTGCAGCGCCACCTAGCGGCCACAGGACAAATCGCCGGCTGCTGCACCTGTGGGCACTGGGAGTTCGCTAACATGGAAAGCTGCCTAATGCAAGGTTGGCAAAACGGGGGTCTGCTGCACTACATCATCATCTGCAATGACTCAACCCGATAGGACACCTCCTGTGCTACGCTGCTACTAGTGACCCTCTCAAACAGGTCCCCATAGCTCCCCAGCCTCCCCCCACCAGGAGGCAGCTAGGAGAGGCTTGTTACACTGCTCTACAGCCAAAATGCTTCTGAAATAAATGGAGTCCAACTTTACTAATTTTGGGTCACTGAGAACGAAAATGATGCTTAAAATTCTTGATTGGCTCTAGTTTTCAAGATATGCTATTGAGTCAGTATTTATGACCCTTGACTTGGGAATGGTGGAGGATAAGTGAGTTATAAAGGGACGGGATCTCAATTTAAACCAATAATGACTATAATACATCTTTGACTGGATCTATGAATAAATCTATGAATGGCTCTGGACAGTATTTGCTTTTTAGGCAAAACAATGAAGGATACATTCTGAAGCTGGTATTGCCTCATACATGATATGAATTGCATCATGTTATTCCTAGAAGTCATGGATGATGCAATCATAATGAAGCAGAACCAATTGCCCTATATCAGCTCTAGAAATCATACAGTGTCTTGCTCTCTTATTTGTCAGTGTTTGATTTTGCAAAGGACCCATTTCTCTTTAGCCAAAGTGAGCAGAGATGCCTCGTACTTGTGTGAACAGTGCAGATAACTTGTGCTAGATAGTGCAGATAACTTGTGTCAGAAAGTTGGCAACCTCAGATCCAGGGAAACAACTCAAACACCCAACGAGTCTGGCCAGGGCAGGACATCAGCTTTGAGGGGAGGGTGGGTGAAGCAGTGACATCACAAAGGCATTTTGCAGGAACTCGGCCTATTGGGCAAAGGTGTTGGGGAGGGGGTGACCTCACAGAGAGACCCCAACATCAGCCGGGCAGGACAGAGGTGCAGGGCCAGGCCAGTCTCTGAGACCTCCCGGCTTTGCTGCCGCAAGTCACCTTCGCGAGGTCTCTCCTCGAGGGCTGAGAGAGAATTAGGATTCAGAGTTGTGAGCATGAGGAGGAACCTCTGTGGAGTTTTCTCCTTTCCTACCACTGATTGTGCCGAAAACAAACTTCCCTTTGAGAAGGTAAGAGGCTCAGAGAGGTTTGGAACCTGTTCCGTCTGATCCACCTGGCGCAGGCAGCATTCTAGGCACAGACAGCACTGGCTTCAGGTGGCAGAATTTGATTTCCTCCCTAGGTTTTGATGATTGGAATCCCTGGGGACATTGGGGTGTATCCTTTTTGGTTTATCTTTTCCTCTTTCCTCCCTCCTTTCTCCTCTTCTCTTGCTTCTTTTCCCCCTTTTCCAGCTTCCCTCCCTCTACCTAGGAGGATGGGTCTGGAGTGCGGGCAGGGAGGGGTATTGCTCTCATTGCGGAGGTCCTCACCAAGAGGTGGGTCTGGGTCTGAGAGTGATCCTCTGATGATGTCCTGGGCCGTCCTTTGGGACATCTGGTGAGACCCCTCAGCCTCCTGCCACTCAGAGTCTCAGTGCTGATTGGCTGAGCAGGGGGCTATCGACACCAAGGAGACTCAGGTCAGTTTGGTCTCTTTTCAAATCAGGCAAATAAGTCACAACCAATCCAATGTATGGAATTAATCTTGCTGCTTCTCTCCATTAATTGTCTCTTGGCACGTCATGATTTTCAGTAATGTCCTAGGTCTTCTAAAATACTTGCTGAATAATTACTATGAACCACTGTTGTCTCTAGCTCACTTGAGGGCACTTTATTCTGATCACTCAATGTGTGAAATTCAAGATGTGAGAGAGAGGCTGAAAGTCAGGAGCAGTGTTTCCTCTAATTTGTTATGTCCATGTGTGGAATGAATTTTGTTTTGGGCACAAATATGGAGGTGAGGTGTGACACATCACCTGCATATTGCGCTCCTTACAAAATTCATTCTGCACATGGATGGTGTGTGGCAGGGGTGAGGCTGAAAGGTTTGGAGTGTGGGAGGGGCCCTGGGGGGGGGGGATTGGGGTGCAGTGATGTGAGGGCTCCGGCTGGGGCTGCAGGCTCTGGAGTGGGGCTAGCGATGAGGGTCTCAGCATTGGAGCACAGGGTAGGAGTGCAGGGGGTGAGGGCTCTGGGGTGGGGCTGGGAATGAGGAGATTGGGGAGCAGGTTGCCCCAGGGAGAAAGAACTGCCCCCTCCAGCCCTCTCTCCCCACAGCAGCTCAGGGCCAGATGAGAGGGCACCTGTCTCCAAGCCACAGCAGCGCCGGTGGGGCTGGGTTGGGACTGAGGGAGGCGACAGGCTTTATTTTTCCGAAGTCAAAAGGAGGAAGGGATGGAGTTATGCTTCAGTATTTACCTCATAAACTTATTCCTGTCTAACCTACAGGACACTATGGGAATAAGACACTATGTCATGTGGTGACATCACAAGAGCAGAGGATGTGAGAACTACAGCAACTGAGAGGGTGGGGGATTTAGAGTCGGATTGTTTCAAATGCTGCATTTGTGGGCTGACATTTAACAGCAACGCTTAGCTAACACAATGGAGAAAGGAATTCTCTGCTAAAGATTCAACCTGCCCCTTTGGCCAACTCCACCCCTTCCCTGACCGGAGTGTGCTCAGAACACCTCTCCCGCCAGCCTCCCCCCCCCCCACAGGCCCACAGCTGGGCACCCAGCACAAAGCAAGGGAGGGGGTTGCTTGGCTTGTTTTACTTTTTACTTTTCAAAAGGCTTTTTAAAAAGCATTTTCTGCCCCTGTTCCCCATGGTGAGGAAGCAGATGGTTAGTTAAACAAAAGTTAAACAAAAGTTAAAAGGTAGAGTGACTAAAATGAAATCCCTGCAAGTTGTATGGGCCCTTTTTAAAGACACCATAATAGAGGCCCAACTTCAATGTATACCCCAAATTAAGAAACACAGTAAAAGAACTAAAAAAGAGCCATCGTGGCTTAACAACCATGTAAAAGAAGCAGTGAGAGATAAAAAGACTTCCTTTAAAAAGTGGACGTCAAATCCTAGTGAGGCAAATAGAAAGGAGCATAAACACTGCCAACTTAAGTGCAAGAGTGTAATAAGAAAAGCCAAAGAGGAGTTTGAAGAACGGCTAGCCAAAAACTCCAAAGGTAATAACAAAATGTTTTTTAAGTACATCAGAAGCAGGAAGCCTGCTAAACAACCAGTGGGGCCCCTTGACGATCAAAATACAGAAGGAGCGCTTAAAGACGATAAAGTCATTGCGGAGAATCTAAATGAATTCTTTGCTTCAGTCTTCACGGCTGAGGATGTTAGGGAGATTCCCAAACCTGAGCTGGCTTTTGTAGGTGACAAATCTGAGGAACTGTCACAGATTGAAGTGTCACTAGAGGAGGTTTTGGAATTAATTGATAAACTCAACATAAACAAGTCACCGGGACCAAATGGCATTCACCCAAGAGTTCTGAAAGAACTCAAATGTGAAGTTGCGGAACTATTAACTAAGGTTTGTAATCTGTCCTTTAAATCGGCTTCGGTACCCAATGATTGGAAGTTAGCTAATGTAATGCCAATATTTAAAAAGGGCTCTAGAGGTGATCCCGGCAATTACAGACCGGTAAGTCTAACGTCGGTACGGGGCAAATTAGTTGAAACAATAGTTAAGAATAAAATTGTCAGACACATAGAAAAACATAAATTATTGAGCAGTAGTCAACATGGTTTCTGTAAAGGGAAATCGTGTCTTACTAATCTATTAGAGTTCTTTGAAGGGGTCAACAAACATGTGGAAAAGGGTGATCCAGTGGACATAGTGTACTTGGATTTCCTGAAAGCCTTTGACAAGGTCCCTCACCAAAGGCTCTTACGTAAATTAAGTTGTCATGGGATAAAAGGGAAGGTCCTTTCATGGATTGAGAACTGGTTAAAGACAGGGAACAAAGGGTAGGAATTAATGGTAAATTCTCAGAATGGAGAGGGGTAACTAGTGGTGTTCCCCAAGGGTCAGTCCTAGGACCAATCCTATTCAATTTATTCATAAATGATCTGGAAAAAGGGTGAACAGTGAGGTGGCAAAGTTTACAGATGATACTAAACTACTCAAGATAGTTAAGCAGATTGTGAAGAACTTCAAAAAGCTCTCACAAAACTAAGTGATTGGGCAACAAAATGGCAAATGAAATTTAATGTGGATAAATGTAAAGTAATGCACATTGGGAAAAATAACCCCAAATATACATACAATATGATGGGGGCTAATTTAGCTACAAGCGTCAGGAAAAGATCTTGGAGTCATTGTGGATAGTTCTCTGAAGATGTCCACGCAGTGTGCAGAGGCGATCAAAAAGCAAACAGGATGTTAGGAATCGTTAAAAGGGGATAGAGAACAAGACGGAGAATATAGTATTGCCCTTATATAAATCCATGGTACGCCCACATCTCGAATACTGTGTACAGATGTGGTCTCCTCACCTCAAAAAGATATTCTAGCACTAGAAAAGGTTCAGAAAAGGGCAACTAATATGATTAGGGGTTTGGAGAGGGTCCCATATGAGGAAAGATTAAAGAGGCTAGGACTCTTCAGCTTGGAAAAGAGGAGACTAAGGGGGGATATGACAGAGGTATATAAGGTCATGAGTGACATTGAGAAAGTGGATAAGGAAAAGTTATTTACTTATTCCCATAATACAAGAACTAGAGGTCACCAAATGAAATTAATAGGCAGCAGGTTTAAAACAAATAAAAGGAAGTTCTTCTTCATGCAGCGCACAGTCAACTTGTGGAACTCCTTACCTGAGGAGGTTGTGAAGGCTAGGACTATAACAATGTTTAAAGGGAACTGGATAAATTCATGGTGGCTAAGTCCATAAATGGCTATTAGCGAGGATGGGTAAGAATGGTGTCCATAGCCTCTGTTTGTCAGAGGATGGAGATGGATGGCAGGAGGAAGATCACTTGATCAATGCCTGTTAGGTTCACTCCCTCTTGGGCACCTGGCATTGGCCACTGTCGGTAGACAGATACTGGGCTAGATGGACCTTTGGTCTGACCCGGTACAGCCGTTCTTATGTTCTTATGTTTTCCATTGCCCAGGAGACCCAGCCAGGGACTGATGTGCTGGAGATATGTTGGGAAAAGGAACTGTCTGAATTGCCAAGGCAGGAAGCCAACAATCTACAGCAACATCATTAACCACAAACTCACTCTAAGCATGCTCCAGCCAGAAGGGAAATGGGCAGGAATTCTTGCTGTTCAGCCATGGCCACACATCCAGAGCTGCACAGCAGTGAGGGTGCTGGGCAAGCTGGTCTGAGCGAACAATTGGAAATGATCCTTCCGTTAGAACAGAACCAGAGTGTAGAAAGGCCCCTGTGTTAAGTGGTTGAGGCTGAGGCCTTAGGAAGCTGGCCTACGATACCATAGGGATCTTTCTGTGGAGGTTTGATTCTTGCCAGCTAGGGGAAGCTGGTGTGTGGTGTCTTAGTGGCTGCACTTTCAGTGATGCAGGTTTCTCTATCCCATTGTTCCGGGGTCATACTACTAGATTGCCAGCTGCTTTTCAGCTGCAGTGTGGAGACTGTTTGTGTGTGTGGAGAGACAGTGTGTGTGTGTGTTGGGGAAGAGTGAGTGTGTTGAGGTAGGTAGGAGCGGATCATTATTATCCCTACTTGAAAGAGGGAGACGCTCAGGCTGAGAAAGGAGAATTGACTTGTCTTAGGTCACAAAGCCAGTCAATGGCTGAATTGGGAATAGGACCCCCAGAGCCCTGATTTTCAAATTAACCGTCGGATCTTGAATTTCATACATTGAATGACCTCAATAAAGTGCTCTTAGATGAGCTCCAGTCCAACAAGTGTGCACAGTAATTATTCAGCCAGTATTTGAGGAGAACTGCAATGTTAGAGAGAATCATGAACTGCTCAGAGACCACTAATGCAGAGAAGCAGCAAAATTTGTCAAACATATAACTGGTTATGACTTATTTACTTGGTCTTAAAAGAGAACAACAAGGACCTGAGTCTCCTCCCTGTCAATAACCTCCTGCTCAGCCAATCAGGGTAGAGACTGAGGAGGGGAGGCTGAGGGGTCTCACCAGAGAGCTAAACGGATGGCCCAGGTCACTGGTGGGGATCACTGCCCCAGCACTACTGCAGCTCCACAATTTGGGGTGGACCTCCCACAGTGAGAGCTGCCGAGCACTCCCCCGTAACACACAGACACACGCACACACACACACACACACACACACCCCTCCTGGTGTTGGGAGGGGAACAGGAGAAAGGACAAAAGAAGCAAGAGAGGAAGAGAAAGGGGGGGGGGAATGGAGGAAAAGTTGAAACAAAAAGGACAAACCCTAATGTCCCCAGTGATTCTAAGGGACAAAATCCCAGGTGTGGAATAAAATTCTGCCTCCTTAAGATCATGCTTTCCATGAGTTCAACTTTCACCAGAATGATCAGACCGAACAGTTTCAAACCTCGAGGAGGCTCTAACCCTCTAAACAGGGACATCTGTTTTCTAGTAAAATCACTAAAAGGGAAGGAGAAAACTCAAAAGAGGTTCCTCCTGGCGCTCACGTCCGTGAACCCGAATACTCTCAGTCCTCAAAGAGAGACCTGGAGAGGGAGACTTGCTGAAGCAAAGCCACAGGGTCTCTGAGGTTTCCCTGGCCCCTCGCCCCTGTCCTGCCTGGCTGATGTCAGCATCTCTCTGTGAGGTCACCACCTCCCCACCACCTTTGGCCAATAGTCTGAGCCCCTGCAAAAGGCCTTGTGATGCCACTGCCACACCCCTCCCTTGCTGGGCTAATGTCCTGCCCCTGGCCAGGCACTTTGGAGGTTTGAGCTATTCCCTGTGGATCACCCCACTCAAGGAGCCATTCTAGGAAGCAAGCCGGCTAGACAATAAAACATCAGACGCTGCTCCCAATGCTACACTTAGTTTTTCAGAAATTAGTTGACTTTATGGCCAGAAGAGACCATTAGAGCATCTAATCTGACCCCTGCATATCACAGGTCTCCTGTATGACACAAGAGCTACTTTTGGGGTAAACACATTCCAGAAAGGCATCTAGTCTTCATGAAATGACGTCACGAGATGGAGAATGCACCAATTTCCTTGGTAGCTTGTTCCTGTGGTGAATCATCCTCACTGTTGAATATTTGTGCCTTAATTGTAATATGAATTTGTCTCTTTTCACCTTCCAGCCATTGGGTTTTTAATGCCTTTCTCTGCTACATTAAAGAGCCCTTTAATAGCCAATCTTTTCTCCCCATTAAGGCACTTCAACGTTTCAATGAAGTCACCTTTCAATCTTCTTTTGAGAAGCTAAACAGGTTGAGCTCTTTCAATAGCTCACTAGAAGGCATTTTCTCCAGCCCTCAGAACATTTGGTGGCTCTTTGCTGCCTCAACTCCAATTTCACACCATCTTTTCAAATGAGGACACCAAAACTGGAGGCAGTATTCCAGTATCAGTCTCACTGATACCATGTCACCTCCTGTGACGTTCTTGACATAATCTGTAACTGTATAGATCACCGTTGCCACCACTGTTCTATATTTGCAGCCAATATTGTATAAAGGTGGTCACATAAAGGGTCTATGGAGAGGTTATGATTGGCTGATTATAATTATGCTATCTCTAGATATGTATCATTTTGTAGTTGACATTATGAATATTGGCTCTATGCTGCCTGTATTTCCAACTTGTGCTATGCTTCTGGGAACACCCCAGCCAGACAAATTGGTGTCAGCTCTGCCTAGCCTGCTTGATGGCCCATTAAGGACCATCAGCTATACAACTGACCCATTGAGAGAAGGCAGATATGCCTTGTGGCTCAGCAAGGTGTGCAGGGACCTGCCTATGGACAGAACTCTAAGGTTTTTCTATGTCGCGTGCTGGATAGAGTGTCCTTGGGACAAAGAAAGCAAAGACCACATGGCAAGAGACTATAAAAGACTGATGCCTCATCTCCATCTGGTCTTCAGTCCTGCTTCCTACCTCTGGAGGGACTTGGCTACAAACTGAAGCTCTGTACAAAGGACTGAATGGCCCATCCCAGTTGTGGATGTACTCCAGAGACTTGATTTGAACCTGCAGTTTATTCCATCACTGCTACAAGCCTGAACCAAGAACATTGCCAAAGTACAAGTTTTGCCCAGGGCACCGTTTCCCCTAACGCTGGTCCTTGGTAACATTTCTTGATGGGGGGGGGGAAGGGAGAGAGACGAGGCGTTTTCTCTCTGTTTCTTTCCTCTCCGTTTTCTGCTCCTTCCTTCAATTCCAGAAACCTCTCTTGTGTTTCAGACTGTGCAGTGACACCCTCCCCACCCCAGGACTATGGAGCCTTTGGAGCAGAAAGATCCTAGGAGCTAAGGATGAATCCAGGGGTGAGTAGCTGGCAGGAAGGAGTCCTAGCAACTCTTCTGGGAGTGCAGGGGAGGAATGACTCCCCCTTCTCTACATTCTCCCCATGGGGCTCTGAGGAGCAGGGAGGGTTGTGTGATAAATTCCATCCAACATTCCCCTTTGATCCAAGCCGAGAGACATCTCAGCTCTGCACGATCCCCTTGGCAGCACCAAACAAGGGATGTTTTCCATTGCCCAGGAGACTCAGCCAGGGACTGATGTGCTGGAGATATGTTGGGAAAAGGGACTGTCTGAATTGCCAAAGCAGGAAGCCAACAATCTACAGCAAAATCATTAACCACAAACACACTGTAAGCATGCTCCAGCCAGAAGGGAAATGGGCAGGAATTCTTGCTGTTCAGCCATGGCCACACATCCAGAGCTGCACAGCAGTGAGGGTGCTGGGCAAGCTGGTCTGAGCGAACACTTGGAAATGATCCTTCCGTTAGAACAGAACCAGAGTGTAGAAAGTTCCCTGTGTTAAGTGCTTGAGGCTGAGGCCTTAGGAAGCTGGCCTACGATACCACAGGAATCTTTCTGTGGAGGTTTGATTCTTGCCAGCTAGGGGAAGCTGGTGTGTGGTGTCTTTGTGGCTGCACTTTCAGTGATGCAGGTTTCTCTATCCCATTGTTCCAGGGTCATCCTACTAGATTGCCAGCTGCTTTTCAGCTGCAGTGTGGAGACTGTTTGTGTGTGGGGAGAGACAGTGTGTGTGTGTTGGGGAAGAGTGAGTGTGTTGAGGTAGGTAGGAGCAGATCATTATTATCCCTACTTGAAAGAGGGAGACGCTCAGGCTGAAAAAGGAGAATTGACAATTAATGCAGAGAAGCAGCACAATCCATGAAACATATAACTGGTTATGACTTATTTACTTGGTCTTAAAAGAGAACAAAAAGGCCTTGAGTCTCCCCCCTGTCATTAACGCCCTGCTCAGCCAATCAGGGTAGAGACTGAGGATGGAAGGCTGAGGGGTCTCACCAGAGAGCTCAAAGGATGGCCCAGGTCACTGGTGGGGATCACTGCCCCAGCACTACTGCAGCTCCACAGTTTTGGGCGAGCGATTTCACCAGGACATTGCAACATCTTTCACAATCCACATGAGTGGAGACTGTTCATTGATTCATCGAAGACGAAGTCTTAAAGATGTTTTACTGCATAATGGCAATGGTTTGCCATTAATTCCACTTGGTGATGCAGTCCATAGGAAGGAAACCTAGGACAACATGAAACAACAACATGAAACCTCTCTGAGGCTCTTATCTGCTCCACAGGGACGTCTGTCTTCTCATTCAATTAGCAGTGGGAAAGGGGATGCAATGTCTGCCCCAGCCAGACCACCAACCCCATCAGACACCCTCCCCCGCTGGTGCACCAGGGTCTCCCCCAGACCGACAACAGCTATGAATTAAAACCCCACAGTGTTTGTTGGGGCTACTGGAGATGCTGAAATCTCACTCTTGTCTCTCTCCTCCTGCCTCCACCTCCAAGCCAGGCACTGGGCAGTTCAGTGGGAAGGGATGAACTGATGACAGTGGAGGAAAAAATCAAAACCAAAAGTGAAGCCAAAGCGCAAGCCGGGCAGGCAAGGCAAATCGCAGGCTTCTGCCATAGACTAGTCCTCCCGCTCTTCCAATAACCCACCCAAACCGCGACACCACAGACCCCACGTTCCTGGTGTAGCTCCACCTTCCAGTGGGGAAGTGGGAACCAATTACTAACACACACAGCATATTCCTGAGGCGCAGTGCTGGGAGCTGGGGGGATCTGGCGGGCACCTCACTGTGGGATTCACGAGTGGCTCCGGGAGCATCCATGCAATCAAGCCGCTCCACATGCCGTTGTGCCGAGGGATAACAGCGCCTGGAGGGTTGCTGCTGGTCACTAGCAGGGCATTGTGGGAGACAGCCCAGGCTGGAGAGGGTTTGGGGCACAGCGGATCCCATCACAGCGTGTCCCCAGCACCCACAGGGAATATCGTGCCCCTAGGAGGAGCGTTTGGGCTTTTCTGTGATGTGTCACTTTCCAGCCTGTGCTCTGTCTCTTCTCCTGTGCACACCCATGTCAATCAGGCATTGCTCAGCTGGGCTCTGCAGAGACCGGACTGGCTACACCCCGTGACGGGACTGAGGGGGGGCAGTGCTGAGCGTCACTGGACCTGGTTTCAGCAGCGAGAAAATCCAGGAACAACCGAATTGTTGTTTCACCCACGAAAGCTCATGCTGCAAAAACGTCTGTTAGTCTATAAGGTGCCACAGGATTCTTTGCTGCTTTTACAGGAACAACCCAGTGATCCACTAAGCGGAGTTAGGGGCCTGAACTCCTGTACGATGCACGGGCGACACAGGCACCTTACAACACAACTCACAACCACCAGCTCCCCAGGCAGGAGCCAGCCAAGCCCGCCCAGGAGACACTGACAACGGGAGGTGTCCTAGCCCTGCCCCTCTCTCTCACAGATAGGTCCTGTGCTCCCAGCACTCACCTGCCATGTGGGAGATCCAGGTTCAATTCCTCTGTCCAGCTGCAGAGAGTAGCTCAGGGACGTGAGTAGCAAGCTCAGGGCAGACTGTTACACACCAGGGCACCCCCCATGGGGACTGGGAGCTTCCACCCCCCGAGAGCGAACTCCCCAGGCACACGAACAGCCTGAGCAGGAGTCACAGACAGTCCCCGTGGGCACTCGGGGCTATCCTGCCACCTAGGCAAGTCTGCCTTTGGGCTAGATCTGTGCCTCAGGGAGGCCTGAGGCCACAGGCATGAGCTTGGGCTGCCAGCATCACCCCCGCCCCCCGCCACTGTCCACAAGGGAGAAAGGATTTGAACCAGGGTCCCCCATGTTTCAGGTCAGTGCACAAAGCAGTGTGCCGTGGTGGGGCTCTGTCCAGCTCTCCCTTTGAAGGGGTTCATTGGGGCTAACTAATGAGCGCGAGTGGGGCAGGGGGATCAGCTCCCCGGTGTGTCCTAATTCCTGCCTCTCAGCTGGGTGCCTGAACTACTGGACACTGTCATCCAAATACCATTGCTAGAAATAAACAATGAAAAGGTGCAGAACTCCAGGAGCTCAGGACAGGAGACTAACTCAGGCAATCAGAGCAGCAGATAAGACAAATCTTGAGCTACTCTGAGGCTCCAAGCAGACATGTTACCGAGACGGAAACTGGCCAGGAATTCTTTGAAACGGCGTAAACACGTCTAAAAGTATCAGTTTGCTTTATGATGAGGGGATGGGGGGAGGGAGGTTTAAACTATTTCCCTGAATCACATCTCCCTTGGCAGCTCAGTCACCATTTCAGCTAGAGCAGAGCGGTGGAGCCTGGGCACTGGGCCACTCGGGGCCTTTAACACCACAGCCCTGGGGAGGGGGGGCTGAGATGGACCATCCTGCAAGGAACACGAGTCCTTCTACCATCCACCACACCCTGGTTTGGAACTGCTGCTGCCGGCTCACCCCATCTGTGGGGACTTCTATCCCCTCTGCCTCCCTCTAGCTGGGGGTTTTCCCTTCTGCACCTACCTGGCAGGGCAGCCCCCGTCTGAACCCCTGATCCTGTCCCAGTTTTGTCCATCTGCCCATCCCGCCCCTCCGATTTCCCCGCTTCAGGGGGATTTTCCGGCCTTTGATTGCAGGGAGCAGATTCTGATGGTGCGTGAGGGCAGCAGCTTGCAGCTGTTACTGAGCATGTGAGAAGAGCATTAGAAGGGAAGAACGGCCAGACTGGGTCACACCAAAGCTCCATCTAGCCCAGTGTCCTGTCGGCCGATAGCGGCCGGTGCCAGGTGCCCCAGAGGGAATGAACAGACAGGAATCATCCAGTGACCCACCCCCTGTCGCCCAATTCCCAGCTTCTGACAGACAGAGGTTAGGGGCACCATCCCTGCCCACCCTGGCCAACAGCCATTGATGGACCTGTCCTCCACAGAAACACAGAATCCTAGACAATTAGGGTTGGAAGAGACCCCAGGAGGTCATCCAGCCTAACCCCCTGCTGAAAGCAGGACCACGAATCTCTCTAGTTTCCTTTTCATCACAGGACCCTGCTCAGGAACAGTGAAGTTGCAAGATCTAACAGGAAACAGCTTCAGAAAGAAGGGCAGCTCCTCTTCCTCCTCCCCTCCCGTGGGGACGAGCAGACCCCCAACAGCCTCTCTGCCCCGGCCTCCTTCAACCCATTTCCCCCTTCAGCCTCCCCAACTTCCCCATTGCTCCCTTTAGCCTCCCCAACTTCCCCATCACCCTCTTCAGCCTCCCCCACTTCCCCATTGCTCCTTTAGCCTCCCCAACTTCCCCATCAGCCTCTTCAGCCTCCCACAACTGCCCCAATTGCCCCCTTTAGCGCCCCCAAATGTCCTGTTCCCCCATCTCCCCCTTCAGCCTCCTCCAAACTGTTCCCTTTCCCCCATCGCCCCAGTCACCTCCAGCCTCCTGTTGCCCTCCTCAGCCTCCCCCAACTCCCCCCCCACTGCCCCGGCTCCACCGCTGTCAGGTTCCCTTCCCCACAACCATCTGCTTCCTCACCATGGGGAACAGGAGCAGAAAATGCTTTTGAAAAAACCTTCTGCAAAGCAAAAGTAAAACAAGCCAAGCAACCACTTCCCTGGCTTTGTGCTGGGTGCCCAGCTGTGGGCTTGTGTGTGTGTATGTGTGCGGGGGGAGGTGGGGCTGTTCTGAGCACACTCCGGTCAGGGAAGGGGCAGAGTTGGCCAAAGGGGCAAGTTGAATCTTTAGCAGAGAATTCCTTTCTCCATTGTGTTAGCTAAGCGTTGCTGTTAAATGTCAGCCGACAAATGCAGCATTTGAAACAATCCGACTCTAAATCCCCCACCCTCTCAGTTGCTGTAGTTCTCACATCCTCTGCTCTTGTGATGTCACCACATGACATAGTGTCTTATTCCCATAGTGTCCTGTAGGTTAGACAGGAATAAGTTTATGAGGTAAATACTGAAGCATAACTCCATCCCTTCCTCCTTTTGACTTCGGAAAAATAAATCCTGTCGCATCCCTCAGTCCCAAGCCAGCCCCACCGGCGCTGCTGCGGCTTGGAGACAGGTGCCCTCTCAGCTGGCCCTGAGCTGCTGTGGGGAGAGAGGGCTGGAGGGGGCAGTTCTTTCTCCCTGGGGCAACCTGCTCCCCAATCTCCTCATTCCCAGCCCCACCCCAGAGCCCTCACCCCCTGCACCCCTACCCTGTGCTCCAATGCTGAGACCCTCATCGCTAGCCCCACTCCAGAGCCTGCACCCCCAGCCGGAGCCCTCACATCACTGCGCCCCCCCCCCCGAGCCTCTCCCACACTCCAAACCTTTCAGCCTCACCCCTGCCACACACCATCCATGTGCAGAATGAATTTTGTAAGGAGCGCAATATGCAGGTGATGTGTCACACCTCACCTCCATATTTGTGCCCAAAACAAAATTCATTCCACACATGGACATAACAAATTAGAGGAAACACTGCTCCTGGCTTTCTGCCTCTCTCTCACATCTTGAATTTCACACATTGAGTGATCAGAATAAAGTGCCCTCAAGTGAGCTAGAGACCAACAGTGGTTCATAGTAATTATTCAGCAAGTATTTTAGAAGACCTAGGACATTATTGAAAATCAAGACCTGCCAAGAGACAATTAATGGAGAGAAGCAGCAAGATTAATTCCATACATTGGATTGGTTGTGACTTATTTGCCTGATTTGAAAAGAGACCAAACTGACCTGAGTCTCCTTGGTGTCGATAGCCCCCTGCTCAGCCAATCAGCACTGAGACTCTGAGAGGCAGGAGGCTGAGGGGTCTCACCAGATGTCCCAAAGGACGGCCCAGGACACTATCAGAGGGGATCACTCTCAGACCCAGACCCACCTCTTGGTGAGGACCTCCCGCAATGAGAGCAATACCCCTCCCCTGCCCGCACTCCAGACCCGTCCCTCCTAGGTAGAGGGAGGGAAGCTGGAAAAGGGAAAAAAGAAGCAAGAGAAGAGGAGAAAGGAGGGAGGAAAGAGGAAAAGATAAACCAAAAGGATACACCCCAATGTCCCCAGGGATTCCAATCATCAAAACCTAGGGAGGAAATCAAATTCTGCCACCTGAAGCCAGTGCTGTCTGTGCCTAGAATGCTGCCTGCGCCAGGTGGATCAGACGGAACAGGTTCCAAACCTCTCTGAGCCTCTTACCTTCTCAAAGGGAAGTTTGTTTTCGGCACAATCAGTGGTAGGAAAGGAGAAAACTCCACAGAGGTTCCTCCTCATGCTCACAACTCTGAATCCTAATTCTCTCTCAGCCCTCGAGGAGAGACCTCGCGAAGGTGACTTGCGGCAGCAAAGCCGGGAGGTCTCAGAGACTGGCCTGGCCCTGCACCTCTGTCCTGCCCGGCTGATGTCGGGATCTCTCTGTGAGGTCACCCCCTCCCCACCACCTTTGCCCAATAGGCCGAGTTCCTGCAAAAGGCCTTTGTGATTTCACTGCCACACCCACCCTCCTCAAAGCTGATGTCCTGCCCCTGGCCAGACTCATTGGGTGTTTGAGTTGTTTCCCCTGGATCTGGGGTTGCCAACTTTCTGACCCCACAAAACCGAACACCCTCATCCTGCCCTTCACCGAGGTCCCGGCCCCCTCAATCCATCTCCCTCCGTCGCTCGCTCTCCCCCACGCTCACTCACTCCTTTTCACCGGGCTGAGGAGGGCTGGGGAGGGTCCCTTTTCAACTGAGTGTTATCGGTTCAGACCTGGGAAGGAGGCTGCCTGCCAAACACCTTTGAGAGGCGCCGTCCCTCCTGTCAGAAAATCATCTCCCTCCTTCAGTTCAATTACGGCCTGAATTGTTCCTTATCCTGGCAGAGCCGGAGGATTGAAAGCAGCAACGTCAAACCCCTGTGCAGCTAGCAGGAATGGACACAGACACTCCCTTGTATCTGAACAGATATTTAGTTTTACTCTTGGTAAACTACAAGGCTAAAGGGACAGGCAGTGGCACCAGATCTAAGGAATGAAACACAACACAATCATCATCATTATGCCCATCGCTGCCCCTTTATTCTTCCACTGTCTCTCTCCCACCACCGTCGCCCTCTCCCAGTTCAGTGACAGTGCCACACTCATGCTTCCGACACACAAAGACTCACACACACACCTTGCACGCAAAACCTCACCAAGGAGTCAGATGCACCTGTTGTTTCCCTGCACCCCTGCTGTACAGAATCCAATCACAAGGAGAGCTGGCGGGGAGCCTGGGGCTGGAGTATTTAACCTACAGTGACGGCACTCACAGGAAAGATGCTGAACGAGTGCAAGTTAAACATTGGTAGCTCCGGTTCCAGCCCCTCACAGGTCAGTCCATCCCTCCAGGAAAGGGGCACATCTGAATTCCCAGCTGGCTCAGTCTAGCTGCGTAGTTCTTCTTTACACCCAGTCAGGTCTGAGGCCTGTTCCGCACCCTGTGTTTGAGGAGACCGTCATAACCAACTCTCTGCAATAGCAAAAGCAGGAGGCCGTGTTATTGCTCCTGCCCCAGCACAGACAGACAACGAGGAAATGGTCTGTGTTGGAGGGTGGGGCTCCTTCCCTTGGCCAAAGACCAGCACCTCCCTTTGCCCTTTGTCACTCGTGAAGCTTTTCTTTCAGCAGCGAGCCCTAGAGCTCAGTTGCTGGAGCGCTGCGCTTGTCACTGACGGTCGGGAGCTGCACCATCACTGGGCTCTTCTACCAGCAAGTCCAACGAAAGGATTGATTTCCTCATGTGACACTCCTGGGCTTATCTGAAGGAGTGTCCACACTGCACACTGTGCCTGTCTTTGCGTGGCCTGGGCTTGGTGACTTGTGTTGCCAAGCTGGTGTTTGAGCATCCAGACTGCAGTGGAAACTCAGGCCTCAGGCTGTGTCCATCCTTCTGCAGTAAGTCGTCCTAAGTGACGCTGCTCCAGCTACGGGACTAACACAGCTGGATTCGAGGTAGCTTAGGTCGACTTACTGCTGTGTCTACACTGTGCTGGGCCGACGGAGACTTACCTTACTCCTGTCATTCCCGGTGTAGTCCCAGAGTCTCCCGGAGAGCACTCTGCTGTCAATTTAGTGGGTCTTCACTAAACCGACTTGGGTGCATCGATCGCATCAAACAGCCTCACAGCTGTGCTGTGCATCCACCCTGCACTGCTCAGCCCTGAGTCAGAAATTCAGCTCCTGTGGGGTGTGTCACCCTCCACAGCTGAAGATGCTCCCGAGTCCCCAGTGATTTCTGCGATAACTTGTCTCCAGCCTGTTTGGGTCCATACGCTCCCGGGAGGCTGGGAGTGGTCTAGGGACAAGCTCTGGTTGCTCAGGCCTGTCAGGAAGGCGAGCTCCGGGAACATTGACACTCTGGAGATCCTCAGTGGAAGCACAGGCGGTTGGTAACAGGTGGGGCCCCTGGCACAGCTGCCGCCAACCAGGCCCTGGATGCCTGGGCCCTGGTGCCCAGCCTGTGCTCCATCTCCTCCTGTATCTGCTTCCCCTTCTCCCATCCCCCATCGCCCACTGCTGCCTGGCTGAGTCCCCCCTCTCCTCCACTGCACCCCCCTCTCTGGGGTCCTCACCACTCACCGTGGCCTCCTCTCCTCCACCCCTCCCCCACGGACTCATGGGTCAGCCCTGGGGCTGGTCAACGAGAGCTGAGGATTACAGTGGGCGAGAAGCCGGCTATGAGTCAGCAGTGTGCCCTTCTTGCCAGAAGCCTAGCGGCATATTGGGCTGCGTTAGTAGGAGCATTGCCAGCAGATCGAGGGAGGTGATTATTCCGCTCTATTGGGCACTGGTGAGGCCATATCTGGACATCTGGAGTATTGCGTCCGGTTTGGGGCCAACCCACTACAGAAAGGGTGTGGACAAATTGGAGAGGGTCCAGCTGACGACAAGGAAAATGACCAGGGGGCTGGAGCTTATTTAGTCTGCAGAAGAGGACAGCGAGGGGGGATTTAATAGCAGCCTTCAATAGGGTGACCAGACAGCAAATGTGAAAAATCGGGACTGGGTGGGGGGTAATAGGAGCCTATACAAGAAAAGGACCCAAAAATCGGGACTATCCCTATAAAATCGGGATATCTGGTAACCCTAGCCTTCGGCTACCTGAAAGGGGGGCGGGGGTCCGAAGAGGATGGAGCTCAGCTGTTCTCAGTGGTGGCAGATGACAGAACAAGGAGCAATGATATCAAGTTGCAGTGTGGGAGGTCTAGGTTGGATATTAGGAAACACTATTTCACTAGGAGGGTGGTGAAGCACTGGGATGGGTTCCTAGGAGGTGGTGGAATCTCCTTCCTTAGAGGTTTTGAAGGCCCGGCTTGACAAAACCCTGGCCGGGATGATTTAGTTGGTGTTGGTCCTGCCATGGGCAGGGGGTTGGACTGGATGACCTCCTGAAGTCCTTTTCAACCCTCATCTTCTCTGAGTCTGTCAGTCCTTTGTCCATCCCCTCAGTAGGCACCAACTTCCCCTCTGGCCAGTGGGTGCTCAACTCCTGCTCTGCCTCAGGCCCTCCCCACTCCACCTCTTCCCCAAAGTACTGCCCCACCTTTTCCCTGGTCTGCCCCGCCGCACCCCCAAATCAACCCCTTCAGGGAAGAAATAGTAGAGGAAGCAATAGTGGATGGGAACCTGGAAGGCAGTGACCATGAGATGGTCGAGTTCAGGATCCTGACACAAGGAAGAAAGGAGAGCAGTAGAACAGAGATCCTGGACTTCAGAAAAGCAGACTTTGACTCCCTCGGGAAGCTGATGGGCAGGATCCCCTGGGAGAATAACATGACGGGGAAAGGAGTCGAGGAAATACTTTAAAAAGTATTTTAAAGAATCCTTATTGAGGTTGCAGGAACAAACCATCCCGATGTGTAGGAAGAAAAGTAAATATGGCAGGCGACCAGCTTGGCTTAACAGTGAAAACACAAAAAAACAGCTTACAAGAAGTGGAAGATTGGACAAATACAAATACCCTACAAAGACCTTGTGAGCTCTCCAAGTTCAGGATTGTTCTCTGCAGATGTGGAACCATTATGGCAGATGTCACTCAAGGCTTCCCATCTATTCTGACTGACAACTGGAAACAGGTCCCTCCCCAATCTCACTTTCTCCTGAATGATCTCATGAGATACAGACCAAAACTGATCCCTTCCTCTCTCCTCTGGGGAAGGATTTGGGAAAAATCAGATCCTGATAGGTTTGATCTCTCCTGCACATATTTTGGTTTGTTCATCCCTTTTCCATTCCTCTCTCTGAGATTCCTTTCTCTCCAGCATAGGGAGTGACCTATGTCTGGATTGTCTCTATCTGCCATCAGGTGATGGGATGGTGAGTGAGAATGAGGAGGAGAAACCCCAGCAGGAAGATGCTGAACAAGTAGAACCACGTGGAACATTATCAGGAAGATCCAAAGGAATGTTTACGGAGTTGTGCACTCCCAGAAAAAGCAAAAGACTGTGAGACTCAGCACAGGCCAGAGGAAAACTTCAGTAGCCACTCAGACCTTATTACATGCAAGAGAATCAACCTGGAAGAGACACGCTACAGATGCCATAAGTGTGGGAAAAGCTTCAATCGGAGCTCAACTCTTCTCACACATTGGAGAACCCACACTGGAGAGAAACCCTACATGTGCTCTGAGTGCGGGAAAAGCTTCATTCGGAGCTCTGCCCTGATCACACATCGGAGAATCCACACAGGTGAGAAACCTTATGGATGCTCTGAGTGTGGGAAACACTTCAGTCAGAGGCCACACCTTACCACACATCAGACAATCCACACGGGCGAGAAACCTTATGAATGCTCTGAGTGTGGGAAACGCTTCATTGATAGTTCAACCCTCATCTCACATCATAGAATCCACACAGGAGAGACGCCTTACACATGCGCTGAATGCGGGAAAAGCTTCAATCAGAGCTCAAACTTTATCAAACATAGGAGAATCCACACAGGTGAGAAACCTCATGGATGCTCTGAGTGTGGAAACACTTCATTCATCGTTCAGCCCTCATCTCACATCAGAGAATCCACACAGGAGAGAAGACCCACATATGCTCAGAGTGCGGGGAAAGCTTCAATCAGAACTCTACCCTGATTGCACATCAGAAAATCCACACAGGAGAGAGACCCTACACATGCTCTGAGTGTGGGAAAAGATTCAATCAGAGCTCAAACCTTATTAAACATCAGGAAATCCACATGCGGTATGTCTACACTACTGGATTATTCCGATTTTACAGAGACCGATTTTTGGAAACATTGTATAAAGTCGAGTGCACGTGGCCACACTAAGCACATTAATTCAGCGGTGTGCATCCATGTACCGAAGCTAGCGTCGAATTCTGGAGCGTTGCAATGTGCGTAGCTATCCCATAGTTCCCATAGTCTCCTCTGCCCATTGGAATTCTGGGTTGAGATACCAATGAATGATGGGGCAAAAACAGTGTCGCATGTGATTCTGGGTAAATGTCATCAGACAATCCTCCCTCCGTGAAAGCAATGGCAGACAATTATTTCACACCCTTTTCCCGGGATTGCCCAGGCAGATGCCATAGCACGGCAACCATGGAGCCCATTCAGCCTTTTTTCACTGTCACCGTATGTCTACTGGATGGTGCTGGCAGATGCGGTGCTGCAGCGCTACACAGCAGCATCCCCTTCCCTTCCCTTGCAGATGGTGCAGCATGACTGATCTCCGTCATCGTCGTCCCCTGATTGCTCCTGGCCGGCCTCGGTGAGGTCGGCCGGGGGCGCCTGGGCGAAAATGAGAATGATTCCCCAGGTCATTCTCTTCTTTAAGTTTTGTCTCCTGGAGATTCACTCCTGCCTGGAATATCATAGCAGCTGGAGGCTGCCCTCCCCTCCCTCCTTTGATCTCTCCTTGCAGAGGCAATAAAGTCAGTGTTGTTTCAAATTCATGCATTCTTTATTACTTCATCACACAAATGGGGGATAACTACTACAGTAGCCCAGGAGGGGTGGGGGAGGAGGGAAGCAATGGGTGGCGTTGTTGCAGGGGCACCCCCTAGAATGGCATGCAGCTCATCATTTCTGTGGGATATCTGGGGCTCTGATCTGGAGCGGCCATTTGCCTCTCTGGTTTTTTAGTAGGCTTGCCTGATATTCTAGGCAGGACTGACTCTCCCTTTAGACAAAACTTGAAGAAGAGAATGACCTCGGGAGTCATTCCCATTTTTGTCCATGCGCCCCCGGCTGACCTCACCGAGGCCGGCCAGGAGCACCCATGACAGCAGCAGACGGTACAGTATGACTGGTAACAGTCATTGTCAACTTGCAATGCAGCAGACGGTACAGTAGAGCTGGTCACCCTCTTGGCTAATTTGCAAAAGGCAAGGGGATGATGCTGTGTAGCGCTGCAGTACCGCATCTGTTAGCAACATCCAGTAGACATACGGTGACATTGAAAAAAGGCGGGAAATAATTTTTTTCCCTTGGTTTCACAGAGGGAGGGTTGGGGGGCTGATGACATATACCCTGAACCACCCGCAACAATGTTTTTGACCCTTCAGGCTTTGGAAGCTCAGCCAAGAATTCAAATGGTTTTCGGACAGTGCGGGAACTGTGGGATAGCTACAGTCGTCAGTCGCTCCTCCCTCCGTGAGCGTCCATTTCATTCTTTGGCTTTCTGTTACGCTTGTCTCAGCTCCTTAAGTTTCACGCAGCACTGGGCCGAGTTCCTGTTGTGGCCTCTGTCCATCATGGCCTTGGAGATTTTTTCAAATGTTTTGGCATTTTGTCTTTTGAACGGAGTTCTTGTAGAATAGATTCATCTCCCCATACAGAGATCAGATTCAGTATCTCCCGTACGGTCCATGATGGAGCTCTTTTTTGATTCTGGGACTGAATGGTCACCTGTGCTGATCAGTGCTCCACGCTGGGCAAATAGGAAATTAAATTCAAAAGTTCCTGGGGCTTTTCCTATCTACCTGGCCAGTGCATCCGAGTTCAGATTGCTGTCCAGAGCGGTCACAATGGTGCACTGTGGGATAGCTCCCGGAGGCCAATACCGTTAGATTGCAGCCTCACTAACTCTAATTCGAAATGGCAAAACCGATTTCAGCGCTACTCCTCATCAGGAGGAGTGCAGCTATCGATACTAAGAGCCCTTTATATCAAAATAAAGAATTTCATTGTGTGGACGGGTGCAGCGTTAATTTGGTTTAAAACGCTGCTATATTCGAAATAAACTCGTAGTGTAGACCAGGAAGGAAGGAAAACCTTCAATCAGAGCTCAAGCCTTATTAGACATCAGAAAATTCACATGAGAGAGAACTGTAATAAATGCCTTGACTAGGGTTGGCCAAAGATTTTTTTAAATCACATTTGTTAATTCCCACAAAGTGATCTTCACATCATCTTCACCGTGGTCTCTCAGCTCCTGCAGATGGGTTGCCTGCTTCTGCCTTTGCAGCTGACCCTTCTTTGGGGTCAATCCTGCGTTCTTTTCTATCAACTTTTTCCTTTTGAGTCGTAGGAGTGTGTGTCCCTCCAGCTAGGAATGTTAATCAGCTCCAGGTGGGGGGGGAGAGTGGTTTGATCCCAACAAGCTACACTGAGGCAAAACTACCTGGGCCTTCCATCCACTAGGGCTGCACATGGTGTTGGCTGCCTGCTAGTGACCTTGGTGTAAAAAGACAGTTATAGTTGTAGTGCAGCTGCAGCCCAGGTGCAGTGGTTGGCATTAGCTTTCCTTTGACCTGACCTAAACTCCATCACTTTTCCTAGTCTAAACAAACCCTGAGCATCACGGTTATACTGTTCCCCATTTCAAAGCAATTGTTAGTCATCAACAAATTGTTTCGTTCCCAGTTGCTCTGATGTTGCTTCAGGTTGTGCTGGAGAACAAATTGTTACTTCCACTTTTCTCACTTAAAATATATTGAACTATAACAAAGAGATGGAACTGGGAGAGAGAGCTCAGTGGTTTGAGCATTGGCCTGCTAAACCTAGGGTTGCGAGTTCAGCCTTTGAAGGGACGATTTGGGGCAAAAATCTGGGGATTGGTCCTGCTTTGAGCAGGGGGGTTGAATTCAATGACCTCTTCAGGTCCCTTCTAACCCTGATATTCTATGAACAGGGCAGGGATAGGGGAAAATGTCACTTCACCCTCTCTAACAACAGAAGAAGCTAGGGTAAGTCAGAGGGCTTCCCTATCACCATCCAAACCATTCAGTTGGGAAGGTCAATATATTTTCTAAAGGGCTGTGAAGAAGGGAGTGGGTGGGTGAGATTCTGTGGCCTGCATTGTGCAGGAGGTCAGACTAGATGATCATAATGGTCCCTTCTGACCTTAAACTCTATGAGACTATAAGATACCCATGCATTTGGCACCCAAAGCAGTTGTGGCCCAGGCCCTGCAGGAGGTTGCTCGTGAAGAGATCTCCTTCCTAATCAGGTGCGGGTTGCCTGTTATTTGGGAAATGCAATTCCCATCTAGGTAGGGAAGAGGAAAATGGAAGTGATGTTTCTGTTCAGTCACCCCTGGGCGATGCTGCAAATATGTAGAAAATGAAATCCGTGTTGAATGTGATATAGCTGCAGAAAGAGACCTATTTTCCATAGATACCTGACATTTGGTGTTTTACAAGGATTCTAAGCCACACCTGAATTTAGTCCCTAATTTAAATCTGTGCCACCAGATTAAAGAAATAAAGGGCATATTTGGGGGAGGGGAGGAGTTATACTTCACTATTGCTACTGATCTTTTATGTGCTTGGTGAAGAATTCTACACCAGAGAAGTATAAAATTACTCCAAGAAAAGTCAAAGATTTGACAAGGACGCAGGTAGAAATCGCATGTACTAGTGGTTGATTTTTCGCCCCAGTGATGGAAGCTATGGTGACCTGTGGCCCAGGTAAACTATTTTTAGAATGCTGCTCCCTAGTTAAGTGGCATTGGTCTCACTCCTAAAGGATGCCATTATTAAATTGGGAACAACTGTCTTTTACCATTTGGATCGAAAGTTTCATGAAGCACAGAGAGAGAAACATCTGATTGCTTCAGAGCCAATCCATGCCTATGGGTCCCAATCTAGCTGCCTTTTTGGACAAGAAGCAGTTCCATGCTGGGCAAATTATGGTAGCTAATGAGGGAATGTATCAGATTCCAAGTTCAGACTGCAGGATACATGAATGCTGAGTCCTGACTCTGTGGTTTGGTCTCTTAGTTTTGCTATTAAGTCTTATGCATTTGTATCACTTCTCCACCTGTTGCTACTCTGAAGGATTAGAAAATGTGATAATAGAACACAGGTGTTTTTTCTCATGATGCAGCCTTCCCACGTAGCGTGAGAGCCCTTCCACCTACACTTATGGGAGAAGACACAGGCGAAATGAACTCACATAAATGGAAGACTCCTAGGTTATTGTAGAATGTGACTTCACACAAAACTCAATGGTGGAAATGGGAATTAAGAGAAAACTGCCCTATAGGTTTATATTTTGTAATCTTTGAATAAGTTGTTACCAGTGACAATGAAATTAAACATGAAGTTAATTAGTGTAAAGTAAGAGGCTGATTATGTGATAACTTTCAGTGTTACTATATAATTCAGGTTTTCTTCTAGTTCTCTCCCGCCCCTCCTACTATATTGGAAATGGTGGCTAATCCTGAAAAGTAAAACCTCACTCCAAAGGAATTAGAGCGGGGGAACATGTGGGAGAAATAGCATGTATGAAAATAGAGCCCCAGTGTAGACTGTAATTATTTCTCTTTCAAATGGAATTTATTTTGATAAACTTTAAAATAAATATTCTGTGAAGAGGAAAATTGCTTGAGTCAAGATGTGTAACCTTCTACCGAGTTAGAGGGTAACAGCCACATAGTCCCCAATTTGCTTGTTTGCTAAACAAAGACACATCGGGCGGAGAGGTCAGAATTTAAAATGGTGATGGATGCAGGATGATTGATTTTTGCAACCGGTTATTTTTATGGGTGCTGAGACTGTTTTTCCTTTTGAGGAGGCAGCTGTTAGAGCCCAGCTGCTTACCCTCAGGCCTGGCCATGGAAACCTCCCGTAACTGGCCTTTGTTTCTTTCACGTTTGATACCTTTGGGGTTCACACGTCCACACTGCATGCGGTTTACGGCAGCAGATACTTTGAGAAAACTGCCGGGCTCAGTCGGGCTCTTCCAAACTGACGTTGGCCCAAACTCTGCCTCACTTCATCTAGAGTGGGACATGTCTGTATCGAAGGATTGGTTCACACCTGATTTGCCCAGACACCTCGCAGGAGGTGTGGTAAGATGGGGTAAGCTGGAATCTACAACGATAAAGTAAAAGGTAAGGGTGGGAGTCCTTCAGCTTTCAGCTCAACAAGCGTGTTCTGTTCATTCTCTCTGAAGCATCTGGCACTGGTCACTCTCAGGCAGCACACTGGGCTAGATGGCCCATTGGTTTGACCTAGTATGACCTGTCTTGTGTTCTTATGTAAGTCATCTAAGGGAGACTGACTTCCAGGATCCCAGGACTGATCCTCTGGGGAATGAAGCACAACAGTGACAGGCTGTGCAGCCTGCACTAGTCTCCTGTACCTGAAAAGCCTGCTAGCCCGAAGTGCTGGGCCAGCTATGCCAGTACCTGGTTCCTCAACTGCAGCTACAGGTCCTGCTCCATGTGACTCCAAAGCCAAAGAGCTGCAGAGATCCAACCCTCATAATCTTTGCCATTTATTTTCCTTTTTCTATTATTAGTGATGCAATAGTGAAATCTAAGGAGAAAACTAATTCACTTTGAGGCTGTGGGCTAAATATAAGCAATAATTTGGTTTCGGTATTGAAATGTTCAGCTCTCCAAATTTGGGATGCACTGCCGGGTGAAAACCTCTGATTGGGGTTTTGGTACCACTAAATATGCACCTGCCTCCTTGGGTTGCTGTTCTAGGATTTATAAGGGTTGATTTTCTGCTGTATTCTTCTGATGGTTTGACTAAATTGATGACTTGATTCCAACGCAATATCCTAGTTAACTCGTTGATTTACTGATTTGACCTGAACTTTATCACTGTATTGTTTAACCTTTCATTAGCTAGTCGTTTAGCCTTAGCGATGTATGTTCTTGGTTGTATTTGTTCATGTTAATAAAACATGAAACTGGGATATTGAGTCATTTCTTTCAATAAGCAACAAGGGCTGGAACTGTGGAGAATGTGAACGGAGATCAGACATTGGACGTCTGAGCCTTATCAGATTTGTCTAAATTAACAGTGTGTTTCCCAAAGGGGAGCAATGGAGGGGGCATCTATCTTAGCTCCAGCTGCGGCCGGGTGGGGAGGGAGAGCTCAGACCATCACAAGGGAAAATAAGCTCCCCTACCCAGGCTTTCAGGAATTTGGGGAGGGTGCAGTGTGTCTGAGTGAGGAGAGATCAGTGAGGTGGGGCTGATCTGAGTAGGGGTCAGGGGTCTTGCTCTGCAGCCACTCTCATGGCCCTGCCCAATCCTTACCCCAGTCTGATTTGCCCAGGGGTTGGGCCTTGTCAGGCCAAGATGGGGTTGGAGCTCTGGTTGGAAGGGCTGTAAAAGGTAGTGAACAGTTTGTAGATTTCAGCCAGCAGGGTGTTGGTAGAGTAAATGTGTGTGTTTAAAGGGACGCTGCTGACAGAGGACAGGATGAAGGTGGTGCAGGCAACTGTAACTGCGTCTCCTGCTTTTCAGAAGTTTGAGTTTTGCGGCTGCAGAGGTTCTGCAAGGGGCTGATATTGCTCCAGCCAATCTTAACTCTGCATTAAGGAAGGGTTTTGCCCTTTAATGATTAATTCTCCCTCAGTACTAACTGGGCTCTGAGGCTGACCCCAAGCTAAATGCTTAGAAAGAAAACAATGAAAATATCAACTGTCCATGACTCGTTTAAAACAAATCCTGTCCCTCCTGTCTGCACTGGCAATGATGAGAGGAAACCAAGCCAAGTGATTCATCCCTCGGGAGAAGTTTAACCACTTCCATTCTCTGTATCTTTACTGTAACGGAAAGGAACAAGAAAAGCAAATGGAGTTCACAGAGAAAAAGTGGCAGATTTCTTTTCTCTCCAAAGCTCTGAGAGCAAACCCTGTTCTCCACATGACCCTCTTCTTTATATTTAACTCCTCCCCATTGGGCTGGATTACTGCTAGTAGCACATCCTCGCTCTGCTTCCTTCAGCGTCTCAGTGTGATTACGATTAGATGAGTAATGTCCGTCCTTTCCCCTTCAACCTGCAAAGGAAACTTCTGCTTCACCACACCAGCTAACAAGAAGTCATGAAAGCAGTTTCCTTGGGAATCCAGTCCTTGTATTACCACCAAAAACACTAGACTGAGAATTGGTTCTTTAAAATCAATGTCTTCAACTAAGGCCTGGTCTACACTAGGTGGGGGGGGGGGTCGATCTAAGGTACGCAACTTCAGCTACGTGAATAGCGTAGCTGAAGTCGAAGTACCTTAGCTAGAATTACTTACCCGTCCTCACGGCGCGGGATCGACGTCCACGGCTCCCCCGTCGACTCCGCTACCGCCACTCACTCTGGTGGAGTTCCGGAGTCAACGGGAGCGTGTTCAGGGTTCGATATCGCATCTAGATGAGACGCGATATATCGAACTCCGAGAAATCGATTGCTACCCGCCGATCTGGCGGGGAGTGAAGACATACCCTAAGAGGCTATATTCTGATCTCACAGGACCAGCCGCCCACCCAGGTCAATATATAACTTAGATATTTCCCCAAAATCACATTGATGCCAATCCTTCAGTATCTAAATGCTAAAGGTTTATTTATAGAAAGAAAGAAAGAAAGAAAGAAAGAAAGAAAGAAAGAAAGAAAGAAAGAAAGAAAGAAAGAAAGAAAGAAAGAAAGAAAGAAAGGTGAGAATTAAAATTGGTTAAAGGAATCAAATACAATAATTGCAAAGTTCTTGGTTCAGGCTTATAGCAGTGATAGAATAAACTGCTGGCTTGATAAGTCTTTGGGTGCTTCCAAGTCACTGGAAGTGCCTCTCCCTTGGTTAGATGCTCCCATTAGTATAAGTCCATAGTCCAGATGTTTGAGCAGGAAAGAGGCTGGAGCAGGCTAGAGGCACAGTGGAGATGTTTCCAGGGCCTCTTTTAACTTCTGCCATATGAAGGGAAACCCATTGTTTCAAAGTCCTCAGCACAGCTAGTGGAAAATCACAGGTGAAAGATGGGAGCTTGGAGTCACATGGGCAAGTCCCTGTCCATGCCCCATTTTGCTCAGTCATTGCAGGATGGATACTTTGCAGGATACGTCAGATAGAACATTCACAGAAAAGTCCGTTCAGTGTAGATGGGTGCCTCCCATGGTCCATTGTGAATTAAGTGTCCGTTCGATGGGCCACCACTGGCTAACAGCTCACTTCAGCGGATGCATAGAATGGAACACAGAAAGAAGATATTTATACATACAGAGACCGTGAAAAGGTGGAAGTAGCCATACCAACTCTAAGAGGCCAATCAACTGAGATGAGCAATCATCAGCAGGAGAAAAACCTTTGAAGTGATAATCAAGATGACCCACAGAAGGTGTGAGGACACTTAACGTGGAGAAATAGATTCAATTAGTGAAATGACCCAACCATTCCCAGTCTCTGTTTAAAACTAAGTTAATTTTATCTAATTTGCATATTAATTCAAGTTCAGCAGTCTCTCTTTGGAGTCTGTTTTGAAGTTTTTTTGTTGCAAAATTGCCACCTTCAAGTCTGTCACTGAGTGGTTAGAGAGGCTGAAGTGTTCTCCTACTGGGTTTTGAATGTTATTCTTCCTGATGTCAGATTTGTGTCCATTTATTCTTTTGCATAGAGACTGTCCGGTTTGGCCAATGTACCTATGGCAGAGAGGCATTGCTGGCCCATGATGGCATAGATCACTTTGGTAGATGTGCAGGTGAATGATGGCGTGGCCACTTTGGAGAAGTGGGGCTCCAGAGTGTCCAGCCCCTGCTGCTGTGCCAAGAAGCACAGACGTGGGACAGCATGGCGGAAGCTGAGCTGTTTGGTCCTGTCCTCCACTGGGCACAAGCTGTCATTGTCTCGCCAGGCTGGGACAATGGTCGGTCTTGGGGCTGGTCTATTTGCTCTGAACCTCAGATCATGTGCTCTGATCCATGAACAGCACGTCAGGATCAAGGCACATGTCCTGGACCCCAGACCCCAGCTGCAGAAGCCTTGGTAGGATGGATGGAGTGGCCGTGAGGACAGGAACTGCAGTGTCCCTAGGACAGAAGAGCTGATTCCCTGAGGCTCCTCCTGTATCTCAGGGTCTCCCTAGAAAGGAGCCAGTGACTTTTCTCAGGGTCCCATGTCCTGCATCTCACAGGTGTTGGTTTCAGTCTCTCAGGCCCCAGCCAGGCCTGGTGCTCACTGTTAGTGCTTAATGCAACCGTGCAGAGCTCTGGCTGAGAGTCCCAGCTCCTTCCCTCTGCTCCCTGCGCCCCGCCCCAGGAGGCGTAAGGGTCCCAACATTGCACTGCACTGACAGCTCTGGGAACGTGGGCGGCTTGGGTCCAAGCTGGGAGGACACAACGGAAACAGGACTCTTCTAGTCTCTCCTTTGCAGCCCCCTGACGGGGTTAAGGGGAAATTCCGCCCCAGACCGGCCCATTCTACTCACCTCCAAGAGGTGCTGCAGCTTAGCTGGGGTGGGGGTCTCAGTGAGCAGGCACCCGACCATGGCGTCCAGCCTCTGTAAATAGGTGTTGTGCAGAGCCTGCAAGAAGCGGGAACACCCGTCAGTCATGGGACATGGGGCTACACCAGTCACGGGACCAGGGGGGTTCTCTGAGAGCCCTGGCCAGACCCAAAAGGCACATCCTGGCCTCTCCCATTCACATCATTCCAAGGACACTTGGCAAGAGTTCCTAGTCGGATGCCTGCTGGCTCCTCAATCCTTGGCCTTAGCAGTTCTCTGTGCAGGGGCTGGTACCCAGCAGACTAGGGACCAGCCAAACTGCAATGGGTGGGAAGAAGGATCCCCGGGAGAGTCCAGGCAGCAGAACACAGAATGAGGAGAGGGAAGGCTGGGATCAGCCACAGAGGGGTAATACAATCTCCCCTGGAGGGAAGGGGCCCTCCCTGCCAGTTTGTCTCGGGCCTGTTCCCAGCTCTGCTCACTCCTCCCTATTCTCAGCAGCTCCATCAAACCAAGGAGCAGGGACCAGAGGCGGCTCCTGCTCCTGGGACAGGGAAGTAGGATCGTGACCTACCTGGAAGTGGGCGGTATCCTGCCCAGTGCCCATCGTGAAGATGGTGCAAAGAAGAGCCCGCAGGAGGAGTGATTCCAGCTCCAGGGCAAGCAGCGGCTTCAGTTTGCTGCGGGGAGAGAAGAGCCCGTGTTATCCTTGGCGGCACCGGAGTGGCGCTGGCACTGCCATGGCCATGACCCCCTCCCCCGCAGTGATCCCCTCCCTACGGCCGCTGTAACGTTCCTGGAGTGAAATCACCCCCCAGCCAGGAAAGTGGAGACGTTCCCGCCTCCTCTGCTGGGGGATGGGAACAGCCACAGCTGGGGTAATCTAGGCCGGAGAAGATCTGGGACTCCCGGCCCAGACCCGATCAGCACCAGGGTTAAGGCAGCTGGATGGGACGGTCCTGGTACCTGAGGCTGCAAACTGCAGCCATGGAGCTGGAGATGATGGAGGTTGGCTCTGGCACCATGGGCAGATTTTCAATCAGCTCCTGAGAGACCCCAAGAAGATAAATTTGCATGTGAGACTCAGGCCCCGCAGACCCACAGGCACTTTCCAGGGAGGAGGCCAAAGTGCTCTGCAGAAACAGCCAGTGTCACTCCCAACCCCAACCAGCTGGGCCCCCCATTCCTCCCATCCATCACACGTCCTTCCCCTCCCCTCCTCCGGCCTTACAATTCCCCACTGCCAGCTCCCGATTGGTGTCAGAAGCTCTCCCTTCCCTGCTCCCCAGCCCTCAGCCACAGGAACCACTGTCCTCTGCTTCCCCCTCTGGCCCCACCAACTCTTTCTCTCGTTTCTGGGTCCCTCGCCCCAGGGGCCAGACACGGGGTCCCACTCACTGCAATGCTCTCCACGAGGGCCGCTTTGGAGACGTGGGGCTCCAGAGTGTTCAGCCCCTGCTGCTGTGCCAAGAAGTACAGACGTGGGACACTACGGAGGAAGCGGAGCTGTTTGGCCATCAACTAGGAGTGGGGTGGGGGGAGAGAGAGAGACAGTTAGGTAGGGACCTCCCAACCCACCTACACCAGCTCCATGGCTCAGGAACCCCATGGAGTTGGACAGGAAAGCCGCCCGCTTCCCGATACCAGTGTCGCCCTGCACAGACTGGGGTTGTAACTGGGACAGTGTCTGTGGGGAGTGGACACCTTGGCCTGTGTGGAGACAAATGCCCCACTTTGGGGTGCCAGGTAACAAGGGAGCAGTTCCCCCCATTGGGGGTGATGGATTCTCTGGGACAAGACCCCCCTGTGTGGGTGGGGATGGAAGAAGGGGCAGGGCAGACTCAGGGGCAGCGCAGCTGTAAGATTTTTGTACCTCAGCTCTGCCCTGGAGGTAGTCCTGGATGACCCTGATGGTGTCTTGTTCAGGGACACCTCCTCCTCCTCCTTCTCTTCATCCACCTCCTCAGCCCACTGCTGCTGGGCCCTGGGGCTCTCTGCACCAGGGAGAGCAGGAGAAAGGACAATCCCTGCTGCCACTGGGGGATGCAGTGTAGAGAAATGGCTCAATGTCCCCCATCCTCAACAAGGAGCCCCATGGCACAGAGGGCCGCACCCTGCCCCTCCCAGAGACACCCTCAGGCCCATCAGCCTCAGGGCCCCGTGGCTGTCAGCCCCCCCCCCCAACCTCATCAGGGGAGGCTGGAGCTCCCCGGACTCTGCCCAGCATCCCCTGCTACAGGGTGCAGCTGTGCCACCTCCACTGGTGTTAGTGGGGCTCCCATGTCTCAGTCCTGGCGTCTTGGTGACCCAATGGGTACAGGGTGTTATTAGTCCCCTACTGCCCCCATCCTTCCCCCTGTCCCCTGGGTCTCCCCTCACCTGCACAGAGGGAGCCTTCAGCCTCAGGGCTGTCAGACCCCACAGAGGAGGTGCTGGCCCTCAGGAGTAGGCAGAGCTGCCGGTCCCCATGCCGGAGCCGCCCAGCTCCTGCTCGGCTGGCTGGGGCCTCGGTGGCCAGGCTGGTGGATAGCTCCTGCTGGGCCCTGGGGCTGGGCTCCTGGCTCCTCTGCTTCCTGGAAAGGAAGCCGCAGAGCCACCTTGCCCGGCTCCTGCCCTCGCCTGGGTCCCTCCTACATAGCATCACCCGGGCCATCTCCATTTGGGACCAGAAGGTGCCTCAGGGCCTGCTAAGGAGCTGGTCTTTTCCTCTTCCTCCAGAAGGTCAGGGAGCTTCTCCACTTTGCCTGCCCACTGGCCTCTTCCTCGCCCGCGGGGACAGAGGGGCCACTCTCCTCCTGGGCAAGACGGACACTGCTCCCTACTGGCTCCAGAGCCACCTGCCCAGCCTTCCTCCTCAGCATCCGCTTCCCCCGCACCCTCCTGAACTGAGTGGGGAGCAGCCATGAGTCTGGGCTCAAGGCAGCTCTCATTAATGGGCCTGCCTGCTCCCCTGCCTACGTCCTCTGCTGAGGCAATTCCTCCTCCCCACACACCCCACCCCAGGGCAGGGGGGCTGCCGTCCACACGCACTGGCAGCAGCTCACAGCACAGGCTGCTCCCAATGTTCCCCCTCACCCAATAGGGCCCTGTGAAACTGGGAGAGTCTCATTCTTTCAGAGCAATGGGGCTCTCCGTTAGTTTGGACAAGCCGCTCCCTCCACCCCAGTAGACCCCGCTCCCTCCCAGGCCAGAGAAAGAGCGGAACCCGGATAGTCCTAAATGAAAGTTCGTTCACACGGTGCCAATCCCAGGAGGGAGGAGTCGCCCTCAGTTCCCACTGATTTCACTGCTTGCCATTGTGGGTGTTCAGCACCTGGCAGGTTCTGCCCTCCCCAAAGACTCTCGACGTTGGGAACAATCTCCTGGAAGGGAAAGGCTGGGAGCCCTATTGCTGGGCCATTCCCACCCCACTGGCGATGGCTCTGGAGACCTCCACTCACTTGCTCTAGATGAGATGGAGCTGGATGGCAGATGCGCTCTTCCTCAATCTCCTCCACCCAGGTGGGCTGGAAAGGGTGCTGCACAATGCCCTGCCAGTAGGGTAGAGGGTAGAAGCCAGGAGACCGAAAGTGGCTGTGAAAACAAGACAATGTTTTATTGCCAGGGAATGGATAAATTCAGCCTAGCAACTGGGGGTTCACAACACTCACCTACGGCCAGCAGGACACCCCCCATCTCCAGGTCTCCTAGCACCTCACGCACATTCCTGAAGCGTGACGGCCCAAGGGCTCTAGGGCATTTCTTCAGAGGTGTCGCTTGTCGTCGTCTTTGCTGTTGTCATGTTCCATTCTATAGGAGTTTATAAAAATATGCTAATGAGTGTGAATATAATGTAACTGCAGTATGCTTCATGCAAAAGGTCTCTTGTAAGGTATCATTACAAGGCTTATAATCTACTGAGTGTGGTCATCCTATTTGTATAAATGTATCACTTTTTTATCTGTATCTGAGTGGAAGGGAACAAATGGGGCAGCCATCGTGAGAAATCCACTAGCTACCACCTGAGCTGGAACAAAGGCTGGACCAGGGGAAAGGAGTGTGAGGAGGGCTCCAGGGAGGCATGGCAAGGCCCAGCCCAGCCCAGCCGAGTGGCTCCCTCCAGTCCGTTCCCGACTGAGCGGCTCCCTTCGGCCTGGCTTCGTCCGCCCCTGCCTGGCCCCAGCTGAGTACCCCAGGCCCAGCCCGGTCCCAGCCTGGCCACGGCTGTTTTGACCATATATGGCCTGTGACGTTATGGGTGTAATATAATCTCTCATTGAAGGCGACAGGGCCAGAAAGAGTTAATTAACTCACAGACTGACTTAACCCTTTAAAGACTGGTTAGAAGATATGTAAAAATCCACCCACTTTCCTTTTGAAAGAGCCCGTGTGGATAGCTTTGAAAAGGTCTCAGATGGAGTAAGGGCTGTTAAGAAAGTTGAGCAGCTCTATAAGCAAGTGGCTGTGTTTGGCCAGCTGGTTGGGAAGACAATGGTGTTGGAACAGGAATGTCTCCATTCTGATTCTTTAAGTGAGCAGTCTGTGCTTCTGTGTTGATGCAAATTACTTGGCTGGCAGGGAGAAGACTTGCTAATGGCTGTTAGCAAAGAGAGCCCACCCCATCAGCCAGTAAATTCTGTTAAGCAAGAAATAACAGTGTTTGATCATTCAAAACAAGGACGAACTTAGCACAGGGCAGCCACAGGTTCATGGGTGGCAAGTCTGTAGAAATTTAGGTGGTGCTCAGAACCTGCCTCAACTCTGCCCCCACCTGCCTAAGGCTCTGAGAGGGGTCTCGGCGGGAGGTCTGGGGAGCAGATCCTGGGCTGGGGATTAGGTCCAGGGTGCAGGCTTTGGGATGGAGTTTGGGTGCTGGGTGCAGGCTCTGGGCTGGGGCAGGGGTGGGTGTGCAGGAGGGGTGAAGGGTGCAGGCTTTGGGACGGAGTTTGGGGTTGGGAAGGTGTGTGGGAAGGGGGTGCACCTTCTGGGACGGGAGTTGGGGGATAGGAGGGAGTACAGGGGTGAGGGCTGTGGAGCTGAGGATGAGGGATTCATGATGTGGGGGGGCTCAGGACTGGGTCAGAGGATAAGGGTGCAGGGGGATGAGGTTTGGGGCTGAGGATGAGGAGTTCATGCTGCAGGGGCGCTCAGGATGGGGCTGAGGATTAGGTGCAGGGGATGAGGGTTGGGGCTCAGGATTAGGTGGGGGCAGGAGGGCTCTGGCTGGGGTTGAGGATTAGGGTGCGGGGGGATGAGGGCTCCGGCTCAGGCTGAGGATTAGGGTGCAGGGGGATGAGGGCTCTGGCTGGGGCGGAGGGTTTGGGGCTTTGGAGAGGCTCAGGGTAAGGGCCGGGGCCCGATTCAGGCAGGGCCGAGGGAGAGACCCAGCTCCAAATATTGCTGGAGCAGGGCACCCGGCCCCTGAATATTCCTGGAGCCCGGGCACCGCAGGTGTATATAACCTGCCGCCTATGCACGGGTTAACCCTATAAGGTGCAAACCCCAATGGTATTGAGCTAAAGGTGTGGCATGATGACAAAAATGATTGTAGGTGGACCCTTGCAATGAATTTGTTGTTATCACTAATGGTAATTTTTGTAACTAATGTGTTGCTATTACCAAGAACTGTAAAAATGTTCCAGCTAAGGTGACCAGATGTCCCCATTTTATAGGGACAGTCCCAATATTTGGGGCTTTTTCTTATATAGGCTCCTATTACGCCCCACGCCCTGTCCTGATTTTTCACACTTGCCGCCTGGTCACCCACATGTGTGGGTCCCAGCTGCTCCCTGCTCCTCACTGAAGCAGGTGTGCAGGGTTACTGCCCTGGGAACTGCAGGGCATCAGTGGACATGGGGCTGGCTGGAGGCAGGGCAGGGGCTGACTGGAGGTAGGGTCTGGCTGCAGGCAGGGCAACGGGTGCAGGGCTGGTGCGGGCAGGACAGGGTGTGCGGCAGGGGCGGGCAGGAGACAGGCTGGCTGAGGGCAGGGAGTGCGGGGCTGGCTGGAGACCGGGCTGGAGGCAGGGCAGGGAATGCGGGGCTGGCTGGAGACGGGCCGGTCAGGCAGGGCTGGTGCAGGCAGGGGCTGGCTGCGGACAGGGGTGCAGCCCACCCTGTACGGTGGTTGCCCCTCTTCCTCCCTCCCCACCAGGGTAGCAGCAGCAGCCTGGCTCAGGGGCTATTTAAAGGGCCCAGGGCTCCCTGCTTCTACCGCCCCAGCCCTTTAAATAGCCGCCAAAGCTGCACCACTTCCCAGAGCTCCCCAGGCCCTTTAAATACCCCCCGCCCGGAAGAAGCCGTGTTATACCAATATAATAAAAACCAACAGGATCTAATTAAGAGGGATAAGGCAAAGATGCCACATTTATTGTAAATACCATAACAAAACAAAAGACAACAGTAAACAACGTTGTTTTACTACTTATTTCTATCACTACTTATTCCTTATACACACACACACACACACACACACACATATATTCATTCACACAATCATTCATTCAGGTTCTGTACAGATGTTATAGTTACCAGCCTAGACATTGCTCATGGCAAGTTACTGGCCAGGTATCTTGGTCATGAGGATGGAGCCAAGTCTGTGTCAGATGCATTTGATGCTCCTGGAGGCTGGCAGCAGAACCATAGACTCAGGCTGTGGCTACACTTAGCACTTCAAAGCGCTGCCGCGGTAGCGCTGCTGTGGCAGCGCTTTGAAGCGCTAAGTGTAGTCAAAGCACCAGCGCTGGGAGAAAGCTCTCCCAGCGCTGTCCGTACTCCACCTCCCTGTGGGGAATAACGGACAGCGCTGGGAGCCGCGCCGCAATTTGCAGCGCTGGAGAGGGTGTGTTTTCACACCCTGCTGCAGCGCTGCAAATTTGTAAGTGTAGCCAAGCCCTCAAAGTCCTCAGTCTTTAGAGTCCAGTTTGATAGGAATTTATTCCTATGTCAGTCCATGAGACTGTTCATTTTGCTGTTGCTAAATCAATCAGCAGGTGGCTGGCTCCATTCTGTCAGATGCTTGTTTTTCCTTCCTTTGAGGTAGTGGGGGTCATCTGGTTGATCCCACTTGACACCTTCTTCAGCCGACACTGAATTCTTCAGGCTGGTAACTTCCTAACCATTCATTCATTGTTTAAACTAGGCATGCATTCACATACATTCTCTATCTTAATTACATCTAGTTCACTGTCTTTTTACCTTTAGGGGTGTTACCAATTTATGTGACCCTCCCTGTCTTTTAACAAGCAAAGATAAAGTGAGATGAAAACTTACAGAGGGTGGGGATCTCTATTTATACACTATAACAGCTACTGTTTTGGCTTACTTAGAGATAATTAATGTTTAACAAGTTTTATACAAAGTATTTCTTTGAGCTTAACAAGTTTTATACCAAGTATCTCTTTGAGCAGGCTTCACACAGATACAGCTGGTGGCTTGCAGGTTAGAGGCTAAATGTTGGGAATCACAAATTTACTTCTAACATAAACCTTAAGTTATAAAGTATTAATTAACAATAAATTAATAAATCATTTCTTTTATAAACCATGTTTAATATAAACCTTCTTTAATATCCCTACAGCCGGGCCACCCGGTACAGCTCACCTGCTCTTGCCAGTACACTGTACTGGGGCTTGGGCACAGGGCCCTCTAGGGGCGGGGCCCGATTCAGGGGAATTGGTTGAATTGGCCTAAAGCTGGCCCTGCTGGCTGCTCCAGCCTTTTTATAGGCAGAGGCTGGCTGGTGTGTCACACAATCTCTTTATTACTCGCCTGAGATGGGTCACCTGTTACTTGTGGCTCTGAATATGCATATAAGGAAAATCCCAAAAGGTCTGACCATCTATGGCCATCAGGTAGCAGTGATATGGAAGTGCCATCACCACAGCGGTGACCATAAAGTCAGGTGTTTTGACCACCTATGGCCTGTGATGTTATGGGCGTAATATAATATCTTATTCAGCCAATCACTCAGACAAAGAAGTTGTTTATATCTGCAGAAGATAATGCTGCCTGCTTCTTGTTTACACTTCTCTGCACGAGATGTCACTATTGTTTCATTGGCAATGGAGTGTGATGTCACAGACTGTGTACATCATCATGTAATGACTGACTGCACCCACCACTTTTAAACTACTTGGTTTGCACCCATGCCCTTAATCCTGTCCTAAAATTACCTTTTCATGTCACTAAGCTCTCTTCTTGCTGTGGGGTACTGTAGGTGTGAGGCAGGGCGGGTTGGGAGAAGAAATATTCTTTATCTGAAGAAGTGATCTGTATGAGGAAAACATTTGAAAACTTGTTTACTGAGTAATGTGAGTTCTTCACTCTACTTGATAGCATTTCTCTGCTTGTAACATGAACTTGTGAACACCACATCCAAGCAATTCCAAAATTCCAGGAATATTCTAGGCATCAGTGAGCAGAACCGTATTGGTTTTGGTGAAAATTGGAATGGGAAATAGACCAGTCGTGCTTAAGTTAGGTTTGGCGCCTAACTCCTATTGAAATCAGTGGGTGTTATGCACCTAATCTGCTGGTGCAATTTTCAAAAGCACCTTTAAGCATCTGTTTGCATCTTAAGCACCTAAATATCTTTGAAACACTGGTCCTTCATCTCTGCCTCAGTTCCCCATCTATAAATGGAGGTTAATAATACTTTATCCTACTGTTTGCCTATCTTGTCTATTTGTTTAGATTGTATTTGAGGCACGGGACAATCTCTTACTATGTTTTTGTAATGGGACCCTGAATTTTGGTTGGGACATCTAAACACTACCATAAAACAAAAAATGATCAGCCCCATAATATAAAGGCCCACCAATGATCTATTTTTCAGGGCAAGTCACAGGCCCAGCTGCCTCAGAGGAAAGTCTGAGAAACACAATATCAAACAATTATGGATTAACCTGCCCATAGGAGAAGGTTCTTCCTGACCCCTATCAGTTGGTGGTAGGCTTATATCCTGAAGCATAAGGATTTATATCCCTTCTACATTTTGTATACCAGCGAAGTTTGGATGATATGGTCCATATAAATGTCTAATCCTTTTCTGAATCAGCAGCGTCTCACCCAGGAAACTCAACGCCAATATCCTGAGGAGAGAGAGACACACACACAATCAGACAGAGACTTAGGGCTTCCCCCACCTTTAGCAACAACTGAAACCCCCTCCCCACAGAGGCATGTCCTGATTTTATTTGCCCCCATGTTAATCCAGCCCAGAGCCTGCCCCCCCCCCCGGCCTGGTGACAGTGAGTGAGGGCAGGGGAGGGAGGGGGCCGGCGTGAGCAGGGCAGGGCCTCGGGGAGGGGCCACGGCAGATCCGGGGCTGCTCTGAGGGTCACAAAGGGCCCGTGGGCGCGAAGAGGCTGCAGCCCCGGAACTGCCGGACAACGCACAGCTTGACTCTGCCCCTCGGTCCCTGCGCACACGGGACGGGACCTCGCCCGGCCCCGCGGCCCCAGGCCGCCGCTCGTGGGGCTGCTCCCCGGCAGCTCAGCCCCTGCCCCACCTGCTGCTGCGGGGGGGGGGGGTGAAGCCCTTTCACTCCGCGCTGCCTCTGCCCTATGACCCCCCCGCCCCAGCCCGGCTCCCGGGGCAGGGGCGCGGCAGGGGCTGGGCCTGGCGCCTGGCACTGGGGGTCTGAGCCCCAGCCCGTGCGGAGCCGCCACTCACCGTCCCCGCCTCAGCGCCTCGGACCTGCCCCGCCCGGCCGCCGGCTGCCCCGCGCTTCGCTCGAGCCCCAGCAGCGCCGGGCGGAGTCCCACTGGTGCCGCCGCGGGACTGAGCCGCGCAACCCCGCGGCTCCTCGGGCTGGGGCCGCCCTGGCCGCGAGCGGGATTCGAATCCCAACGGCCGCAGCGCGCCGGGCGGGCGGGGCGGCGGCCTCGGGCGAGGGAAGCGGGCATTACCTCGCGCCGAGTCTCTGTCCCGCGCCTCTCCGCCAATCAGGAGCGGGAGGGGCACGGCGAAGTGACGGGATAGGGCCCCTCCTCCACTAGAGGCCGCCTGCCAGAGGGAGAACTACACTACCCAGTGTGCACTGGGAGGGGCGCGTTGTCTGAGCAACCAGGCCGTCCCTGCCGCTCTGAGAAGAGCCAGGAACTACAACTCCCAGCCTGCCCCGGGCGCCCCGTCCTCTCGAGCCCAGGGAAGGGCGGGTCCCTGGGTCAACCTGACACCTCTCCCCCCCACCCCCGTGCAGTGTATTGACCTGCCCCGCGTAGGAACGTGCCGCGCTGCTTCGCCCCCTGCACAGAGCAGCTGAGCGGGGCGGGGGGAGGGGCGAGGACCGGGGCCGCCGAAGCTCCCGCCCCCCAAACCTGGCGGGGGGGGGCAGGTCTGTGCGGGGCAGGTGAGTGCCGGGTCTGTCTCCGTCCGGTGACTTTACACCTGTGTCTGCACCGCGGGGATGGTCCCAGCGCCCCTTGTTTGCTGGGGCTCTAACCCCCCCCCCCCCGGGGTGAGCTGGTTTCTGTGCGTGTCTGAGGAGCCTTGTACCCGGCTACTGGTCAGCGCCCCTCACTCCCGCTGTCCCTCCCCAGCCACCCCCCCTTCCTCCTCCCTCGGGCGAGCCCGGCTTTGAACACCCCCTGCAGTAACAGTGTCACCCACAGACAAAGCTGCCACTGAACTGAATTAACCCTCCTCATCCCCGAGCCCCCCCTCGCTCTGCCCGTTCCCCCAAAGCCCTGCCCCTGCCCCTGAGGTCCTGCCCTCACGCTGCCCCTGCCCCCGAGGTCCCTGCCTCACATCACCTGTCCCTTCCTCCAATGCCCCACCTCACTCTGCCCCTTCCCGAATCCCCACTCCCGCACTGCCCCTCCCCAATACACCCCTCCTCTGCCCTCACATTGCCCCTTCCCCCAAGCTCCCGCCCCTGCACCACCCAGTGACCCAGGAGCAGGCCAGACCCGGGACGGGGGAGGCATAAACATGCTTTGCTCTGCCACAGACTTCCGAGTGTCCTTGGGCACATCACTCAGCCTCTCTGGGCCTCAATTCTCCCATGCGGGAAATGGGGCTATGTGGTGCTTCCCGCCTTCGCACGAGCCTGGGAGGAGAACTACCCTACAAATTAGGAAGATGCTGGGATCCTGGAGTCATGGGGGAGGGTTCAGGGGGAGCATATTAGCACCATCATTTGGTATATGGAGTCTGTTTGGAAACAAAATATTTCCCTGAAGTCATTCCAAATCCTGTATTCAGCTATCACCTTGGGAAATACGTAATGGAGCGGTGTGGTTTTTCCTTGTGTAGCCAGCAACGACCTGGCACCACCCCCAGCTCTGCCCCTACCTGCCACTGCGACCCCATCTCACCTCCTGACCCTGGCTGGGCACCCCGCAGCCCCTCGTAGCAGGGGGCTGTGTAGGGGGGTCTCCTTGCAGCCCTCAGTGGGTGTCTGGTGGGTGCTGTCACCTCTGCCAGAGACCCCCAAGAAACTCACTAGCTTCCTCCTCATGTGGGGAAGGGCTCCTACTTTCTGATGTGGGAGGGAGATTCCGTGATGTCAGAGCCCTTGGGAGGAGGGGTTCTAATCACGAGTCTGGAGTGGCAGGGCAACCCCCTCCCCCAGTCAGATTCTGCTAGGGGGCTGGGCAGGGATCTCTAGGGAGGGAGACACAGGAAAAGACAGTTGCCACTATGGAACCCAGGAGTCCTGGCTCCCAGTCCCCCGCTCTCACCTCTAGACCCCACTCAGCTCCCAGAGCTAGGGATAGAACACAACCCCACCCTGCTCTGACCATTAGACCCCACTCCCTTTAGGCTCACTGCCTCGTCTATCCACCCAGCCCACCTGTCCATCCCTTTGCTGCAGGTTTCTGGGGTCACCCCTGCTCTGCACTCCCCCAGTGCAGCCCAAGACCTTTCCTCCCCCCAGCCACATTTCCTCTCCCCCCTCGTGCTGGATCATCTGCTTGGCCCCCCACCGCCTCTTGAGGTGTGCTGTGCGGCGTGACTGGGGATTGTGCAATGGCTCAGCACCAGGCAATGCAGAATGTAAACCACAGACGCTGCCCTGCCCGACCCCACCGGAGCTGCCGTCCAGGGGCATCGGAGCCCAGTGCCCTGCACCTGTGCCCTCCTGCCCCACGAGGGGCGAGCTACAGTCCCCACCACGTTCCGCAGAGGGGAGAAGGGTCAAGCCAACCAGCCCATTTAGGATGGGGGAAATCAACACCCTTTTTTCTGCACAGCCACTGACCATCAGCAGGATTCCTCCTCCTCCTCCTCCCTCCTGTGCTTCAGTGCGACTAAATCTCCGCACCTAGACAGCCGGTCCATCCGCTGCACCCCAGTCCCCTTACCTAAGCCTCCCTGCCAAAGTCCTGCACCTGACCCCATAGAATTAAGTCTCATATGTCTTTGGGATCTCAACTTCTTGTGCCCAGAGAGTCTCAGCCCCCTCAGTAGATGATCTTAGTCTGAGAAACATAGTGTCTGTCTTCTCCAAAGAAGTACTTGGAGAGAGTTTTCTTATGTGACCATGTGGCCTAATGGATAAAGTAGCTGACTTTGGATCAGGTGATTGAGGGTCAAGTCCTGTTGTGCTTGTGCAGTTTTACCTTCATGCTGAAAGTCCTGCTCCCTTCAGGGCTGGAACCTCTTCTTGGCCACTCAGGCCAATGCTCTGGCTTAAGCAAGAGCCCCGGGAAGGAGTTGGGGGGTGGGCGTCACAAAGGCTGGGGCATGAGTCCCAGGTGCTTCCTGACTTGCCAAAGAAAATGGGCATCTGCCCAGGCTAGCATGTAGAGCAGTTTCCCTCTTCCAAATGTGCATCTGTCCCTGTGCTTGAGGGGGTTTGCTAAATAGCACCGTGGGAGCTTGGGTGTTTCTCTGCTTCTCGCCAGCTGGGGAAAAGCCTCTTTGGATAAAATCTCCTGCCCCACTGCTAAAGTGAGCACGGAGAGTGGGAACGGTTAGAGGCCCCACCGGGGGTGGCTGGCCCTGCTTCTCTACCGTCTTCTGATGTTGGCCACAGACCATCAGCAGCCGCTGCGCATGCTGATCTGTGGGTGGCCTTCAGTGGGGGTTTGGCATGGCAGGGAGCAGGCTGGCCAGGGGTCTTTGTCGCTGTCTGCTGGCCATGCATAGGCATGGTCCTCCCCTCCTCTGAACAACCAGAGTTAGTCTGTGCTTGAAAAGAGAGACACAGGAGACTCAAGACAAGAGGGTGAGAAAGATCGAGAAAGGACCTATGAAGACAGCCCACACAACAGGGACACTGCCTGGTGAAGGGATGTGGAGGCACCAAATTGCCCCATTTTTCCTGGTGCCCTATGCAGCTCCGTACTCCTCCAGCGGCCAGCCCGATCCCCCGACTGGCTGAGCCGGCCAGGAAAGCTGCCCCTGCTCCGCCTCTTCCCCAAAGCCCCTACCCTGCCTCTTCCCACCCCTGCTCCATCCCATCACCCCCCCACTCCGCCCCTTCCCCTGAGCTACATCCCGGTAGACTGCAGGAGGGATCAGGTGCACCCTGCACTCACCGGGCGGTGGGAAGTGGAACGACCTGGCCCCAGCCCGCTCTGCTCCACCAGCTCCCAGCTGCACCGCTGGTGATTGTTGGGGGGTGTTTCCCCCCCCCCCCCCAAGTTCCAAGGCTGGGAGCAGAGTGCAGCGGGCTGGGGCCGGATCACTCCACTTCCCGCCGCCCTGTGAGTGTGGGGTCGGGCCTGCCCTGCATGTCCCGGGCGGCGGGAAGTGAAGTGACCTGGCCCCAGCCTGCTCCACTCTGTCCGCTCGGGCGGGGGGCCGGGGGTGCTACCGGGGGGGATGGGACTAGGGAACGGGGAACAGGGACACAGGCAAGGCTCTGTGGTGTCAGAGCTGGGAAGTGGGACGTGGGGTGAACACTCTGCAGTGTCAGAGTTCATAGACTCATAGACTTTAAGGTCAGAAGGGACCATTATAATCGTCTAGTCTGACCTCCTATACAACGCAGGCCACAAACTGTCACCCACCCACTCCTGTAACAAACCCCTGACCTATGTCTGAGCTACTGAAGTCCTCAACTCGACGTTTAAAGACTTCAGGGTGCAGAAAATCCTCGAGCAAGTGACCCGTGCCCCACGCTGCAGAGGAAGGTGAAAACCCCCCAGGGTCTCTGCCAATCTGCCCTGGAGGAAAATTCCTTCCTGACCCCAAATGTGGTGATCAGCTAAACCCTGAGCATGTGGGCAAGACTCACCAGCCAGCACCCAGGGAAGAATTGTCTGTAGGGATGTGGGGTAAACGCTCTGCAGTGTCAGAGCTGGAAAGGGAACAATGTGGAACAGACTCTATCACTGTATAGAGATAAGCCTGACTGGTGTGAAGGGCTTCGGAATCTGCTTGCTTGGAAATTAACCCCAGTAAACTTCACTTTGCCTGTGCTTCCGACTTCTGGTCTTTTGCTGCCTGCGTGACAAGAACCAGGGAAGTGGGCAGGGGAAGGGAAAGCCCACTAACAATGGCACCTTCTCCTCTAGGTGGAAAAGAGGAGACTAAGGTGGGATATGATAGAGGTCTATAAAATCATGAGTGATGTTGAGAAAGTGGATAAGGAAAAGTTATTTACTTGTTCCCATAATACAAGAACTAGGGTTCACCAAATGAAATTAGTAGGTTTAAAACAAATAAAAGGAAGTTCTTCTTCATGCAGCGCACAGTCAACTTGTGGAACTGCTTGCCTGAGGAGGTTGTGAAGGCTAGGACTATAACAATGTTTAAAAGGGAACTGGATAAATTCATGGTGGCTAAGTCCAAAAATGGCTATTAGCGAGGATGGGTAAGAATGGTGTCCCTAGCCTCTGTTTGTCAGAGGATGGAGATGGATGGCAAGAGGAAGATCACTTGATCATTGCCTGTTAGGTTCACTCCCTCTGGGGCACCTGGCATTGGCCACTGTCGGTAGACAGATACTGGGCTAGATGGACCTTTGGTCTGACCCGGTACGGCCTTTCTTATGTTCTTATATTTTCCACTGCCCAGGAGACCCAGGCAGGGACTGATGTGCTGGAGATATGTTGGGAAAAGGAACTGTCTGAATTGCCAAGGCAGGAAGCCAACAATCTACAGCAACATCATTAACCACAAACTCAGTCTGAGCATGCTCCAGCCAGAAGGGAAATGGGCAGGGATTCTCGCTGTTCAGCCATGGCCACACATACAGAGATGCACAGCAGTGAGGGTGCTGGGCAAGCTGGTCTGAGCGAACAAGTGAAATGATCCTTCCGTTAGAACAGAACCAGAGTGTAGAAAGGCCCTGTGTTAAGTGGTTGAGGCTGAGGCCTTAGGAAGCTGGCCTACGATACCATAGGGATCTTTCTGTGGAGGTTTGATTCTTGCCAGCTAGGGGAAGCTGGTGTGTGGTGTCTTTGTGGCTGCACTTTCAGTGATGCAGGTTTCTCTATCCCGTTGTTCCAGGGTCATCCTACTAGATTGCCAGCTGCTTTTCAGCTGCAGTGTGGAGACTGTTTGTGTGTGTGGAGAGACAGTGTGTGTGTGTGTTGGGGAAGAGTGAGTGTGTTGAGGTAGGTAGGAGTGGATCATTATTATCCCTACTTGAAAGAGGGAGACGCTCAGCCTGAGAAAGGAGAATTGAATTGTCGAAGAAAAACTCAGTTCTCGCTTTTTGTTTGGATGCAGCAAAATCAAATACTATATTATTTCTCCAGTAATTACAATGGAGGGAGAGAGTGCCATAGGACACAGGGTCCTGGACAGGTCTCTCAACTGGTAAACAATTACATCAAGCCTTTATACCTTTGTTACAGACAAGCTTAGACAATCATGGAGACAGTAAAAAGCAACAACTACATTTTGTTTATACATAAGCTTTTCTACTATCATACTAGAAAAAGCAAGACTGCACATTGCAAGGTCGTAATACTTTCACACAGTTCACTCTGTCTTACATTATCTTGCTTCTACAAATCTCACGTCATAAGGGTCACAGTATGGCCTGACTCTTGCTAACTGACTAACATGCATTAAAATCCCCTTCAAATCCTTATTAATTCTTTCCTTGCTTCCACAGACTTGTCTTAGGTCACAAAGCCAGTCAATGGCTGAATTGGGAATAGGACCCCCAGAGCCCTGATTTTCAAATTAACCATCGGATCTTGAATGTCATACATTGAATGACATCAATAAAGTGCTCTTAGATGAGCTCCAGTCCAACAAGTGTGCACAGTAATTATTCAGCCAGTATTTGAGGAGAACTGCAATGTTAGAGAGAATCATGAACTGCTCAGAGACCACTAATGCAGAGAATCAGCAAAATTTGTCAAACATATAACTGGTTATGACTTATTTACTTGGTCTTAAAAGAGAACAACAAGGACCTGAGTCTCCTCCCTGTCAATAACCCCCTGCTCAGACAATCAGGATAGAGACTGAGGATGGGAGGCTGAGGGGTCTCACCAGAGAGCTAAAAGGATGGCCCAGGTCACTGGCGGGGATCACTGCCCCAGCACTACTGCAGCTCCACAGTTTTGGGTGGACCTCCCACAGTGAGAGCTGCCGAGCACTCCCCCGCAACACACACACACACACACACACACACACACACACACACACACACACACACACACACCTCCTGGTGTTGGGAGGGGAACAGGAGAAAGGACAAAAGAAGCAAGAGAGGAAGAGAAAGGAGGAAGGGATGGATGGAGGAAAAGTTGAAACTAAAAGGACAAACCCTAATGTCCCCAGTGATTCTAAGGGACAAAATCCCAGGTGTGGAATAAAATTCTGCCTCCTTAAGATCATGTTTTCCATGAATTCAACTGTCACCAGAATGATCAGACCGAACAGTTTCAAACCTCGAGGAGGCTCTAACCCTCTAAACAGGGACATCTGTTTTCTAGTATAATCACTAAAAGGAAGGAGAAAACTCAAAAGAGGTTCCTCCTGGTGCTCAGGTGCGTGAACCCCAATACTCCCCCAGTCCTCAAAGAGAGACCTGGAGAGGGAGACTTGCTGAAGCAAAGCCACAGGGTCTCTGAGGTTTCCCTGGCCCCTCGCCCCTGTCCTGCCTGGCTGATGTCAGCATCTCTCTGTGAGGTCACCACCTCCCCACCACCTTTGACCAATAGTCTGAGGTCCTGCAAAAGGCCTTTGTGATGTCACTGCCACACCCCTCCCTTGCTGGGCTAATGTCCTGCCCCTGGCCAGGCACTTTGGAGGTTTGAGCTACTCCCTGTGGATCACCCCACTCAAGGAGCGTTCGTTCTAGGAAGCAAGCCAGCTAGAAAGTAAAACATCAGACGCTGCTTCCAATGCTACACTTAGTTTTTCAGAAATTAGTTGACTTTATGGCCAGAAGAGACCATTAGAGCATCTAATCTGACCCCTGCATATCACAGGCCTCCTGTATGACACAAGAGCTACTTTGGGGGTAAACACATTCCAGAAAGGCATCTAGTCTTCATGAAATGACGTCACGAGATGGAGAATGCACCAATTTCCTTGGTAGCTTGTTCCTGTGGTGAATCATCCTCACTGTTGAATATTTGTGCCTTAATTGTAATATGAATTTGTCTCTTTTCACCTTCCAGCCATTGGGTTTTTTAATGCCTTTCTCTGCTACATTAAAGAGCCCTTTAATAGCCAATCTTTTCTCTCCATTAAGGCACTTCAACGTTTCAATGAAGTCACCTTTCAATCTTCTTTTGAGAAGCTAAACAGGTTGAGCTCTTTCAATAGCTCACTAGAAGGCACTTTTCCAGCCCTCAGAACATTTGGTGGCTCTTTGCTGCCTCAACTCCAATTTCACACCATCTTTTCAAATGAGGACACCAAAACTGGAGGCAGTATTCCAGTATCAGTCTCACTGATACCATGTCACCTCCTGCGACGTTCTTGACATAATCTGTAACTGTATAGATCACCGTTGCCACCACTGTTCTATATTTGCAGCCAATATTGTATAAAGGTGGTCACATAAAGGGTCTATGGAGTGGTGATGATTGGCTGATTATAATTATGCTATCTCTAGATATGTATCATTTTTGTAGTTGACATTATGAATATTGGCTCTATGCTGCCTGTATTTCCAACTTGTGCTATGCTTCTGGGGAACACCCCAGCCAGACAAATTGGTGTCAGCTCTGCCTAGCCTGCTTGATGGCCCATTAAGGACCATCAGCTATACAATTGACCCATTGAGAGAAGGCAGATATGCCTTGTGGCTCAGCAAGGTGTGCAGGGACCTGCCTATGGACAGAACTCTAAGGTTTTTCTATGTCGTGTGCTGGATAGAGTGTCCTTGGGACAAAGAAAGCAAAGACCACATGGCAAGAGACTATAAAAGACTGATGCCTCATCTCCATCTGGTCTTCAGTCCTGCTTCCTACCTCTGGAGGGACTTGGCTACAAACTGAAGCTCTGTACAAAGGACTGAATGGCCCATCCCAGTTGTGGATGTACTCCAGAGACTTGATTTGAACCTGCAGTTTATTCCATCACTGCTACAAGCCTGAACCAAGAACTTTGCCAAAGTACAAGTTTTGCCCAGGGCACCGTTTCCCCTAATGCTGGTCCTTGGTAACATTTCTTGATGGGGGGGGGGAAGGGGAGAGAGATGAGGCGTTTTCTCTCTGTTTCTTTCCTCTCCATTTTCTGCTCCTTCCTTCAATTCCAGAAACCTCCCTTGTGTTTCAGACTGTGCAGTGACACCCTCGCCACCCCAGGACTATGGAGCCTTTGGAGCAGAAAGATCCTAGGAGCTAAGGATGAATCCAGGGGTGAGTAGCTGGCAGGAGGGAGAATGTAGAGAAGGGGGAGTCATTCTTCCCCTGCACTCCCAGAAGAGTTGCTAGGACTCCTTCCTGCCAGCTACTCACCCCCCCCATCAAGAAATGAGGCATCAGTCTTTTATAGTCTCTTGCCATGTGGTCTTTGCTTTCTTTGTCCCAAGGACACTCTATCCAGCACACGACATAGAAAAACCTTAGAGTTCTGTCCATAGGCAGGTCCCTGCACACCTTGCTGAGCCACAAGGCATATCTGCCTTCTCTCAATGGGTCAATTGTATAGCTGATGGTCCTTAATGGGCCATCAAGCAGGCTAGGCAGAGCTGACACCAATTTGTCTGGCTGGGGTGTTCCCCAGAAGCATAGCACAAGTTGGAAATACAGGCAGCATAGAGCCAATATTCATAATGTCAACTACAAAAATGATACATATCTAGAGATAGCATAATTATAATCAGCCAATCATCACCACTCCATAGACCCTTTATGTGACCACCTTTATACATGTGGTCTTCCCTTTGTCAGGGAAGGGGTGGAGTTGGCCAAAGGGGCAGGTTGAATCTTTAGCAGAGAATTCCTTTCTCCATTGTGTTAGCTAAGCGTTGCTGTTAAATGTCAGCCCACAAATGCGGCATTTGAAACAATCCGACTCTAAATCCCCACCCTCTCAGTTGCTGTAGTTCTCACATCCTCTGCTCTTGTGATGTCACCACATGCCATAGTGTCTTATTCCCATAGTGTCCTGTAGGTTAGACAGGAATAAGGTTATGAGGTAAAAACTTAAGCATACCTCCATCCCTTCCTCCTTTTGACTTCGGAAAAATAAATCCTGTCGCCTCCTCAGTCCCAACCCAGCCCCACCGGCGCTGCTGCGGCTTGGAGACAGGAGCCCTCTCATCTGGCCCTGAGCTGCTGTGGGAGAGAGGGCTGGAGGGGCAGTTCTTTCTCTCTGGGGCAACCTGCTCCCCAATCTCCTCAGTCTCAGCCCCTCCCCAGAGCCCTCACCCCCTGCGCCCCTACCCTCTGCTCCAATGCTGAGACCCTCATTCCCAGCCCCACACCCGAGCCTGCCCCCCCAGCCGGAGCCCGCACAACACGGCGCCCCCACCCCGAGCCTCTCCACACTCCAAACCTTTCAGCCTCACCCCTGCCACACCATCCATGTGCAGAATGAATTTTGTAAGGAGCGCAATATGCAGGTGATGTGTCACACCTCACCTCCATATTTGTGCCCAAAACAAAATTCATTCCACACATGGACATAACAAATTAGAGGAAACACTGCTCCTGGCTTTCAGCCTCTCTCTCACATCTTGAATTTCACACATTGAGTGATCAGAATAAAGTGCCCTCAAGTGAGCTAGAGACCAACAGTGGTTCATAGTAATTATTCAGCAAGTATTTTAGAAGACCTAGGACATTACTGAAAATCATGACCTGCCAAGAGACAATTAATGGAGAGAAGCAGCAAGATTAATTCCATACATTGGATTGGTTGTGACTTATTTGCCTGATTTGAAAAGAGACCAAATTGACCTGAGTCTCCTTGGTGTCGATAGCCCCCTGCTCAGCCAATCAGCACTGAGACTCTGAGTGGCAGGAGGCTGAGGGGTCTCACCAGATGTCCCAAAGGACGGCCCAGGACACCATCAGAGGGGATCACTCTCAGACCCAGACCCACCTCTTGGTGAGGACCTCCTGCAATGAGAGCAATACCCTCCCTGCCCGCACTCCAGACCCGTCCCTCCTAGGTAGAGGAGGGAAGCTGGAAAAGGGAAAAAGAAGCAAGAGAAGAGGAGAAAGGAAGGAGGAAAGAGGAAAAGATAAACCAAAAGGATACACCCCAATGTCCCCAGGATTCCAATCATCAAAACCTAGGGAGGAAATCAAATTCTGCCACCTGATGCCAGTGTTGTCTGTGCCTAGAATGCTGCCTGCGCCAGGTGGATCAGACTGAACAGGTTCCAAACCTCTCTGAGCCTCTTACCTTCTCAAAGGGAAGTTTGTTTTCGGCACAATCAGTGGGAGGAAAGGAGAAAACTCCACAGAGGTTCCTCCTCATGCTCACAACTCTGAATCCTAATTCTCTCTCAGCCCTCGAGGAGAGACCTCGCGAAGGTGACTTGCGGCAGCAAAACCGGGAGGTCTCAGAGACTGGCCTGGCCCTGCACCTCTGTCCTGCCCGGCTGATGTCGGGGTCTCTCTGTGAGGTCACCCCCTCCCCACCACCTTTGCCCAATAGGCCGAGTTCCTGCAAAAGCCCTTTGTGATGTCACTGCCACACCCACCCCTCCCCTCAAAGCTGATGTCCTGCCCCTGGCCAGACTCGTTGAGTGTTTGAGTTGTTTCCCCTGGATCTGAGGTTGCCAACTTTCTGACCCAACAAAACTGAACACCCTCATCCTGCCCCTTCATCGAGGATTATGGCCCACTCAATCCATCTCCCTCCGTCGCTCGCTCTCCCCCACGCTCACTCACTCCTTTTCACCGGGCTGAGGAGGGCTGAGGAGAGTCCCTTTTCAACTGGGTGTTGTCGGGACAGACCTGGGAAGGAGTCTGCCTGCCAAACACCTTTAAGAGGAGCCGTCCCTCCCTGTCAGAAGATCGTCTCCCTCCTTCAGTTCAGTGACCGCCTGAATTGTTCCTTGTCTCGGCAGAGTCGGAGGATTGAAAGCAGCAACGTCAAACCCCTGTGCAGCTAGCAGGAATGGACACAGACTCTCCCTTGTATCTCAACAGATATTTAGTTTTACTCTTGGTAAACTACAAGGCTAAAGGGCCGGCCGTGGCACCAGATCTAAGGAATGAAATACAACACAATCATCATCGTTATGCCCATCATTGCCCCTTTAACCTTCCGTTGTCTCTCTCTGACCACCGTCACCCTCCGTCGGCTCACTGAGATTGCCACACTCATTGCTTCCAACACACACCTGATCTCCAATTTTGCAGCCAAAAGAAAAGTGATAGGCTTTCTTAACCATAGTGTTTGTACTGCACTTTTGTGATGTAAAAGTCACCTCACCACAAACATAGCACAAGTTATCTGCACTGTTCACACAAGTACGAGGCATCTCTGCTCACTTTGGCTAAAGAGAAATGGGTCCCTTTGCAAAATCAAACACTGACAAATAAGAGAGCAAGACACTGTATGATTTCTAGAGCTGATATAGGGCAATTGGTTCAGCTTCATTATGATTGCATCATCCATGACTTCTAGGAATAACATGATGCAATTCATATCATGTATGAGGCAATACCAGCTTCAGATTGTATCCTTCATTGTTTTGCCTAAAAGCAAGTACTGTCCAAAGCCATTCATAGATTTATTCATAGATCCAGTCAAAGATGTAGTTTAGTCATTACTGGTTTAAATTGAGATCCCGTCCCTTTATAACTCACTTATCCTCCCCCATTCACAAGTCAAGGGTCATAAATACTGACTCAATAGCATATCTTGAAAACTAGAGCCAATCAAGAATTTTAAGCATCATTTTCGTTCTCAGTGACCCAGAATTAGTAAAGTTGGACTCCATTTATTTCAGAAGCATTTTGGCTGTAGAGCAGTGTAACAAGCCTCTCCTAGCTGCCTCCTGGTGGGGGGAGGCTGGGGAGCTGTGGGGACCTGTTTGAGAGGGTCACTAGTAGCAGCGTAGCACAGGAGGTGTCCTATCGGGTTGAGTCATTGCAGATGATGATGTAGTGCAGCAGACCCCCGTTTTGCCAACCTTGCATTAGGCAGCTTTCCATGTTAAGCGAACTCCCAGTGCCCACAGGTGCAGCAGCCGGCGATTTGTCCTGTGGCCGCTAGGTGGCGCTGCAGCCTCGCACTTTCCCGTTCCCCCGGGTATGGGAAGGTTTGATAAGGTGAGCTGGCTCCACCCGGCCCCGGGGAGATGCCGTCGGTGGGGTCTGCTGTGTAAGGGCTGAAAGAGTCAATTTTACTGGCATTTTATGATCTTTCAATCATGAAGGGGAGCAACTGCTTACCCTGACTGAAACATCTTATCTCGTTTCCAAATTAAAGTGTCTCCTCTTTGTGTGCGAAGAGACAGTTTAAGGGGACGCCACAAACGGGAGATGCTTTTGGTTTGGAAAACAAAATATTTTTGCAAAGATTTTTCATCCAAATTGATTTAGGATTAATGGGGTCAAATTCCATGCTGTGCCCTGTGGCTTTAAGGCATTGGAGAACTGCTGAAGAGGTTAAAGGCCGCAGAGCTGGGTAGCTGGGTGTGGGGCCTCCAAAGTTATTGTGCTCTGGTGAGACTGAGCAGTTGTGGGGATTGTGCAAGCTGTGGTGTTTACATGCACATAGAAATTGTAATGAAACTCCATTTTTAAAACCACTCATGTCTGGGAATGGAAGAGAAGCTCTTTGAAATAAGTGTCCCCTTCATACTCTTCAAGATCACTGGCTCCAACACTCAGCTGCCTCAGGGAACTCAGTGGTGGTGCATTTGAGGGTGGATCGAGAGGTTTCTGGTTCAAGTCCAGCTGCTCTCTTACATGTCCTCTTTTTTAAGTGATCTATATTTTCATATCCATCTCCTGTATGTTCAGGAGTTCTGCTGAACGGGGACGTGAAATGAATTTAATCATTCAGTATATTCCTGTTAAAATGTACAAACACTGAGCAAAGCTGTCCATCAGCTGAAATCCATTCCGGTCCTCTGAGGTGGTAGTTTGTTTTCATTCTTGAAACAAAGATAGAGTACGACTGTAGATGTGCAGGTCCTTGTTCTCCACGAGTGATGCTGTGCAGAAGAAGAAGAACCAGTGGCTATCAAGTGGACACTAGGGAGTTTAGACTTGCCTTCCAAGGAGTATTGGGGCAAAAGACATATCTGGCTTCAAGACTACGCTTAATACGTTTATGGAGGATGGTATGATGGGCTAGCCAAATTTTGGCTATGAATTTGGCAATTGATCTTTGATTCTCAGCAGGTAAGTATGCCCAGTGGTCTGGATGGGATGTTAGATGGGTTGGGATGTGAGTTACTGCAGAGAATTCTCTCGTGGGTGCTGGCTGGTGAGTCTTGCCCACATGCTAAGGGTTTAAGTGATCAGCATCTTTGGGGTCGGGAAGGAATTTTCCTCCAGGGCAGATTGGCAGAGGCCCTGGAGGTTTCTCGCCTTCCTCTGCAGCATGGGGCACTGGTCACTTGCTAGAGGATTCTCTGCAGCTTGAGGTCTTCAAAGCACAATTTGAGGAGTTCGGTAAGTCAGACATAGGTTAGGGGTTGGCTATAGAAGTGGATGGGTGAGATTGTGTGGCCTGCGTTGTGAAGGAGGTGGGACTAGATGATCATTATGGTCCCTTCTGACCTTCGAGTCTATGAGCCCATGAGACCATGGGAGGGTGGGGAGGAGCTGTGAGGCCGGCAGGTGTGTGCGGTGCAGGGCATTTGGAGTGTGGGGCTGCTGGGGGGCCGGTGGTTGCCTGGGATGCTGCTGCTGCCCCAGCCGGGTCTGTATGGGGGAGAGATCTGCATTAGCCCCCTTTGTGCCCAGCTCTGGGGGGCAAGGAGGGTTCGGACTCTTTGCGGTGGCTGGAGCCAGCCGCTGAGCCGGAGCCTGCCGGCAAGGGAGAGACCTGGGGAAAGAGCTGCGGCTGAGCAGGAAAGTGAGTCTGGAATTCAGCTCTCACCGCCCCAGATCTGCCGCTGAGGCCAAAGCAGAGGTTCTTTTGATTCAGTTCTTGGGTAACCTGCATTGAGCTGTGCGCTCATTGCTTACAATCCCTTCAAGCCTATCTTTGCATAGTTAATCAATGTGTGTTCTATTTCCCCCTAAAACTCTTCGTTTTGCTAGATGTGGTTGGGGCACCTGCTCAGGACCAGAGACTGGTGCATGATCCTCTCCACTTGGAGGAGGAGCAGACTGGGTAATAAAGTGATCCCGTCAGGCTTTTGGCCAGGGCAAGACGCTGCAGCACTGGGGACCTAGGCTGGGAGCTGGGGAGAAGCTTCCTGGTCCCTGCAGCTGGGTGTGTCCCTGCCTGTGCAAAGGTTTGTGTGAGTGCAGGGACGGGAGCGAGCTGCATCTTCTCCCAGCAGCAGTGTGAGAGGGCGCCCAGGCTGGGGAGACAGAGAGCTCAGCGGTACCCCAGCTCCAAGTTGCACCCCGGGGGGCCTTTAAACGTTAGGAACCATCAGAGTTAAGGTGACGTTTATAAACTTTGTGCAGTGCTGTTGTGCATGCGTGTTATGATACAGACTCACAAGCGTGGCCTTGGGTGAATTCTCTGCCCCCGACAGCCTGTGAGTGCGAGGAGGAGCCTCCTTGGGGTTTTCCCCTTTCCCACGGCTAATTGAGTGAGAAGACAGACGTCCCTGTGGAGCAGATAAGAGCCTCAGAGAGGTTTCATGTTGTAGCACCTCAGCTCCTACCTATTACTTGGGAACAGCTCGGCTCCTACCATTTTCGGGGCATTCAGAGAAATGGACCCTGAGCCCCAGAAGGAACTGCAAGGGAAGCCCAGAGCTCTCACTTCAGATGCCAGGCAGAAGCCCTGAGCCCAGGTACCCAGAGTGCCGTCAGGAGTTGGGAAGGGCATGAAAGTCCTGAGCCCAGTGCCCCAGCCCTGGCTGCAGCCACAGGGGCCAGAAGCTCTGAGTCCGGGCACCCAGAGATGTGACTGGAGCAGAAGCTGCCAAGGCCAAAGCCCTGAGCCCAACACCGGGCTGATGCAGCACACTCACTTCTGCATTGCCTCTGCAAGTGCGTCTGATATCCCCACGGAGAGGAAGTCCTGTCCCCAGCCGGGCAGAGAAACAGCTAGGAGGCCCCTACTGGGTTCTCCTGGCTGGGGTCCAACAGGACAGGTTGATCGGATTTCACGGGGCAGGGCTAATTCGATCTAGCCAAAAATGGCACAACAAGAACCAATGGCTGTCAGCTGAAGAGTAAAAATTTCGTAACCTTTTAATCATTTTTGAAAATCCTGACTTTCTTTTCCTAATTATTTTTTGGTTTATTTTATTAATGAAAGCAAACTTAAGTAATGTTAAATGAAGGGGTTTTTGGTTTGTTACTTTCCTTATTTTTTTCTTAATATATAATAGTTTTTTCTTTCTATGTACTGTTTAAACAATGAAGCTCTTACTCATCTGTTCTTTTCAATATATATTTTATTGCCATTCTTATCTTTGTGAAGGTCCTTTTTCACCACTCAATCCTGTGTTTATCAGAGAATTGAAAGTAATTAAATTAAACTGTATTAAAACAAAACTCATTTTATGCAACTTCAGTTTCCGCTAAAGTTCTAAGCTATAACCCTGAATGTGCAAGGAGCAGATAAACAATATCCAAGAAAAAGAGCTGGAATTTTTCATCTTATTTTCACCTAGTCCTTACTAAGGAAAGTAGCAAACAATTGCCCTTTGTAAAGAAACACTGCACCCTACTACAGTACAAACCCAAATGAGCACAGCAGGAGGCTATCGTGGCTATCCACATCTGGCCCTGTTTCTTTACAAACTTCCTTTCTGTAATGATGCTCTGGTAATAAGGGGGCAATCAGTCATCAAAGGTAGCTCTTGCCATGGTAGCCAGGTTGCTATCCATTCTCCGCAAGTATGCAAATGAACTGGAGGGACGGGTGCTGAGTGGTGGATCCTCTCTGATGTCACAATGCTACTGCTCAGCCAGCACCAGGTAGCAGCAAATGTGCAGTGTGTATGAGGAGGAGGGTTTCCCAGGGCTCCTGTTTCCCAAATTTCCTAAAGAAGACAATAACCTAACTACATAGAACAGGCATTAATGATGATGCCACACACATGATAATTAGTCTCTGAAATTTGATTCAAGTCTCGCATGGCTTTTTTAGAAACAAGGGTTCCAAAAAAGGAGAGACCTTGTAAAACAGAAAATGTTGATGCTCTGATGTATTTGCAGTTGTGTTAAAATTGAATACTGTGACGTTACATGTTGGGCAGCGTTTCTGTACGTGCTTGCATGCTAGGCAGCTCAGTAAGGCAGAACAAACTTGGGACTTAGCACCAGTCAGTCAGCAGGTACCCAGTGAGTTGTGCCTCTCTGTTATAGGCAGTAGCCTATGTTCTCTCCCTCTGATTTTTGGGTTCTTATGTGCTATTGTTCTGGTCTTAATAAACAAATTGACAAGATATTGCAAACTTTCAGCAAGAATATTTTATGTTTTCTCTAACTTGTCTGCTTGTGTGCCACAAAACAGAAAAGCCACAGTCTAAAAAAAAAAATCTGAAGCCAAAAGTCCTTTCGAAAGGAAAAAAAAAAGAAAGTTTTCCAGCACAACATTTATTTCAGCTGGGAAATGTTGATTCCTTGTAATTGAGACATTCCCTGGGAACACGTCCATCTCAATGAGATGTTGTTTGGTGGGCTTCCCCACCAAAATGGAAGAGTGGAAGAGTTCAAAGGTTGTTGTAGGAGAGTCACAGCCTTGCCACCCTCACTGCCGTCCTGCCTTCAGACCTGGGCTTGGAGGGAAGGAGCCACCAACCGTTCTGAAACTACAAGACATTCCCAAATGTGGAGGTGGCCACAGGGGTCAGAAGCCCTGAGCCTGGGCACCCAGAGATGTGGCTGAAGCAGAAGCTGCCAAGGCCAAAGCCCTGATCCCAATGACAGGCTGATGCAGTGCACTTGCTTCTGCACTGCCTCTGGAGGTGCATCTGATATCCCTACGGAGAGCATCCATACAGGAAGTCCTGTCCCAAATCCAGAAGACAAACAGCTAGGAGGCACCCACTGGGGTGCTCCTGCCTGAGGGGCTCCCAGCAGGACGGGGAGATCGGATTTCATGGGGCAGGGCTAATTCAATCTAGCCAAGAAAGGCACAACAAGAACCAATGGCTGTCAGCTGAAGCCTGAGAAATTCAAATGAAATGTAAGGCACACATTTTTGACAGTGAGAGACACTAGCCACTGGAACAAATTACCTAGGGGAAAGGTGGATTCTCTGTTTCCAGCTATCCTCACATCACAACTTGTTGTCATTCTGGAAAGTGCCTTTTAGTGAATTCCTACAAGCAATTGGGCTTAATATGGTGCTAAGTGTGTGAAATTTCATAGCCTGAGAAATAGAGGCCGGATTAGGCCATCAAATTTTTTCTCAACTGACACCTCTGTGAAAAACTCATTGTGGGGTGAGGAACAGACTCTGCTGTTTTACTGGGTAGCCTGCTTGCTCCCCAGAATCAATAATGACCAAGTGGGGAGATCTTGGGGTGCAACTCAAACATCGAACCGGGCTGGCCAGGGGCAGACATCAGGCCTGCAAGGGAAAGGTGAGTGTGGCAGTGACTTCACAAAGGCCTTTGGCAGGAATTCAGCCTATTGGGCAAAGACGATGAGGCGGATGTGACCTCACAGAGCTCCCTTGACAACAGCCAGGCAGGACAGGGATGGGGCAGGGGAAGCTCGAGACCCCTGTAGCCTGGTTGCAGCAAGCCTCCATCTTTGCTGTCTCTCTGTGAGGACCAAGGGGATTGGTGGGAGGAGATTCTTTGTGAGTTTTTTCATTTCTGTGTTTAGATTTTGTCGAAAGAAGTCATCACCTGTGTAGAAAGTAAGACAAAATATAGGCTCTGTGTACAAGATAGAGGATTCAAACCTGGGAACCACCAACTCTGAAAAAGACTTGGGGTCATGGGGGATAATCAGCTCCCCATGAGTTCCCAGTGGCCAAAGGCAAATGTGACTCTTGGAGCCATACAAAGAGCAGAATCTCAAGTAGAAATAGAGAGGTTCCATATTTGTGTACTGAGCACTGGTGCAACCACTCCTGGAAAATTGTGTCCACTTCTGGTGTCCACAGTTTGAGACAGATGCTCTCACATTGGACAGGGTTCACAGAAGAACCACATGAATGATGAAAGGATTAGCAAACACTCCTTGTGCTGACAGAGTACAGGAGCTCATTCAAAGAGAAGGTTAAGCGGTGAGCCTAAGGGAAGAAATATTTACTAATGAGCTCTTCACTTTAGCAGATAAAGGTTAAGAGCAGACAATGGCTGAAAGTTGAAGCCTAGACCAATTCACACTAGAGAGAAAGCGCACATTTTTAACCTCAGGGTTTGGAGCCATTCACCAAGGGTTGTGCTGGATCCTCCACAACTGGCCTTTTTTAAAATAAATCAAGATTGTGTGATTTTCTAAACAATCTGCTTTAATTTCTGTGGGAATTCTTTTCAGGAAATTCAATGGCCGATGTTAAATAGAAAGTCAGACCAGAGTGGTTCCTTTCGGCCTTGGAATTTATGAATCTGTGACTCGCTGGTGTTTGAAATTTGTCCTTTTGGGCTTCCCTCGTCCTCCTTTCCTCTTTTCTCATCTTCTCTTTCCTCTTATTCCATTTCTTCCTGCTGATCTTCTTCCTGGGATCAGATAATGAAAGTCTGCATCATCATGGAAATGCACAAGAGGACTGAATTAAGGGTGCCCAGGGCAACACTTATTTGGACATTTGCTAACAAGAGAACATAAAATTTCGTAATCTTTTAATCGTTTTTGAAAATTTTGACTTTGTATTTCCTAATTATTTTATGGTTTATTTTATTGATGAAAGCAAACGTAAGTAACGTTAAATGAAGGTTTTTTTGGTTTGTTAATTTCTCTATTTTTTTCTTAATATATAATAGTTTTTTCTTTCTATGTACTATTTAAACAATGAAGCTCTTACTCATCTGTTGTTTTCAGTATATATTTTATTGCCATTCTTATCTTTGTGACAGTCCCATTTTCACCACTCAATGCTGTGTTTATCAGAGAATTGAAAGTAATTAAATTAAACTGTATTAAAACAAAACTCATTTTATGCAACTTCAGTTTCGTGAAAGTTCTAAGCTATTACCCTGAATGTGCAAGGAGCAGATAAACAATATCCAACAAAAAGCTGGAATTTTTCATCTTATTTTCACCTAGTCCCTACTAAGGAAAGTAGCAAACAATTGCCCTTTGTAAAGAAACACTGCACCGTACTACACTACAAACCCAAATGAGCACAGCAGGAGGCTATCCCGGCTATCCACATCTGGCCCTGTTTCATTACAAGCTTCCTTTCTGTAATGATGTTCTGGTAATAAGGAGGCAATCAGTTGTCAAAGGTAGCTCATGCCATGGTAGCCAGGTTGCTAGTCATTTTCCCCAAGTATAAGAACATAAGAACGGCCGTCCCGGCTCAGACCAAAGGTCCATCTAGCCCAGTATCTGTCTACCGACAGTGGCCAATGCCAGGTGTTCCAGAGCCAGAAGAGTACCCTGAAGTGACCTACCACAGGACAGGCCCAACAAAGAAAATAACAGAACGCCACTAGCCGTCACCTTCAGCCCCCAACTAAAACCTCTCCAGCGCATCATCAAGGATCTACAACCTATCCTGAAGGATGATCCTCACTCGCAGACCTTGGGAGACAGGACAGTCCTCGCTTACAGACAGCCCCCCAACCTGAAGCAAGCACACACCACACAACAACTATAATAACCAAGGAACCTATCCTTGCAACAAAGCCAGTTGCCAACTCAGTCCACATATCTATTCAGGGGACACCATCATAGGACCTAACCACATCAGCCCCACCATCAGGGGCTCCTTCACCTGCACATCTACCAACGTGATATATGCCATCATGTGCCAGCAATGCCCCTCTGCCATATACATTGGCCAACCCAGACAGTCTCTACATAAAAGAATAAAAGGACACAAATCAGACGTCAAGAATTATAACATTCAAAAACCAGTCGGAGAACACTTCAACCTCCCTAGACGCTTGATTACAGACCCAAAAGTCGCAATTCTTCAACAAAATAACTTTTCCAAAAAAATTTCCCCATGCTAATTTTTCCCCTAGTGTTACTCACACCTTCTTGAAAACTGTTTGCTATCCTGATTATCACTACAAAAAGTTTTTTTTTCTCCTGCTGATAATATCCCACCTTAATTGATTAATCTTGTTAGAGTTGGTATGGCAACCCCCATTTTTTCATGTTCTCTGTATATATATCTTCTTACTGTATTTTCCACTGCATGCATCAGATGAAGTGGGTTTTAGCCCATGAAAGCTTATGCCCAAATAAATGTGTTAGTCTCTAAGGTGACACGAGTACTCCTCGTTCTATAAACTACAATAGGGCAGGATTTCATCCCATGATATCAAAATTCATCTTAGTAAAAGTATCAATCAATCAGTTTGCAGGATTTATACCAAGCATCCTAAAGTAGTTTACATATTGCTCTAATTAAGAGATCATCTCTCTGCTGGAGAATGTTATCTTAGGATAATGGTCTCCCGCTGCCGAAGCATTTATGGAAAAAATGTTGACGTGTGATATTTATTTTCAAAACCTAAGGCTTTGATCCTCTCTCAATGTTCTGTTACAATGACTTTGTTTCTGTTCAAATTATCAGAATATATATCTAATAATTTTCTCAGCTGAATGTTCAAGCAGTAACGTAACAGATGTTTCCCAAACAGTTATTGACCTGAAGCATCGTGATTCGTTTAGAACAACTTATTGTTTGATTCAGCCAGTCAGATCAGTTCAGTTTATCCATAAAAACACATCCAGAGAAAGTTGACAATGGTGATGGACAGAGGGTGGGTGAGAGGGGCTGAGCTGTTGTCTTAAATACTCTTTATGCATCTGATTAATTAGCACAGATTTAATTTAATATACATCTAGTTTAAAATTGGAAGAACTTTACTACTTACTCTCTACTTTCTCTTCATGTAAATTCAAGCATTGCACTATGCAAACTTGGGACAGCTATAATGTTAAAGAACCTGAATCTCTAAATAGGACTCAGGGAGGGCATTCGGATAAAAATCCCAGCACCTTCCCTCTTCTGACATTTGGGGAAGAGGAGTTCTCTGGGCTTCTCCCCAGGGCATCGCCCTGATCCCACTCCCTATATTTCATATTTACTGCTGATTGATAGATTTAACCCTCCAGTTGGTTTGGTGGCTTTAGCTGGTTTTGTCAAGCTCTGTTATTGTCTCTAATTCCTTCATCAGCACAGGGAAAATACAATGAATCAGCCTGGCTGATTCTCCTCTGTGTGTCTTTAAAAATACCGTGAATTTAAAAGACACTATTATTGTTTATTTTTTGTTTGCACAGGTTCCATTCTGGGAGCTATGTATACAAGTCATTGTTAAACCTCAGGAACATCTGAGTTCAACGCCTTTAAAATAATATTTGAACTATAAAGAAAATTAAACAGTGATTTCTTTTGAAATGTCAAGCTATTTTGCCCTTTTTCTAAAAAAATTCTCCGTGTCAACTAAGTCCTTGGATTGTTTGAAAACAAAATGTATTTTTGCATGGTAGAAAATTTTATGTTCAATACCCACATGAGTAACTCGTGGGTGCTGGGAATCCTTGCAAGGGGGGACACAAGGAAGCACTCTCCTCCTCAGTATGCAAAATGGGAAAAGATCAATGGCTGGAGTAGCTTCCACTGCTCTAATACCCTATTAAAGTCAATGATTTAGGTACATAACTATAGGCACTCAAGTATGGAAATTTTGGCCTATGTGATTTGACCAGGGCCACAGTGGGAGCCAGTGTCAACGCTAGGATTAGTCCTTTGTTCTCATCCCTGAGCCCACTACATACTATATTGCCTCTTCTATTTGTCTGCCCCTTTTTGTGGTCAAACGTCATGCTGGATGCTCAGCAGAAGAACTTGTGATGGTCCTAATGTATCGACGGTAGCCTGAGTGGTGCTGCCCACTCCAGCTGCAAAATGATCTGGGGCCTTCCCAAAAATCAAAGAGCTTCTGGCTGTGATTTGTCAGTCCTCAAAGGCCAGCCAGGTGACTGTAAATAACTTACAATCATTAGGAAAAATTAGTATCAAGATTCCAACTCTAGCAGTCAGACAACATTGGTTCAATTTACAAGAGATTACTTTTTATATTCCTTGGTTCCCCCCAAATTAGGAAGGGCCTGTGACCACAGGTCCTGCAGGGTACAAAGGGCAGGTCTACATCCCTTTTCTCTTTGTGCATAGTCCTGCCTGCTCCCTTTTCAGTTTCAGTTCTGCTACCACAGCACTGATCAGCACATAAGAATAGGAAAGGGCACACACACTCCCCTCCTGGTGTTGGGAGGGGAACACAGGAATGTTATGTGCTCTTATTCAGCACATAAGAATGTTATGGCACATAGGAATGTTATGGAATAACATAGGAATGCCTTAGGGCACATAGGAAAGGGCACGCTGGTAGCACACGGCCAGGCGGACCAGTGTGCCTCTGCCTCCCAACGGGGCTGCGCACCTGTGTCTGTCTGTCTCCCCCCCAGCTCCACCAACGTGGCCTGATAGTTCACGCTTGCGATCTGCTCACCCTCCCGCTCCCTCCATCCTTCACTCCCTTCCGTGCGTCTCTCCATCCTTGTCCTCTGTCCCGTCCCCTGTCTCCATCCGTCCCTGCCCCCTTCGTCCCCTCCGTCCCATCCCTGCATCCGCCCAGCCCTGTCCTCTGTCCCGTCCCGTCTCCATCCGTCCCTGCCCCCTCCGTCCCGTCCCTGCATCCGCCGCCGCCTCCCCTCCAGCACAGGTGCGCGAGGCGCTGGGTCGCTGACCGCGAGCGGGGGGGCGGGGGGAGGAGCCGCCCTTGCGTCGCGGACTCCTCCTCGCTGACGTCATTGCCGCGCGCTGCCAGCCAGCTGCTTTGGTTGCGTCACGGCCCATCCTTACCCCCCTCCCTGCCCCACGTGTGCCGAGAACGTTTGTTTTGGTGGTTGCCGCGGTGACGGTGGGCGGAGCCCGGGTGACCACGCTGGTTGGGCGGGGGCAGAGGGCGGTGACGTCACAAGTGGGGCGGCCCGGGCGCGCGGCGTGACAGTTCCCAACGGACAGTGTCAGCGCTCTGGGCGCGAGCCCCGCCCGCGAGGACACCCCCCGCGCACCAGCTCGCAGCAGCAGCGGCTCCCCCCGGCAGCGGCGCGAGCAGGGAATCCCCGGGAGCCGTCTCGCGCCGCCCCCTCCTGCTGCCTCGCTACTGCTGCTGCCCGGCGGCGGGACGCCGCTGGCCCCGCCCCCCTGCTCCGGAGGGGCCCGTCCGAGCTGTAATTAAAGGGTTTTTGTCTGGCAACTTTTTCATATTTTTGGTGCAACGTTTTTACCCCCCCCCCCCTTTGAGCCTCTCCCCAGCTGGACTCTCCGCCGGGCTCCCAGCCCGAGCAGCCCCTGACACTTCCCTGGGGTGGGGGGGTGTCCCCCGCTCCCGTGGCACTTGATGGGTCTCGGTGGCACAGCAGCGTGGATCCGGGTCCCGAGCAGCGGCGGCGTTACAGGGCTGTCTGGTTCTCTCCCCCGTGCTGTCTGCAGGCAGCCACCCGGCCAATTGGACACGGCTCTCAGCGGCACGCTGCTGCCCTCCCTGGCGATCCTCGCGGCGGGCAGGGAGAAAGCCCTGAGGCAGGCAGGTGTCAGCAATGCGAGTATCCCTCCCCACCCTGCACAGCCTGCCCGGTGCTCCGCGGTGCCCGGTGCTGGATCGCAGCGCAGGGGAGCTGCCCGGCCCCACCTGGCGAAAGGGACCGGGGCTGAGCTGGGCTGCAAATGAACTGGAGGGACGGGTGCTGAGTGGTGGATCCTCTCTGATGTCACAATGCTACTGCTCAGCCAGCACCAGGTAGCAGCAAATGTGCAGTGTGTATGAGGGGAGGAGGGTTTCCCAGGGCTCCTGTTTCCCCAAATTTCCTAAAGAAGACAATAACCTAACTACATAGAACACGCATTAATGATGATGCCACACACATGATAATTAGTCACTGAAATTTGATTCAAGTCTCGCATGGCTTTTTTAGAAACAAGGGTTCCAAAAAAGGAGAGACCTTGTACAACAGAAAATGTTAAGAACATAAGAAAGGCCGTGCAGGTCAGACCAAAGGTCCATCTAGCCCAGTATCTGTCTACCGACAGTGGCCAATGCCAGGTGCCCCTGAGGGAGTGAACCTAACAGGCAATGATCAAGTGATCTCTCTCCTGCCATCCATCTCCATCCTCTGACGAACAGAGGCTAGGGACACCATTCTTACCCATCCTGGCTAATAGCCATTTATGGACTTAGCCACCATGAATTTATCCAGTCCCCTTTTAAACATTGTTATAGTCCTAGCCTTCACAACCTCCTCAGGTAAGGAGTTCCACAAGTTGACTGTACACTGCGTGAAGAAGAACTTCCTTTTATTTGTTTTAAACCTGATGCCTATTAATTTCATTTGGTGACCCCCTAGTTCTTGTATTATGGGAATAAGTAAATAACTTTTCCTTATCCACTTTCTCAACATCACTCATGATTTTATATAACTCTATCATGTCCCCCCTTAGTCTTCTCTTTTCCAAACTGAAGAGTCCTAGCCTCTTTAATCTTTCCTCATATGGGACCCTCTCTAAACCCCTAATCATTTTAGTTGCTCTTTTCTGAACCTTTTCTAGTGCTAGAATATCTTTTTGAGGTGAGGAGACCACATCTGTACACAGTATTCGAGGTGTGGGCGTACCATGGATTTATATAAGGGCAATAATATATTCTCAGTCTTATTCTCTATCCCCTTTTAATGATTCCTAACATCCTGTTTGCTTTTTGACCGCCTCTGCACACTGCGTGGACATCTTCAGAGAACTATCCACGATAACTCCAAGATCTTTTCCCTGACTCGTTGTAGCTAAATTAGCCCCCATCATGTTGTATGTATAGTTGGGGTTATTTTTTCCAATGTGCATTACTTTACATTTATCCACATTAAATTTCATTTGCCATTTTGTTGCCCAATCACTTAGTTTTGTGAGATCTTTTTGAAGTTCTTCACAATCTGCTTTGGTCTTAACTATCTTGAGTAGTTTAGTATCATCTGCAAACTTTGCCACCTCACTGTTTACCCCTTTCTCCAGATCATTTATGAATAAATTGAATAGGATTGGTCCTAGGACTGACCCTTGGGGAACACCACTAGTTACCCCTCTCCATTCTGAGAATTGACCATTAATTCCTACCCTTTGTTCCCTGTCCTTTAACCAGGGGAGGGATAGCTCCGTGGTTTGAGCATTGGCCTGCTAAACTCAGGATTGTGAGCTCAATCCTTGAGGAGGCCACTTAGGAATCTAGGGCAAAAATTGGTCCTGCTAGTGAAGGCAGGGGGCTGGACTTGATGACTTTTCAAGGTCCCTTCCAGTTCTAGGAGATTGGTATATCTCCAATTATTACCTAGCTCTCAATCCATGAAAGGACCTTTCCTTTTATCCCATGACAGCTTAATTTACATAAGAGCCTTTGGTGAGGGACCTTGTCAAAGGCTTTCTGGAAATCTAAGTACACTATGTCCACGGATCCCCTTGTCCACATTTGTTGACCCCTTCAAAGAACTCTAATAGATTAGTAAGACACGATTTCCCTTTACAGAAACCATTTTGACTATTGCTCAAGAGTTTATGTTTTTCTATGTGTCTGACAATTTTATTCCATTGATGCTCTGGTGTATTTGCAGTTGTGTTAAAATTGAATACTGTGACTTTACATGTTGGGAAGGGTTTCTGTAAGTGCTTGCATGCTAGGCAGCTCAGTAAGGCAGAACAAAATTGGGACTTAGCAGCAGTCAATCAGCAGGTACCCAGTGAGTTGTGCCTCTCTGTTATAGACAGTAGCCTATGTTCTCTCCCTCTGATTTTGGGGTTCCTATGTACTGTTGTTCTGGTCTTAATAAACAAATTGACAAGATATTGCAAACTTTCAGCAACAGTATTTTATATTTTCTCTAACTTGTCTGCTTGTGTGCCACAAAACATAAAAGCCACAGTCTAAAAATAAAATAAAATTTGAAGCCAAAAGTCCTTTCGAAAGAAAAAAAAGAAGAAAGTTTTCCAGCAGAACATTTATTTCAGCTGGGAAATGTTGATTCTTTGTAATTGAGACATTCCCTGGGAACACGTCCATCTCAATGAGATGTTTGGTGGGCTTTGCCACCAAAATGGAAGAGAAATACTTGAAAATGATACTTGAAATGGTGATGTGAGTTGATAAAATTGGCTGTTGGGAGACAAGCAAGTGATTTAAGGAAGAAGTGAGAAGTTAACTCTGTAGTTGCTAGAGGAACAGCAGTTGAACTTTGTAAAAATGCTAAAGAGGAAAGTTCTTGGTGTCTTTGAAATGTTTGTAAATAAATCCAGGCAAGAAATTATTTGATTGCAATTATTTGGCTATGAACAATGTAGTCGAATTAGCTAAAGAAATGTATATAGTGCTATGTAATTAAAACCCTATTAGGCTCTAAGGGGCCACTATAAGTAGTGATATTTTCTTTCAGTGTTTGAAAGCAGGAGTTAAAAGTAAAAAGCAATCAAAATTCTGGTAAAGTTAATTATGTCCCTTTTAAGGTAAGAATCTTTAAGCTGTGAATAGCTTTGGATCCAGAAGCAAGCCAGAAAGCATCTCCATTAATGCAAATTAGCTAACTGATAAGGTAGAAGCCACTGAAACCTGGGCTGCCTATGAAACATATACAAGAAAATACAGGGTAATTCCCCTCTTTTGCCTGAAATCAACAAGGGTATTTGTATCTTTTAAGCAATGACTGACTGCCCAGAAGGGTAGACCTCTGTTTTTTTTGTCTTTCAGATAATCAGAGAAAACTGCTGCCAGCTGAACAGCATTCAACGTACCATGCATTTACTGGCACAATAGGAATTATGTTCTGTGTTCTATGTCCTGTCTTGTGGGGTTTGTCTCGTGGCCAGAATTGCTGTGTTTAATATTTTCATCAAATAGTCTAGTTTAAAATCAAACAGGAGGGTTAAATAAAAAAAAGCAGATACTTGTTTTATTCAACTTGGAATACAAATTCATTCATTCATTCATGCCCGTCACCCCAACCGGGTATGGGCCAACAACAGATCTCCATAGTCTTCTATCCTGGGCCATTCGCTCTAGCTGGTTCCAGGTATAGCCCATTTTTGCTATCAACCTGAAGGTCGCATCGCCAGGTATTTCTTGGGCGGCCTCTTTTCCGCTTGCCTTGGGGTTCCACTGCAGTGCCTGTCTGGTGATGTTGGTTGGCTGCTTGCGTAGTGTATGTCCTATCCAGCCCCACCTTCTCCTTCTAATTTCTTCCTCTGCTGGGAGTTGATGGGTCCTCTCAAGAGGTGGATGTTACTGATGGGGTCTGGCCAGCGGATCTGGAGAATCCTTCTGAGGCAGCTATTAATGAAGGTCTGGATCTTCCTGGTGGTTGTTTTGGTTGTCCTCCAGGTTTCAGCTCCATACAGTAAGACTGATTTCACGTTGGAGTTGAACAGTCGAATCTTTATTGCCAAAGACAGCTCTCTGGAGCTCCAGATGTTCTTGAGCTGTAAGAAGGCTGCTCTTGCCTTACCAATCCTTACTTTGATGTCTGCGTCTGTGCCACCCTGCTGGTCGATGATGCTACCTAGGTAGGTGAAGGACTGTACTTCTTCCAGGGGGCTTCCATTCAGTGTGACTGGGTCGTTGCTGATGGAATTGATCCTAAGGATCTTGGTCTTGTCCTTGTGGATGTTGAGGCCAACCTGTGATGACGTGGCTGCCACTACGTTGGTCTTCTCTTGCATCTGCTGTTTACTGTGCGAAAGGAGTGCAAGGTCGTCGGCAAAGTCCAGGTCATCAAGCTGGGTCCACAATGACCATTGGATTCCATTCCTACGCTTGTAAGTGGATGTCTTCATAATCCAATCGATGACGAGAAGAAAGAGAAGTGGTGACAACAAGCATCCTTGTCTGACTCCGGTTTGCACCTGGAAGCTGTTTGTGAGCTGCCCTCCATGGATCACTCTACAGTGTATGCCGTCGTATGAATTCTTGATCAGGTTGACCACCTTTGCTGGGATGCCATAGTGCCGAAGGAGCTTCCAGAGGGTCTCTCGATCCACGCTATCGAATGCTTTCTCATAGTCAACAAAGTTGATGTACAACGAGGAGTTCCACTCCATAGACTGCTCGACTATGATGCGGAGCGTTGCTATCTGGTCCGTGCATGATCTGTTCTTCCGAAAACCTGCCTGTTCATCTCGTAGCTGTGGATCGACGGCATCCTTCATTCTCTCTAAGAGGACTCGGTTGAAGACCTTCCTGGCACCGACAGGAGTGTGATTCCTCTATAGTTGGCACAGTTGCTGAGGTCTCCTTTCTTGGGGATTTTGATGAGATATCCTCTTTCCAGTCAGCCGGAATCACTTCTTCTTCCCATATTTTCTCAAAGAGGGTACAGCATTTCCACTGAGGCATCCAGGTCTGCTTTCAGGGCCTCTGCTGGGATATCGTCAGGTCCAGCCGCCTTCCTGTTCTTCATCATGGTGATGGCTTTTCTGATCTCGTCTCTGGTTGGTTTATCGCAATTGATTGGGAGGTCCTCGTTGGCTGGGTCGATGTCTGGTGGATTTGGTGGTGCTGGTCTGTTCAGGAGTTCCTCAAAGTGCTCCGCCCATCTGTTCATCTGTAGTTCTATTCCTGTTATAGACTTTCCCTGCTTGTCTTTAACGGGACGTTCTGGCTTGCTGAACTTTCCAGACAGTCGCTTGGTAGTATCGTACAGCTGTTTCATGTTACCGCTGTATGCTGCCTGCTCTGCTTCTGCTGCCAGTCCATCCACATAATCTCTCTTGTCCTTCCTAATATTCCTCTTCACTGCTCTGTGGGCTTCAGCATACTCTTTTTGAGTTTTGGCCTTTGCTGCTCTAGTCCTGCTGTTGTTGACTGCTGCCTTCTTCTTCTTTCTGTCTTCTATCTTTGTCAAGGACTCTGCTGTGATCCACTCTTTCTGCTGGTGTTTCTTAATTCCAAGCACTTCCTGGCATGCTGACCTAAGTGTGTCTCTCACTTTCTGCCATCTGTTGAGTACACTGTCTTCCTCTTCCTCAGACCGATCCTGTAGTACTGAAAACTTATTCTTCAGCGTCAATCCAAAATCTTCCTTGGTCTTATGGTCCTTCAGAAGGTTGACGTTGTACTTCGCTCTTCTGTCTGAATCCAGTTCTTCTTCAGCTTCAGCTTCAATCTGGCCACCACTAAGTGATGGTCGGACGCCACGTCTGCTCCTCTTCTAACTCTAACGTCCTGCAAGGATCTTCTGAACTTCTTGCTAATGCAGACATGGTCGATCTGGTTTTCTGTCATGCCTGCTGGCGATACCCAGGTACTCTTGTGGATCCACTTGTGAGGAAAGATGCTGCCTCCTATGACCAGATTGTTAAGTGCACACAGATCCACAAATCTCTCTCCATTCTCACTCATCTCTCCCAGAGCGTGGGTCCCCATGACTTGTTCGTATCCGGTGTTATCAGGTCCAATTTTGGCATTAAAGTCTCCCATAAGGATGGTAATGTCTTTGTCTGGGAGAGTCTCTAATATTTTCTGGAGTCTGTTGTAAAAGTAGTCTTTGTCCTCCTCTTCACTGTCATTGGTTGGAGCATAGCACTGAACAACATTCATCTTAATCCTCTTCATTTTAGTTCTGAAGGATGCTGTGATGATCCTGGGACCATGTGCCTCCCAACCAATCAGTGCTCTCTGTGCCTGCTTGGACAACATGAAGCCTACTCCTGTGTGTGGTGTGCGTCGCTCTCTTCATGTCCTGAATACAGCAACAGCTCTCCTGTCAACAGTCGTCTCTGTCCAGCTTGCGTCCATCTTGTCTCGCTAATGCCTAGTAGGGTCAGGTTGTTGCTCCTCATCTCTGCTGCAACCTGCGCCGTCTTTCCTGACTCGTACATGGTCCTCACATTCCATGTGCCGATGGTAATCCTCCTGGCTGCAAGAAGGGTGATCGGCTTAGTGGCTTCCTCGCGGCTTTCACCACCCAGCGTCATGCATCTTCGAGTTGAAGACCCTTCTTTTTCCAGGCTAAAAGTCTCTGTTAACTCTATTGTTGGCGTTTCTGTAGCAAGCTGATTTTTACAGGGTGGAGTTGCTAGCCCCACGCCCAACCCTCCTCCTTTACCCTGACTTGGGACAGGCAAACTCTCTGGTGGAGTTTTGGAATACAAAGTGTTTGGATAAATCAGGAGAACGTGATATACTAAAGTCTAATACATTTACTTAAGTAAGAAAAAGAAACTTCATTGGCCAGATCTTTTAACTGGAAAAATTCTTGTTAAAATTTGCATACCAACAGTCGTTGGAAGCAAGGACATGAAAAGTTAACCCACTCCCCATATTGCACATGGGATCCTTCTGGCTACCTCAGATTTCTAGCCAGAGGGCTGGGGAGGGTGGGAAGCCATTGGACACAAGAGGTTGTACTGAGTGGACTCCTCAAAGTGGGTGTGCTTGTCCTGGCTTGTTGCTCCAAAGCTCTGTAATAAAGTTATTTTACTGGAAGGGTATATGTGGCATACATTGAATAATAAGACTAATGTACTGTATAGTGGCAATGTTTATGTGTTCATTGTTGGGAAAAGGTGTATGAGTGAAGAGTGGAAGTTTCCTTTGTAGGTTAAAAGAAGCCAAGAAGGGAGAAGGAAAAAGAACAGAACGAATTAACTGGGGGAAAAAAATAGCTAGTATGCTCAGTCTAAAGATAAGACATTGGCCCCATTCAAGGACACTGCTCGCAGCTAAGACTTAGCTGAAAACCAAGAAAAGGTGGGGCTTGAATGTGCCCAAGCAGCTATGAGATCTGCAAAACACTGCCAGGCATCAATGAAATGAGTTAGGTTTCTTTTCTCACAAGTAAAGAAGCGCTGCCCAAAGACCCTAGCAGCCCTGCCACTCCTTGGAACCAGGAGCCTGGATCTATGTAAAGGTCCATCAGCGAAAGACTGCTCTGGCTCCACACTGGAAAGGCCCTTTCTGAGTCCTGTTAACCACCAACACTTCCATGAAGTGCCAAGGACTACCTGCCTGGACCCATGATTCTCACTGCAAAAGACCTCCACCTTGGGAGGATTCTCCTACTGATGATTGGCCTATTTCTCCTTCTAGCTTTGCTGTGCCTTCTGGACAGCAGGGAAAAGGACAAGGTGAAGTGCTAGTAACCTCTCCCTTGTCCACTGACAGACCTACTGTGCCTTTGGATTTTTCTTCAAGAAGCAAAACCATGACAGGGTGATGTGCTGGTAACCTCTCCCCTGTAGGATGCCCTACCACGATTGTTTCGGGGAAAGAAGGGACACTTGCTCCACTGAAATTGCCAAAGTCCAGGAATTCCTGACTAGAAAGGACATTAAGAACTCAGCCTGGTGGAGAAACAAAGAATTATACACTAGCAGGAAGAAATTTGTGGGACCCATGCTTGGGAATGTGGTATTGATTGGATGTTGGGGTTTATTTTACAGGCTGTGCCCTGTGTTTTGGATAAATCCTTCAGCATGTATTGCCCTCCCTAATTGGATTTTAAATGACAAGTACCAAAGGCACCTTGTTGCCACTGCCCCTGCCATGTCCTCCATTACACTGTTACCCTGTAATATATCCTGTCTGTTACAGCTCCATTTTGTTTCTTAAAGCTGTCCCCTTACTCCATTTTGTTCTTGTTCTCCTCTATGGCCGCCCCTCCTGGCTGTTAAGTTGTTTACCAGGGCCTCTGCCCTTCTCAAAGGAGGGCCCCTTAAGTTGTCTAACCAGAGCCATTGCCCTTCTCAAAGGGATGGCCACTTATGCTAAGTGGGACCACTGCCCTGTTCAAAGGGTTAGTCCTGGTATCACCTTGTTAAAACCTGGGCTTGGTGTAGGGTGGCCACTGTCCAGAGCTGCAAGACCTATTGTGTTTTTAGGATCCTGGGCATGAGTCAGACCTCTGGGCTCAGGGCTAGTCCAAACATGCCTCTGTGGCTGCCTGCAGTTTTTCTCTGCCTCCCTCCTCCCTGTAAGAGGGGAGCCAATCAGAGTAACTGGCGGGAAGCTGCCAGGGTTTGCCTTTAAAAACAGACATTTTTGAACAGACTTCAGAAAGGTTCTTGCATTGCTGCCTGGTCTGATCAACCAGGGTTCTGGGGTCCTTTCTCTGCTCTCGTTTTATTTTTGAGCGTATCCCCGTTTTTAACCCCCCCCCACGAAGAACAAATTGCTGCCTGAGAGATCTCCTGATTATCAAGACTGTACTGAGCCTTCTGATGTGCTTGCTGTTTCTGCCTCTGCTGCTGCCTTGGGGGATGGTAAGAATCCCTCTGTGAGACTTTCTATACTTTTATTTTATTATTTTAGCTGCTGGCTCTGTCTCCCCAGCACACAGACTCAAGCTAAACCTTGGTCTGTGTCCTAAAACCTCTCTTACAAACAACCCCTGCATCCTGGCTGCTGGCTCGGTCTCCCCAGCACACAGACTCAAGCTAAACCTTGGTCTGTGTTTTAAAATCTCTCTCTTAAACCCCGTGGCACTCTGCCACTGAAAATAAGTTTGTGCTGCTGCTAAGTTCTGCTCCTGTGGGCTTTGCCTTGGACTGTTTTCAGCTGTATCCACTGCTGCAGTCACCGCCCCCCCTCTTTGGAGCTGTGTCCTGGACACACACCACTCAGCCCTCTGGAACTATCCTTAGCATAAGGTGCACCCATTAAGTTAAGTTTAGCATTATACTTTGTAAGTTAGGCTTAGAGAATTGTTGCATTGTGTTTTAATTTGTGTAGTCTTGGTTAAGTTAGCTCATAGATCAGATTTTGCTGTGTTCTGTATAATTGTAATTGTCTGTCTTCCCACTGCAAACATCCCCGCCCAGCTTCTCTGTGTCTTTTACCTTGTTACACTCTCTCTGCTGCTTAAGCTTGCAGCCTGTTTGTTCTGTCTCACTAAGTTTAAATCTCTAGCATAAAACCCCATTGGTTACTTTCTTCCTCTCTGATACCCCTCACATTCTACATTTACACCACTGTGACACATTTTTACCTGAAATTGTTTGTTATTTAACACATTTTACCCATAACTGTTAGTTGGTTATATGCTGCTGTGACACACCTTTTTACATAGAAATCGCTAGCTACCTGTTACATTTATACCTCAGTGTTAACTGATTACCCACTGTATTGTATCCTACTGTGTTGTACCCCACTATTGAAACCCCCTTACTGTTCACCAAAAAAGAAACCCCTCCCCAATTGTCTACCTTAACAACCCCATACCCCTCACTGCTGGGATAAGGAACAATTGAGGCCGTCACTGAAGTGAAGGAGGGAGATGATTTTCTGACAGGGAGGGACGGCACCTCTCAAAGGTGTTTGGCAGGCAGCCTCCTTCCCAGGTCTGTCCCAACAACACCCAGTTGAAAAGGGACCCTCCCCAGCACTCCTCAGCCCGATGAAAAGGAGCGAGTGAGTGAGCGTGGGGGAGAGCGAGCGACGGAGGGAGATGGATTGAGCGGGCCGGGACCTCTGCGAAGGGGCGGGATGAGGGTGTTCAGTTTTGTTGGGTCAGAAAGTTGGCAACCCCAGATCCAGGGGAAACAACTCAAACACCCAATGAGTCTGGCCAGGGGCAGGACATCAGCTTTGAGGGGAGGGGTGGGTGTGGCAGTGACATCACAAAGGCCTTTTGCAGGACCGCGGCCTATTGGGCAAAGGTGGGGAGGGGTGACCTCAGAGAGAGAGACCCCGACATCAGCCGGGCAGGACAGAGGTGCAGGGCCAGGTCTGTCTCTGAGAGCCCCCGGCTCTGCTGCCGCAAGTCTCCTTCGGGAGGTCTCTCCTCGAGGGCTGAGAGAGAATTCAGATTCATGGATGTGAGCATGAGGAGGAAACACAGGAGTTTTCTCCTTTCCTACCATGGATTGTGCTGAAAAAAAACTTCCCTTTGAGAAGGTAAGAGGCTCAGAGAGGTTTGGAACCTGTTCAGTCTGATCCACCTGGCGCAGGCAGCATTCTAGGCACAGACAGCACTGGCTTCAGGTGGCAGAATTTGATTTCCTCCCTAGGTTTTGATGGTTGGAATCCCTGGGGACATTGGGGTTTGTCCTTTTTGGTTTCTCTTTTCCTCTTTCCTCCCTCCTTTCCCTCTTCTCTTGCTTCTTTTTCCCTTTTCCCAGCTTCCTCCCTCTACCGAAGAGGGATGTGTGTGGAGTGCGGCAGGGGAGGGGTATTGCTCTCATTGCAGCGGTCCTCACCAAGAGGTGGGGCTGGATCTGAGAGTGATCCCCTGTGATGGTGACCTGGGCCGTCCTTTGGGACATCTGGTGAGACCCTCAGCCTCCTGCCCCTCAGAGTCTCAGTGGTGATTGGCCGAGCAGGGGCTATTGAGAGTGAGGAGACTCAGGTCCTTTTGGTCTTTTTTCAAATCAGGCAAAGAAGTCACAGCCGATCCAATGTACGGGATTAATCTTGCTGCTTCTCTCCATTAATTGTCTCTTAGCAGGTGATGATTTCCTCTAATGTTCTAGGTCTTCTAAAATACTTGCTGAATAATTCCACTGAACCACTGTTGGTCTGTAGCTCACTTGAGAGCACTTTCTTCTGATGAGTCAATGTATGAAATTCAAGATCTGAGAGAGAGTTTGAATGTCAGGAGCAGTGTTTCCTCTAATTTGCTATGTCCGTGTGCGGAATGAATTTTGCTGAGTGCACCAATACGGAGGTGAGGTGTGACACCTCACCTGTCTATTGGTGCTCATTCCAAACTTCATTCTGCAGATGGATCGTGTGTGGGGGGGTGTGGGTGAAGGCTTAGTAGTGTGGAGGGTACTGAGGTCGAGCAGAGGGTGGGGTGAAAGGGCTCTGTCTGGGGGAGCAGTGTGTGGGGTGGGGTTGGGGATGAGAGGCTGAGAGCTGGAGTAAAGGGTTGGGGTGCAGGGGTGTGAGGGCTCCGGCTAGGGATGCGTGCTCTGGGTTGGGGCTGGGAATGAGGGGTTTGGGAAGTTATGCTTCAGTTTTCCCCTTCTAAACTTAAGTCCTGTCTAACCTACAGGACGCTATGGGAATAAGACACCATGCTTTGTGGTGACATGACAAGAGCAGAGGGTGTGAGAACTACAGCAACAGAGATGGGAGGGGGGTTAGAGTCAGATTGTTTCAAATGCTGCATCCGTCGACTGACATTTAACAGCAATGCTTAGCTAACACAAAGGAGAAAGGAATTCTCTGCTAAAGATTCAACCTGCCCCTTTGGACAACTCCACCCTTCCTGACTGGAGTGTGCTCACAACACCCCCTCCAACACACACACACACACAAGCTCACAGCTGGGCACCCAGCACAAAGCAAGGAGGTTGCTTGGCTTACACTGGGCTACAATTTTTCAGAGGTCATCTGCTTCAGAGATCAAATGTGCTATTTAGAATGTATTTTGATGTGCTCAATTCAAATATGACAAAACAACTGATTGGCTTCTGTTTCTAAGATATTTAAGTTTTTACATTTTATGTCTATGTATATTGTGTAGATAGCAGAGTTTTAATCATCAATTTTAAACCTAGGTCTTTTTGTGTTTATGGTCGCTTTACATGATAGTATTTCACCTCTCCTGTTTATGTAACAATTTAAAAATCAGCAAAAGGGTTATCTAGCTAAAATGTATTATGAAACAAAAGGCAAATACTATTCTGTACATAGTTTAGTCCTATTCAGTCTCTACTCGGCACTTCTTGGCTTGTCTCTTGTATTCATTAAATGGAGCATCTCCTGTCACTGTCCAGCAATAGTCTGCCAGCATTGATGGGCTCCAATTGACCTGATAGCGGTTCTCCATTGTTGCAATGTCCTGGTGAAATCGCTCACCGTGCTCGTCACTCACTGCTCCGCAGTTCGGTGGAAAAAAATCTAGATGAGAGTGCAAAAAATGTCTCTTTAGTGACATGTTGCAACCAAGGCTTTGTAAGCCTTGAGGAGGTTTTCCACCAACAACCTGTAGTTGTCTGCCTTGTTGTTTCCGAGAAAATGTATTGCCACTAAGTGGAAGGCTTTCCATGCCGTCTTTTCCTTGCCACGCAGTGCATGGTCAAATGCATCATCTCGAAGTTCATGAATCTGAGGACCAACAAAGTCACCTTCCTTTATCTTAGCTTCACTTAACCTTGGGAATTTTCCACGGAGGTACTTGAAAGCTGCTTGTGTTTTGTCAATGGCTTTGACAAAGTTCTTCATCAGCCCCAGCTTTATGTGTAAGGGTGTTAACAAAATCTTCCTTGATTCAACAAGTGGTGCATGCTGAACACTGTTCCTCCCAGGCTCCAATGACTGTCGGAGTGGCCAACCTTTCTTGATGTAGTGGGAATCTGTTGCACGACTATCCCATTCGCAGAGAAAACAGCAGTACTTTGTGTATCCAGTCTGCAGACCAAGCAAGAGAGCAAGAACCTTCAAATCGCCACAAAGCTGCTTTATGCACCTCAAAAGTTGTTTCATGTTGTCCTAGGTTTCCTTCATATGGACTGCATGACCAAGTGGAATTGATGGCAAAACATTGCCATTATACAATAAAACAGCTTTAAGGCTCGTCTTCGATGAATCAATGAACAGTCTCCACTCATGTGCATTGTGAATGATGTTGAGGGCTGCCATCACACCATCAATGTTGTTACACGATACAAGATGGCCTTCCGTGAAGAAGATGGGACTAGATCCTTTTGACGGTCACGGAGCATGGAAACCCTAACATCACCTGCCAGGAGAGTCCACTGCTGTAGTGTGGAGCCCAACAGCTCTGCTTTACTCTTGGGTAGTTCGAATCCCTGACAAGGTCATTCCCTTCACCTTGTGTTTTGAGGTGTGGTTCAGAGGAGAAGGATGGGAGAAAATGTGGGTCCTGTGACATTGATGGTTCAGGACCAGAAGTTTCGTCCTCTTCCTCTTCCTCGTCTGACTCAAGTGAGAATGATTCTGGTGCATCAGGAAGTGTCAGTCCTTCTCCGTGGGGTACTGGGCATAGAGCTGATGGAATGTTTGGATAATGCAGCATCCACGTTTTCTTCTTTGTCACTCCTTTCCCAACTGGAGGCACCATGTAGAAGTAACATTTGCTGGTATGATCTGTTGGCTCTCTCCACATCATTGGCACTGCAAAGGCATAGATTTCCTTTTGCTGTTCAAACACTGGCGAAGATTTGTTGCACAAGTGTTGCAGCATAAGTGTGGGGCCCACCTCTTGTCCTGATCTCCAATTTTGCAGCCAAAAGAAAAGTGATAGGCTTTCTTAACCATAGTGGTTCTACTGCACTTTTGTGATGCAAAAGTCACTTCACCACAAACATAGCAGAAGTTATCTGCACTGTTCACACAAGTACGAGGCATCCCTGCTCACTTTGGCTAAAAAGAAAAGGGTCCCTTTGCAAAATCAAACACTGACAAATAAGACAGCACGACACTGTATGATTTCTAGAGCTGATATAGGGCAATTGGTTCAGCTTCATTATGATTGCATCATCCATGACTTCTAGGAATAACATGATGCAATTCATATCATGTATGATTCAATACCAGCATCAGATTGTATCCTTCATTGTTTTGCCTAAAAGCAAATAAAGTCCAAAACCATTCATAGATTTATTCATAGGTCCAGTCAAAGATGGATTTCAGTCATTACTGGTTTAAACTGAGATCCCGTCCCTTTATAACTCACTTCTCCTCCGCCATTCCCAAGTCAAGGGTCATAAATACTGACCCAATAGCATATCTTGAAAACTAGAGCCAATCAAGAATTTTAAGAATCATTTTCGTTCTCAGTGACCCAGAATTAGTAAAGTTGGACTCCATTTATTTCAGAAGCATTTTGGCTGTAGAGCAGTGTAACAAGCCTCTCCTAGCTGCCTCCTGGTGGGGGGAGGCTGGGGAGCTGTGGGGACCTGTTTGAGAGGGTCACTAGTAGCAGCGTAGCACAGGAGGTGTCCTATCGGGTTGAGTCATTGCAGATGATGATGTCGTGCAGCAGACCCCCGTTTTGCCAACCTTGCATTAGGCAGCTTTCCATGTTAAGCGAACTCCCAGTGCCCACAGGTGCAGCAGCCGGTGATTTGTCCTGTGGCCGCTAGGTGGCGCTGCAGCCTCGCACTTTCCCGTTCCCCCGGGTATGGGAAGGTTTGAGAAGGTGACCTGGCCCCACCCGGCCCCAGGGAGATGCCGTCAGTGGGGTCTGCTGTGTAAGGGCTGAAAGAGTCAATTTGACTGGCATTTTATGATCTTTCAATCATGAAGGGGAGGAACTGCCTACCCTGACTGAAGCATCTTATCGCGTTTCTAAATTAAAGTGTCTCCTCTTTGTGTGCAAAGAGACAGTTTAAGGGGACGCCACAAACGGGAGATGCTTTTGGTTTGGAAAACGAACTATTTTTGCAAAGATTTTTCATCCAAATTGATTTAGGATTAATGGGGTCAAATTCCATGCTGTGCCCTGTGGCTGTAAGGCATTGGAGAACTGCTGAAGAGGTTAAAGGCCGCAGAGCTGGGGAGCTGGGGGTGGGGCCTCCAAAGTTATTGTGCTCTGGTGAGACTGAGCAGTTGTGGGGATTGTGCAAGCTGTGGTGTTTACATGCACATAGAAATTGTAATGAAACTCCATTTTTAAAACCACTCATGTCTGGGAATGGAAGAGAAGCTCTTTGAAATAAGTGTCCCCTTCATACTCTTCAAGATCACTGGCTGCAACACTCAGCTGCCTCAGGAACTCAGTGGTGGTGCATTTGAGGTGCAGATCGAGAGGTTTCTGGTTCAAGTCCACCTGCTCTCTTACATGTCCTCTTTTTTAATTGATCTATATTTTCATATCCATCTCCTGTATGTTCAGGAGTTCCGCTGAATGGGGACGTGAAATGAATTTAATCATTCAATATATTCCTGTTAAAATGTACAAACACTGAGCAAAGCTGTCCATCCGCTGAAATCTCTTCCAGTCCTCAGAGGCGCTAGTTTGTTTTTATTCTTGAAACAAAGATAGAGTACGACTGTAGATTTGCAGGACCTTGTTCTCCACGAGAGATGCTGTGCAGAAGAAGAAGAACCAGTGGCTATAAAGTGGACACTAGGGTGTTTAGACTTGCCTTCCAAGGGGAATAATGGGGACAAAAGCCATATCTGGCTTCAAGAATAAGCTTAATGCGTTTATGGAGGGGATGGTATGATGGGATAGGCTAATTTTGGCAATGAATTTGGCAATTGATCTTTGATTCTCAGCAGGTAAGTATGCCCAGTGGTCTGGATGGGATGTTAGATGGGTGGGGATGTGAGTTCCTGCAGAGAATTCTCTCGTGGGTGCTGGCTGGTGAGTCTTGCCCACATGCTCAGGGTTTAAGTGATCAGCATCTCTGGGGTCAGGCAGGAATTTTCCTCCAGGGCAGTGTGGCCGAGGCCCTGGCGGTTTCTCACCTTGCTCTGCAGCATGGGGCACTGATCAGTTGCTGGAGGATTCTCTGCAGCTTGAGGTCTTGAAGCACAATTTGAGGAGTTCAGTAAGTGAGACATAGGTTAGGGTTTGATCTAGAAGTGGATGGGTGAGTTTGTGTGGCCTGCATTGTGAAGGAGGTGGGACTAGATGATCATTATGGTCCCTTCTGACCTTAGAGTCTATGAGACCATGAGACCATGGGAGGGTGGGGAGGAGCTGTGAGGCCGGCGGGTGTGTGGTGCAGGGCATTTGGAGTGTGGGGCTGCTGGGGCTGGTGGGTGCCTGGGCTGCTGCTGCTGCTGCCCCAGCCGGGTCTGTATGGGGGAGAGATCTGCATTAGCCCCCTTTGTGCCCAGCTCTGGGGGGCAGGGAGGGTTCGGACTCTTTGCGGTGGCTGGAGCCAGCCGCTGAGCCGGAGCCTGCCGGCAAGGGGAGAGACCTGGGGGAAAGAGCTGGGGCTGAGCAGGAAAGTGAGTTTGTAGCTGCAGCTCTCACCACCCCAGATCTGCCGCTGAGGCCAAAGCAGAGGGTTCTTTTGGTTCAGTTCTTGGCTAACCTGCATTGAGCTGTGCGCTCATTGCTTACAATCCCTTCAAGCCTATCTTTGCGTAGTTAATCAATGTGTGTTCTATTTCCCCCTAAAACTCTGTGTTTTGCTAGATGTGCTTGGGGCACCTGCTCAGGACCAGAGACTGGTGCATGATCCTCTCCACTTGGAGGGAGGAGCAGACTGGGAATAAACTGATCCCAATCAGAGAGGTTTCATATTGTTTTTCATGTTGTCATAGGTTTTCTTCATATGGACTGCATGACCAAGTGGAATTGATGGCAAAACATTGCCATTATGCAGTAAAACAGCTTTAAGACTCGTCTTCGATGAATGAATGAACAGTCTCCACTCATGTGGATTGTGAATGATGTTGAGGGCTGCCATCACACCATCGGTTTTGTTGCACGCTACAAGATGGCCTTCCATGAAGAAGAATGGTTCAAGATCCTTTTGACGGCCAGGGAGCATGGAAACCCTAACATCACCTGCCAGGAGATTCCACTGCTGTAGTGCGGAGCCCAACAGCTCTGCCTTACTCTTGGGTAGTTCGAATCCCTGACAAGGTCATTCCCTTCACCTTGTGTTATGAGGTGTCGTTCAGAGGAGGAGGATGGGAGAAAATGTGGGTCCTGTGACATTGATGGTTCAGGACCAGAAGTTTCGTCCTCTTCCTCTTCCTCGTCTGACTCAAGTGAGAATGATTGTGGTGCATCAGCAACCAGCTGTCCTTCTCCGTGGGGTACTGGGCATAGAGCTGATGGAATGTTTGGAGAATGCAGCGTCCACTTTTTCTTCTTTGTCACACCTTTCCCAACTGGAGGCACCATGTAGAAGTAACATTTGCTGGTATGATCTGTTGGCTCTCTCCACATCATTGGCACTGCAAAAGGCATAAATTTCCTTTTCCTGTTCAAACACTGGCGAAGATTTGTTGCACAAGTGTTGTAGCATATGTGTGGGGCCCACCTCTTGTCCTGATCTCCAATTATGCAGCCAAAAGAAAAGTGATAGGCTTTCTTAACCATAGTGGTTCTACTGCACTTTGGTGATGCAAAAGTCACTTCACCACAAACATAGCAGAAGTTATCTGCACTGTTCACACAAGTACAAGGCATCTCTGCTCACTTTGGCTAAAGAGAAATGGGTCCCTTTGCAAAATCAAACACTGACAAATAAGAGAGCAAGACACTGTATGATTTAAATAGCTGATATAGGGCAATTGATTCAGCTTCCTTATGATTGCATCATCCATGACTTCTAGGAATAACATGATGCAATTCATATCATGTATGAGGCAATACCAGCTTCAGATTGCATCCTTCATTGTTTTGCCTAAAAAGCAAGTACTGTCCAAACCCATTCATAGATTTATTCATAGATCCAGTCAAAGATGGATTTTAGTCATTACTGGTTTAAATTGAGATCCCGTCCCTTTATAACTCACTTCTCCTCCGCCATTCCCAAGTCAAGGGTCATAAATACTGACCCAATAGCATATCTTGAAAACTAGAGCCAATCAAGAATTTTAAGCATCATTTTCGTTCTGAGTGACCCAGAATTAGTAAAGTTTGACTATATTAATTTCAGAAGCATTTTGGCTGTAGAGGAGTGTAACAAGCCTCTCCTAGCTGCCTCCTGGTGGGGGGAGGCTGGGGAGCTGTGGGGACCTGTTTGAGAGGGTCACTAGTAGCAGCGTAGCACAGGAGGTGTCCTATCGGGTTGAGTCATTGCAGATGATGATGTAGTGCAGCAGACCCCCGTTTTGCCAACCTTGCATTAGGCAGCTTTCCATGTTAAGCGAACTCCCAGTGCCCACAGGTGCAGCAGCCGGCGATTTGTCCTGTGGCCACTAGATGGCGCTGCAGCCTAGCACTGTCCCATTCCCCCGGGTATGGGAAGGTTTGAGAAGGTGACCTGGCCCCACCCGGCCCCGGGGAGATGCCGTCAGTGGGGTCTGCTGTGTAAGGGCTGAAAGTCAATTTTACTGGCATTTTATGATCTTTCAATTATGAAGGGGAGCAACTGCTTACCCTGACTGAAGCATCTTATCGCGTTTCTAAATTAAAGTGTCTCCTCTTTGTGTGCGAAGAGACAGTTTAAGGGGACGCCACAAACAGGAGATGATTTTGCTTTGGAAAGCAAAATATTTTTGCAAAGATTTTTCATCCAAATTGATTCATGATTCCACAAATCAACCTTGATTAATGTTCCTGGTATTTTCTAACAGAAAACTGTGTCGATGAAAATTGCACGCACATCCCTCCAATTGCTGGCCTCTGTCCCTCCCCTGGGGGTCTTGGTGTCTGCTGATGACAGCAAGAGTGAGAGCTGTTGGCTTTTCTCTCTAGCTGTGCCATCGCTTTGCTGTGTGAGCTGGGATTGGTCATTTCCTCTCTCTGTACCTCAGCATCCCAATCTGTGTAATGGGAAATGAGACACGTCTGTAATGCCTGGCAGGAGCAAGGCTGGGCGAGAGAATGGACATTAAAGCACTTTGGGGAGGAGAAAGGGTTGTTTCATGGTGTTGAGTGCAAAGGCATTGTGACATTTGTGAAAATGTCTCGTGTAGAGAAAGAAGAAATGGTTGGGGACAAAGCTTGCAGGAGGATATGAATCAGAGAGGCCAGGGTATGTGTTTGGGGTCTCACCAGTGCTTCCCACCCCTTGCTGTCCTGTGGCAGGTGTAGCCCCTGACCCATGGCTCTCCCTTGCGGTATAGGCTCTGCACAAGGTCTTGGCCAACCTCTCGGGTGCCATGCTGGGGAGCTGCTGCAGAATCCCCACATATAGACAGGCCCCAATACCTCTTGGTGGTGAGCCCAATGTGCGGGGCGGGGCGGAGAAGGGAATTTGATCTTAATGCTGGGGAGACCTGGAACGGGTGACTGGAAGATCCATTTTCCAGCCTGTCCGCCTAGCTGGGATCCCACTGGGCCATCCAGAAGGTTGAAAAAGCTACTAGAGGAAGCTGTTCTAGAGTTGATTTTAACAAATAGGAGGAACTCATTGAGAATTTGAAAGTAGAAGGCCGCTTGGGTGAAAGTGATCATGAAATCCTAGAGTTTGCAATTCTAAGGAAGGGTAGAAGGGAGTACAGCAAACTAGAGACAATGGATTTCAGGAAGGTGGATTTTAGTAGCTCAGAGAGCTGATAGGTCCAGTCCCATGGGACTCAAGACTGAGGAAAACAACTGAGGAGAGTTGGCACTTTTCAAAGGGACACTATTAAGGGCCCAAAAGCAAGCTATTCTGCTGGGTAGGAAAGATAAAAATGTGGCAAAAGACCAGCTGGGCTTAGCCACGAGATCTTGCATGATCTAAAAAATAAAAGGAGTCATATAAAAATGGAAACTAGGACAGATTACAAAGGATGAATATAGGCAAACAACACAGGAATGCAGGGCAAGATTAGAAAGGCAAAGGCACAAATGAGCTCAAACTAGCTATGGGAATAAAGGAAACAAGAAGACTTTTTATCAGTACATTAGAAGCAAGAGGAAGACCAAGGAGAGGGTAGGCCCACTGCTCAGTGAGGAGGAGAAACAGTAAGAGGAAAGTTGGAATTGGCAGAGATGCTTAATGACTTCTTTGTTTCGGTCTTCACCGAGAAGTCTGAAGGAATACCTAAGAGAGTGAATGCTAATGGGAAGGGCAGGCTTAGAAGATCAAATAAAAAGAAGTTAAAAATCACTTAGAGAAGTTAGATGCCTGCAAGTCACCAGGGCCTGCTGAAATGCCTCCTAGAATACTCAAGGAGCTGATAGAGGAGGTATGTGAGCCTCTAGCTATTCTCTTTGGAAAATCATGGGAGACGGGAGAGATTCCAGAAGACTGGAAAGGGCAAACATAGTGCCCATCTCTAAAAGGAAATAAAAACAAGCCAGGAAAGTACAGAGCAGTTAGTTTAACTTCTGTGCCAGGGAAGAGAATGGAGCAAGTAATTAAGGAAATCATCTGCAAACACTTGGAAGGTGGTAAGGTGATAGGGAATAGCCAGCATGGATTTGTAAAGAACAAATCATGTCAGAGCAATCTGAGAGATTTCTTTGATAGGATAACGAGTCTTGTGGATAAGGGAGAAGCGAAGGATGTGGTATACCTAGAGTTTAGTGAGGCATTTGATACGGTCTCGCATGATATTCTTATCAGTGAACTAGGCAAATACAATTTAGATGGGGCTACTCTAAGGTGGGTGCATAAGTGGCTGGATAACCGTACTCAGGAGTAGTTATGAATGGTTTCCAATCCTGCTGGAAAGGTAGACCAAGTGTGGTTCCACAGGGGTCTGTTTTGGGACTGGCTCTGTTCAATATCTTCATCAACGACTTAGATATTGGCCTAGAAAGTACGCTTATGAAGTTTGCAGATGATAACAAACTGGGAGGATTGCAACTGCTTTGGATGATAGCGTCATAATTCAAAATGATCTGGACAAACTGGAGAAGCGGTCTGAAGTTAACAGAATGCAGTTTAATAAAGACAAATGCAAAGTGCTCCATTTAGGAAGGAACAATCAGTTTCACACCTACAGAATGGGAAGAGACTGTCTAGGAAGGAGTACGGCAGAAAGGGATCTAGGGGTTATAGTGGAAACAAGCTAAATGTGAGTGAACAGTGTGATGCTGTTGCAAAAAGCAAACGTGATTCTGGGATGCATTAACAGATGTGTTGTGAGCAAGACACGAGAAGTCATTCTTCCGCCCTACTCTGGGCTGGTTAGGCCCCAAGTGGAGTATTGTGTCCAGTTGTGGGCACCGCATTTCAAGAAAGATATGGAGAAATTGGAGAGGATCCAGAGAAGAGCAACAAGAATGATTAAAGGTCTAGAGAACATGACCTATGAAGGAAGGCTGCAAGAATTGGGTTTGTTTACTTTGGAAAAGAGAAGATTGAGAGGGGACATGATAGCAGTTTTCAGGTATCTCAAAGGGTGTCCTAAGGAGGAGAGAAAACTTGTTCACCGTAGCCTCTAAGGAAAGAACAAGAAGCAATAGGCTTAAACTGCTGCAAGGGAGGTTTAGGTTGGACATTAGGAAAAAGTTCCTAACTGTCAGGGTGATGAAACAGTGGAATAATTGGCCTAGGGAGGTTGTGGAATCTCCACCTCAGGCGATATTTAAGAATAGGTTAGATAAATGTCTATGCAGGATGGTCTAGACAGTATTTTGTCCTGCCATGAGGGCAGGGGACTGGACTCGATGACCTCTCGAGGTCCCTTCCAGTCGTAGAATCTGTGAATCTATGAGGTGCTAAGCAATAGCCAGCATGGATTTATCAAGAACAAATCGTGTCAAACCAGCCCTTGATAGCTACTTTAAGGTGGGTGCATAACTGGTTGGAAAACTGTTCTCCGAGAGTAGTTATCAGTGGTTCGCAGTCAGGCTGGAAGGGCATAACGAGTGGGGTTGCACAGGGCTCAGTTCTGGGTCCAGTTTTGTTCAATATCTTCCTCAGTGATTTAGATCGTGGCCTAGTTTGCAGATGACATGAAGTGGGAGGGTTGCCAGTGCTTTGGAGTATAGGATGAACTCTCAAACTGATCTGGACAAACTGGAGAAATGGTCTGAGGTAAATAGGATGAAATTCAATAAGAAGAAATGCAAAGTGTTCCACGTAGGAAGGAACAATGAGTTGCACACATACAGAATGGGAAATAACTGCCTAGGAAGGAGCACTGCGGAAAAGGATCCAAGGATCCTAGTGGACCACAAACTAAATAAGAGTCAACAGTGTAATGCTGTTGCAAAAAAGCCAATATCATTCTGGGATGTATTGGTAGGAGTGTTGAAATCAAGACACGAGAAGTCATTCTTCCACTCTACTCCGTCCTGATTAGGCCTCAACTGGATTCTTGTGTACAGTTCTGGGCATCACATTTTTGGAAAGATGTGGACAAATTGGAGAAAGTCCAGAGAAGAGCAACAAGAATGATGAAAGTCTAGTAACATGACCTATGAGGGAAGATTGAAAGAATTGGATTTGTTAAGTCTGGAGAAGAGAAGACTGAGAGGGGACATTACAGTTTTCAAGTACCTAAAAGGTTATTACAAGGAGGCGGGAGAAAAAATATTCTCCTTAACCTCTCATGATAGGACAAGAATCAAGAGGCTTAAATTACAGCAAGGGAGGTTTAGGTTAGACATTAGGAAAAACTTGCTAAGAGTCAGGGTGGTTAAGCCGTGGAATAAATTGCCTAGGGAGGTTGTTGAATCTCCATCCTTGGAGATTTTTAAGAGCAGGTTAGACAAAGCCCTGTCAGAGATGATCTATATAATACTTAGTCTGGCCTTGAGTGCAGGCGACTGGACTCGATGACCTCTTGGGGTCCTTCCAGTCCTATGATTCTGTGATCCAAAGGTCTCTTCTTGCCTTAACATCTACAAATCTCTGCAAAACTAAGTATGGGCCATTGAGCAGCCTCTGATGTTTTCATGTGTCGCCTGCTTCGTGTCCAGAAGTAACACTGAGTGAGTGGGGGTGTGGGTGTGACACAGCAGGAGCAGCTCAAAGATGCAAAGGGGCTGTCCAGGGCGGTGACATCACACTAGCCTTTTACAGGAGCTGGGCTGATTGGTCAAAGGAGGTTGGGAAGCGGTGACCTCACAGAGAGTCTATGAGCAGGGGCAGGTAAAGAGGCTGCAGGGTGGGGAAATGGCTTTGCTGCAGGGAGTCTCCTTCTCAAGGTCTCCTTGAGGAGTGAGAGAGAATACAGGGTCACGCCTGTGAGCGCGAGGAGGAGCTTCCTTGGGGTTTCCCCTTTCCACTGCTAATTGGTGAGAAGACAGAAGTCCCTGTGGAGCAGAGAAGAGCCTCAGAGAGGTTTCATGTTGTTGTTTCATGTTGTCATAGGTTTCCTTCATATGGACTGCATGACCAAGTGGAATTGATGGCAAAACATTGCCATTATGCAGTAAAACATCTTTAAGACTCGTCTTCGATGAATCAACGAACAGTCTCCACTCATGTGGACTGTGAACGATGTTGAGGGCTGCCATCACACCATGGATGTTGTTGCAGGCTACAAGATGGCCTTCCATGAAGAAGAATGGGACAAGATCCTTTTGACGGTCCCGGAGCAGGCTACATGAGGAAATCAGTCCTTTCGTTGGACTTGCTGGCAGAAGAGCCCAGTGATGGTGCAGCTCCCCGAGCGTCAGTGACAAACGCAGCGCTCCAGCAACTGAGCTCTAGGGCTCGCTGCTGAAAGAAAAGCTTCACAGTGACAAAGGGAAAAGGGAGGTGCTGATCTTTAGCCAAGGGCAGGGAGCCCCATCCTCCAACATAGAGCATTTCCCTTGTTCTCTGTCTGTGCTGGGGCAGGAGAAATAACACGGCCTCCTGCTTTTGCTATTGCAGAGAGTCGGTTCTGACGGTCTCCTCAAACCCAGGGTGCGAAACAGGCCTCAGAGCTGACTGGGTGTAAACAAGAACTACGCAGATAGACTGAGCCAGCTGGGAATTCAGATGTGCCCCTTTCCTGGAGAGATGGACTGAGCTGTGAGGGGACTGGAAGCGGAGCTCCCAATGTTTAACTTGCACTCGTTCAGCATCTTTCCTGCAGTGCCGTCACTGTAGGTTAAATCCTCCAGCCCAGGACTCCCCACCAGCTGTGGGCCCGACAAGCTTTCCTGGGATTGGATTCTGTAGAACAGGGTGCAGGGAACCAGCAGGTGCATCTGACTCCTTGGTGAGGTTTTGCATGCAAGATGTGTGTGTGAGTCTTTGTGTGTCGGAAGCAGTGAGTGTGGCACTCTCAGTGAACCGACAGAGGCGACAGTGGTCAGAGTGAGACAAAGGAAGAATAAAGAGGCACCGATGGGCATAACGATGATGATTGTGTTGTGTTTCATTCCTTAGATGTGGTGCCACCGCCTGTCCCTTTAGCCTTGTAGTTTACCAAGAGTGAAACTAAATATCTGTTGAGATACAAGGGAGTGTGTGTGTCCATTCCTGCTAGCTGCACAGGGGTTTGATGTTGCTGCTTTCAATCCTCCAGCTCGGCCGGGATAAGGAACAATTGAGGCCGTCACTGAAGTGAAGGAGGAGATGATTTTCTGACAGGGAGGGACGGCACCTCTCAAAGGTGTTTGGCAGGCAGCCTCCTTCCCAGGTCTGTCCCGACAACACCCAGTTGAAAGGACTCTCCCCAGCCCTCCTCAGCCCGGTGAAAACAGCGAGTGAGTGAGCGTGGGGAGAGCAAGTGATGGAGGAGATCATAGAATCATAGAACCTCAGGGTTGGAAGGGACCTCAGGAGGTATCTAGTCAACCCCTGCTCAAAGCAGGACCAACCCCAACTAAATCATCCCAGTCAGGGCTTTGTCAAGCCTGACCTTAAAAACCTCTAAGGAAGGAGATTCCACCACCTCCCTAGGAACCCATTCCAGTTCTTCACCACCCTCCTAGTGAAAAAGTTTTCCTAATGTCCAACCTAAACCTCCCGCTCTGCAACTGGGCGAGCCAGGACCTCGCTGAAGGGGCGGGATGAGGGTGTTCAGTTTTGTGGGGTCAGAAAGTTGGCAACCCCAGATGCAGGAAACAACTCAAACACCCAACGAGTCTGGCCAGGGCAGGACATCAGCTTTGAGGAGGGTGGGTGTGGCAGTGAAATCACAAAGGGCTTTTGCAGGAACTCGGCCTATTGGGCAAAGGTGGTGGGGAGGGTGACCTCAGAGAGAGACCCCGACATCAGCCGGGCAGGACAGAGGTGCAGGGCCAGGTCTGTCTCTGAGACCTCCCGGCTTTGCTGCATAAGTCTCCTTCGCGAGGTCTCTCCTCGAGGGCTGAGAGAGGATTAGGATTCACAGATGTGAGCATGAGGAGGAACCTCTGTGGAGTTTTCTCCTTTCCTACCACTGATTGTGCCGAAAACAAACTTCCCTTTGACAAGGTAAGAGGCTCAGAGAGGTTTGGAACCTGTTCCGTCTGATCCACCTGGCGCAGGCAGCATTCTAGGCCCAGGAAACACTGGCTTCAGGTGGCAGAATTTGATTTCCTCCCTAGGTTTTGATGATTGGAATCTCTGGGGACATTGGGGTTTGTCCTTTTTGGTTTCCCTTTTCCTCTTTCCTCCCTCCTTTCTCCTCTTCTCTTGCTTCTTTTTTCCCTTTTCCAGCTTCCCTCCCTCTACCTAGGAGGGACGGGTCTGGAGTGCGGGCAGGGGAAGGGTATTGCTCTCATTGCGGGAGGTCCTCACCAAGAGGTGGGTCTGGGTCTGAGAGTGATCCCCTCTGATGGTGTCCTGGGCCGTCCTTTGGGACATCTGGTGAGACCCCTCAGCCTCCTGCCACTCAGAGTCTCAGTGCTGATTGGCTGAGCAGGGGGCTATCGACACCAAGGAGACTCAGGTCAGTTTGGTCTCTTTTCAAATCAGGCAAATAAGTCACAACCAATCCAATGTATGGAATTAATCTTGCTGCTTCTCTCCATTAATTGTCTCTTGGCAGGTCATGATTTTCAATAATGTCCTAGGTCTTCTAAAATACTTGCTGAATAATTACTATGAACCACTGTTGGTCTCTAGCTCACTTGAGGGCACTTTATTCTGATCACTCAATGTGTGAAATTCAAGATGTGAGAGAGAGGCTGAAAGTCAGGAGCAGTGTTTCCTCTAATTTGTTATGTCCATGTGTGGAATGAATTTTGTTTTGGGCACAAATATGGAGGTGAGGTGTGACACATCACCTGCATATTGCGCTCCTTACAAAATTCATTCTGCACATGGATGGTGTGTGGCAGGGGTGAGGCTGAAAGGTTTGGAGTGTGGGAGGCTCGGGGTTGGGGCGCAGTGATGTGAGGGCTCCGGCTGGGGGTGCAGGCTCTGGAGTGGGGCTAGCGATGAGGGTCTCAGCATTGGAGCAGAGGGTAGGGGCGCAGGGGGTGAGGGCTCTGGGGTGGGGCTGGGAATGAGGAGATTGGGGAGCAGGTTGGCCCAGGGAGAAAGAACTGCCCCCTCCAGCCCTCTCTCCCCACAGCAGCTCAGGGCCAGATGAGAGGGCACCTGTCTCCAAGCTGCAGCAGGGCCAGTGGGGCTGGATTGGGACTGAGGGAGGCGACAGGATTTATTTTTCCAAAGTCAAAAGGAGGAAGGGATGGAGTTATGCTTCAGTTTTTACCTCATAAACTTATTCCTGTCTAACCTACAGGACACTATGAGAATAAGACACTATGTCATGTGGTGACATCACAAGAGCAGAGGATGTGAGAACTACAGCAACTGAGAGGGTGGGGGATTTAGAGTCGGATTGTTTCAAATGCTGCATTTGTCGGCTGACATTTAACAGCAACGCTTAGCTAACACCATGGAGAAAGGAATTCTCTGCTAAAGATTCAACTTGCCCCTTTGGCCAACTCTGCCCCTTCCCTGACTGGAGTGTGCTCAGAACAGCCCCACCTCCCCCCGCACACACACACACACACACAAGCCCACAGCTAGGCACCCAGCACAAAGCCAGGGTGGGGGTTGCGTGGCTTGTTTTACTGTTTGCTTCGCAGAAGGTTTTCAAAAGCATTTTCTGCTCCTGTTCCCCATGGTGAGGAAGCAGATGGTTGTGGGAAGGAACCTGAGAGCGGTGGAGCCGGGGCAGTGGGGAGTTGGGGAGGCTGAAGGGGCAATGGGGATGTTGGGGGAGGCTGAAGGGGGCAATGGGGAAGTTGGGGAGGCTGAAGGGGCAATGGGTTGAAGGAGGCCGGGGCAGAGAGGCAGTTGGGGGGCTGCTCGTCCCCACGGGAGGGGAGGAGGAAGAGGAGCTGCCCTTCTTTCTGAAGCTGTTTCCTGTTAGATCTTGCAACTTCACTGTTCCTGAGCAGGGTCCTGTGATGAAAAGGAAACTAGAGAGATTCGTGGTCCTGCTTTCAGCAGGGGCTTAGGCTGGATGAGCTCCTGAGGTCTCTTCCAACCCTCATTGTCTAGGATTCTGTGTTTCTGTGGAGGACAGGTCCATCAATGGCTGTTGGCCAGGGTGGGCAGGGATGGTGCCCTAACCTCTGTCTGTCAGAAGCTGGGAATTGGGCGACAGGGGATGGCTCCCTGGATGATTCCTGTCTGTTCATTCCCTCTGGGGCACCTGGCACCGGCCGCTATCGGCCGACAGGACACTGGGCTAGATGGAGCTTTGGTGTGACCCAGTCTGGCCGGTCTTCCCTTCTAATGCTCTTCTCACATGCTCAGTAACAGCTGCAAGCTGCTGCCCTTCTGGCGCCATCAGAATCTGCTCCCTGCAATCAAAGGCCGGAAAATCCCCTGAAGGGGAATCGGAGGGTGGGCTGGGCAGTGGGACAAAACTGGGACAGGATCAGGGGTTCAGACGGGGGCTGCCATGCCAGGTAGGTGCAGAAGGGAAAACCCCAGCTAGAGGAGGCAGAGGGATAAAAGTCCCCACTGATGGGGTGAGCCGGCAGCAGCAGTTCCAAACTAGGGTGTGGTGGATGGTAGAAGGACTCGTGTTCCTCGCACGATGGTCCCTCTCAGCCCCCTCCCCATGGCTGTGGTGTTAAAGGCCCGCATGGCCCAGTGCCCAGGCACCACATCAGTGCTCTATCTAAAATGGTGACTGAGCTGCCAAGGAGCAGGAGCAGCTCCAGGCCCCAGCACGCCAGCGCGTGCTTGGGGAAGCAAGCCAGGGGATCTCCGCTGGTCCCGCAGCTTCAGTGGACCCTCCACAGGCAAGCTGCTGAAGGCAGCCTGCCTGCCGTGCTTGGGCGACAAAATCCCTAGAGCCGCCCCTGCAGAGGCGTGATTGAGGGAAATAGTTTAAACCACTCCCCACCATCATAAAACAAACTGATGATCATCAGTTCATCCCTTCCCACTGAACTGCCCAGTGCCTGGCTCGGAGGTAGAGGCAGGAGGAGAGAGACAAGGGTGAGATTTCAGCATCTCCAGGTAGGTCCCACGGCTCCAGTTGCCCCAACAAATGCTGCGGAGTTTTAATCCGTAGCTGCAGGCCAACTTTAGGGCTATTCCACCAATTCCCAGGTGGGACCCACGCCTAAGAGGGCCCCGTGCCCAGTAAGAATCCCTTCCCTGGCTAGAGGCGCCTTTTTAATTTTTACTCACCGGCGGCACTCTGGGTCTTCAGGGGCATGTCGTCGGCGGGTCCTTCACCGCTCCGAGTCTTGGCGGCACTTTGGCGGCGGGTCTTTCAGTGCCGCCGAAGACCTGGGTGAGTGAAGAACCCACCACCGAAGTGCCACCAAAGACTCGGAGCACCGCCCGGTGAGCACAAGCCCACGTGTTTTTAACGTGGTTTTTGTTTTAGTCATCCCTGGCGGGGCCCCATCGAAACTGTTCGAATGGGCCCGCACTTCTAAAGCCGGCCTGAGCATAATTCTAATCAGCCAATCATAACCTCTCCATAGACCCCTTACACGACAACCTTTATGCAATATTGGCTGCAAATCTAGAATAGTGGTATAGCGGTGATCTATACAGTTACAGTTTATGTCAATAACATCACAGGAGGTAACACGGCATCAGTGAGCCTGATATTGGAATACAGCCTCCAGTTTTGGTGTCCTCGTTTGAAAAAGAAGTTGTGAAATTGGAGCTGGGGAAGCAAGAGCCACCAAATGTTCTGAGGGCTGAAGAAAAATGCCTTCTAGTGAGCTATTGAAAGAGCTCAACCTGTTTAACTTATCAAAAGAAGATTGAAAGATAACTTCATTGAAGTGTTGAAGTGCCTTAATGGAGAGAACATATTGGGTATTAAAGGGCTCTTTAATGTAGCAGAGAATTATTACTATTATGCTTCCCCACTGCAGAACTCCAGTTTTAGGCTGTGCAAGAAGCCAGAGCAGGCATGAGGTTTCACCCATAGTTTTAATAGAGCTCCGCTGCTTAACTTTGCTCTTCATTCATATCTTCTCAGTTAATATACAGTGAACCAGTGTGAACATAATCTTACTGATTTCAACAAGAATGCTGGTTCTTGAACGTAATCAGAGTTTATTCCTAGTTTGTGGTTTTAATTGACTTCTTATAAATAGTCTAGCTCCTGGCTTAGTTATGGAAAAGTAGGTAGACACTAGACAGACGGATTATTTTTCTATGGGGCTAGATAGAGAGAGACATGGTTACGTCTGGGGTTAGATAGACAGAAGCACGTCATTAGACAGACACAGGAGAAAGGAAGGATGGGCCAGAGGTTATCGCACTCGACTAACACTTGAGGGTCTGAGTTTAAGTTCTGCCTTCACTGCAGACTTCCTTTGTGACCTTGAGCAAATCACTTAGGGCCAGATTTTTAAAGGGATTTCAGTTCCTAATTCCCATTGAAATCAATTCAGGCCTCAGATCAGGAGCAGGGGCTGTCTTAAAGTCCTCTGCACAGAATAGCATCTTGACAACGGCTTCACTGTTGTGATGCACTTTTAACCTGTTTCTATGCACATTCCGAGTGCGTCCCTGCTGCAGGGCCTGTGTACATTGCAGGTAACAGCATGACCCCTCCTACCACCTCAGAAGGCCCTCCCATCAGTTTTGCAATTTGTACTTTTCCACAAGGAATAACACCAGCAGAAGATCCCTGCATCAAACGATCGCTCACAAGGAGAGGAACCCCCTTTATCCCATCGAATTGGGACCAGGGCCAGATTAGTTAACCAAAAGGTCGGATCATCGCATGAATGGGAAAGTGCCAGGCTGCATCGCCATCTAGTGACCATAGGAGAGATTGCCCACTTCTGGACCTGTGTGCGCTGGTTGTTGGGTTCATATGGAGAACCGGAGAATTCTGGAATGTGTTTGCCCCAAAAGAAGCTATTGTGTCATACAGGAGGCCTGTGATATGCAGGGGGTCAGATTAGATGCTCTAATGATCTCTTCTGGCCATCAAGTCAACTAATTTCTGAAAAACGCAGTGGCGCATTGGGAGCAGCGTCTGATGTTTTCCTGTCTAGCCGGCTTGCTTCCTAGAACGAATGCTCCTTGAGTGGGGTGATCCACAGGGAGTAGCTCAAACCTCCAAAGTGCCTGGCCAGGGGCAGGACATTAGCCCAGCAAGGGAGGGGTGTGGCAGTGACATCACAAAGGCCTTTTGCAGGACCTCAGCCTATTGGCCAAAGGTGGTGGGAAGGTGGTGACCTCACAGAGAGATGCTGACATCAGCCAGGCAGGACAGGGGCGAGGGGCCAGGGAAACCTCAGAGACCCTGTGGCTTTGCTTCAGCAAGTCTCCTTCTCCAGGTCTCTCTTTGAGGACTGGGGGAATATTGGGGTTCACATACCTGAGCGCCAGGAGGAACCTCTTTCGAGTTTTCTCCTTCCCTTTTAGTGATTTTACTTGAAAAGAGCCGACCCTATATAGAAGGTAAGAGCCTCCTCGAGGTTTGAAACTGTTCAGTCTGATCCATCTGGTGACAGTTGAATTCATGGAAAACATGATCTTAAGGAGGCAGAATTTTATTCCAAACCTGGGATCTTGTCCCTTAGAATCACTGAGGACATTAGGGTTTGTCCTTTTTGTTTCACCTTTTCCTCCATCCATCCCTCCTTTCTCTTCCTCTCTTGCTTCTTTTGTCCTTTCTCCTGTTCCCCTCCTAACACCAGGAGAGGGTGTGTGTGTGTGTGTGTGTGTGTGTGTGTGTGTGTTGCGGGGGAGTGCTCGGCAGCTCTCACTGTGGGAGGTCCACCCCAAACTGTGGAGCTGCAGTAGTGCTGGGGCAGTGATCCCCGCCAGTGACCTGGGCCATCCTTTGAGCTCTCTGGTGAGACCCCTCAGCCTCCCATCCTCAGTCTCTACCCTGATTGTCTGAGCAGGGCGTTAATGACAGGGAGGAGACTCAAGGCCTTTTTGTTCTCTTTTAAGACCAAGTAAATAAGTCATAACCACTTATATGTTTGATGGATTTTGCTGCTTCTCTGCATTAATTTTCTCTGAGCAGTTCATGATTCTCTCTAACATTGCAGTTCTCCTAAAACACTGGCTGAATAATTACTGTGCATACTTGTTGGGCTGGAGCTCATCAGAGAGCACTTTCTTGAGGTCATTCAATGTATGAAATTCAAAATCCGATGGTTAATTTGACAATCAGGGCTCTGGGTCCTATTCCCAATTCAGCCATTGACTGGCTGTGTGACCTAAGACAATTCAATTTTCCTTTCTCAGCCTGAGCGTCTCCCTCTTTCAAGTAGGGGTAATAATGATCCGCTCCTACCTACCTCAACACACTCACTCTTCCCCAACACACACACACACTGTCTCTCCCCACACACAAACAGTCTCCACACTGCAGCTGAAAAGCAGCTGGCAATCTAGTAGGATGACCCTGGAACAATGGGATAGAGAAACCTGCATCACTGAAAATGCAACCACTATGGTATTGTAGGCCAGCTTCCTAAAGCCTCAGCCTCAACCACTTAACACTGGGGCCTTTCTACACTCTGGTTCTGTTCTCACTGAAGGATCATTACCAATTGTTCGCTCAGACCAGCTTACCCAGCACCCTCACTGCTGTGCAGCTCTGTATGTGTGGCCATGGCTGAACAGCAAGAATTCCTGCCCATTTCCCTTCTGGCTGGAGCATGGTTTGTGGTTAATGATGTTGCTGTAGATTGTTTCCTTCCTGCCTTGGCAATTCAGACAGTCCCTTTTCCCAACATATCTCCAGCACATGAGTCCCTGGCTGGGTCTCCTGGGCAGGGGAAAACATCCCTTGTTTGGTGTTGCAAAGGGGATCGTGCATAGCTGAGATGTCTCTCGGTTTGGATCAAAGGGGAATGTTGGATGGAATATATCACACAACCCTCCCTGCTCCCCAGAGCCCCATGGGGAGAATGTAGAGAAGGGGGAGTCATTCCACCCCTGCACTCCCAGAAGAGTTGCTAGGACTCCTTCCTGCCAGCTACTCACCCCTGGATTCATGCTTAGTTCCTAGGATCTTTCTGCTCCAAAGGCTCCATAGTCCTGGGGTGGGGAGGGTGTCACTGCACAGTCTGAAACACAAGAGAGGTTTCTGGAATTGAAGGAAGGAGCAGAAAACGGAGAGGAAAGAAACAGAGAGAAAACGCCTCGTCTCTCTCCCCTCCCCCTGCCTCCCCCATCAAGAAATGTTACCAAGGACCAGCATTAGGGGAAATGGTGTCCTGGGCAAAACTTGTACTTTGGCAAAGTTCTTGGTTCAGGCTTGTAGCAGTGATGGAATAAACTGCAGGTTCAAATCAAGTCTCTGGAGTACATCCACAACTGGGATGGGCCATTCAGTCCTTTGTACAGAGCTTCAGTTTGTAGCAATGTCCCTCCAGAGGTAGGAAGCAGGACTGAAGACAAGATGGAGATGAGGCATCAGTCTTTTATAGTCTCTTGCCATGTGGTCTTTCCTTTCTTTGTCCCAAGGACACTCTATCCAGCACGTGACATCGAAAAACCTTAGATTTCTGTCCATAGGCAGGTCCCTGCCCACCTTGCTGAGCCACAAGGCATATCTGCCTTCTCTCAATGGGTCAATTGTGTAGCTGATGGTCCTTAATGGGCTATCAAGCAGGCTAGGCAGAGCTGACACCAATTTGTCTGGCTGGGGTGTTCCCCAGAAGCATAGCACAAGTTTGAAATACAGGCAGCATAGAGCCAATATTCATAATGTCAACTACAAAAATGATACATATCTAGAGATAGCATAATTATAATCAGCCAATCATAACCTCTCCATAGACCCTTTATGTGACCACCTTTATACAATATTGGCTGCAAATATAGAACAGTGGTCACAACGGTGATCTATACAGTTACAGATTATGTCAAGAAGGTCACAGGAGGTGACATGGTATCAGCGGGACTGATACTGGAATACTGCCTCCAGTTTTGGTGTCCTCATTTGAAAAAGATGGTGTGAAATTGGAGTTGAGGCAGCAAAGAGCCACCAAATGTTCTGAGGGCTGGAGAAAAATGCCTTCTAGTGAGCTATTGAAAGAGCTCAACCTGTTTAGCTTATCAAAAGAAGATTGAAAGGTGACTTCATTGAAATGTTGAAGTGCCTTACTGGAGAGGAAACATTGGCTATTAAAGGTCTCTTTAATGTAGCAGAGAAAGGCATAAAAATACCCAATGGTTGGAAGGTGAAAAGAGACAAATTCATATTACAATTAAGGCATAAATATTCAACAGCGAGGATGATATACCACAGGAACAAGCTACCAAGGAAAGTGGTGGATTCTCCGTCTCGTGACATCATTTCATGAAGACTAGATGCCTTTCTTGAAAGTGTTTACCCCAAAGTAGCTAGTGTGTCATACAGGAGGCCTGTGATATGCAGGGTCAGATTAGATGCTCTAATGGTCTCTTCTGGCCATAAAGTCAACTAATTTCTGAAAAACTAAGTGTAGCATTGGGAGCAGCGTCTGATGTTTTACTGTCTAGCTGGCTTGCTTCCTAGAACGAACGCTCCTTGAGTGGGGTGATCCACAGGGAGTAGCTCAAACCTCCAAAGTGCCTGGCCAGGGGCAGGACATTAGCCCAGCAAGGGAGGGGTGTGGCAGTGACATCACAAAGGCCTTTTGCAGGACCTCAGACTATTGGGCAAAGGTGGTGGGGAGGTGGTGACCTCACAGAGAGATGCTGACATCAGCCAGGCAGGACAGGGCCGAGGGGCCAGGGAAACCTCAGAGACCCTGTGGCTTTGCTTCAGCAAGTCTCCTTCTCCAGGTCTCTCTTTGAGGACTGGGGGAATATTGGGGTTCACGTACCTGAGCGCCAGGAGGAACCTCTTTCGAGTTTTCTCCTTCCCTTTTAGTGATTTTACTTGAAAACAGCCGACCCTGTTTAGAAGGTAAGAGCCTCCTCGAGGTTTGAAACTGTTGTCTGATCCATCTGGTGACAGTTGAATTCATGATCTTAAGGAGGCAGAATTTTATTCCAAACCTGGGATCTTGTCCCTTAGAATCACTGAGGACATTAGGGTTTGTCCTTTTTCTTTCACCTTTTCCTCCATCCATCCATCCCTCCTTTCTCTTCCTCTCTTGCTTCTTTTGTCCTTTCTCCAGTTCCCCTCCTAACACCAGGAGAGGGTGTGTGTGTGTGTGTGTGTGTGTGTGTGTTGCGGGGGAGTGCTCGGCAGCTCTCACTGTGGGAGGTCCACCCCAAACTGTGGAGCTGCAGTAGTGCTGGGGCAGTGATCCCTGCCAGTGACCTGGGCCATCCTTTGAGCTGTCTGGTGAGACCCCTCAGCCTCCCATCCTCAGTCTATATCCTGATTGTCTGAGCAGGGGGTTAATGACAGGGAGGAGACTCAAGGCCTTTTTGTTCTCTTTTAAGTCCAAGTAAATAAGTGATAACCACTTATATGTTTGATGGATTTTGCTGCCTCTCTGCATTAATTGTCTCTGAGCAGTTCATGATTCTCTCTAACATTGCAGTTCTCTTAAAACACTGGCTGAATAATTACTGTGCATACTCGTTCGTCTGGAGCTCATGTGAGAGCACTTTATTGAGGTCATTCAATGTATGAAATTCAAGATCTGATGGTTAATATGAAAATCAGTGTTAGGGGAAATGGTGCCCTGGGCAAAACTTGTACTTTGGCAAAGTTCTTGGTTCAGGCTTGTAGCAGTGATGGAATAAACTGCAGGTTCAAATCAAGTCTCTGCAGTACATCCACAACTGGGATGGGCCATTCAGTCTTTGTACAGTGCAGGGGGTTAATGACAGGGAGGAGACTCAAGGCCTTTTTGTTCTCTTTTAAGACCAAGTAAATAAGTCATAACCACTTATATGTTTGATGGATTTTGCTGCTTCTCTGCAGTAATGAGGCAAGTATGAAGCCTCATTCAAAGACCAGGGGTCACTATATTACTGCACAGTCAATCACTGCAGTCAATTAATGCAGTTGTAGATAAATCTCTGCATTATGCATTTTTGTATAACTTGTATATGACTTTGTATTGAACCTTGGTAATATGTTATAGCGGGCCCCTAAGGTAGTGTAATTAAGGTAAAAGAAAAGTGTCTTTTTGCTAGAAGTAGAATAAGATCTCCCCCCCACTCGGTAATCAACTGCCCTGTTGAATGAATGAGGTGTGACTGAGCAAGGCGTGGAGGGCAGTACCTCCAGACAGCTGCAATCCTTGGAGAGGGGCTGGCAGCCCAACCAAGGACAATCAAGCTTGGCAAGTGGGCTGACTAGAGAAGAGCAGACATACTGATGGCCTCGGGGATAAGAAGCAAACACCTTCCTGTGGGAACAACCCCCAGCCCAGAGAAAAGCAGCTAGAAGGACCAACAGACACAGTCACAGATTTTGAATCTGGGAGATTTGCCCTCTCCATCCACCGACTCACTGCTTGCCTCCTCACCCCCACCCCAAGTATAAAGCCTCATTCAAAGACCCAAGGAGACACTATATTACTGCACAGAGCCCTCCCCCCCCCGACGAACTCTGCCCCTCACCTGCCTCAGGCTCTGCAAGGGAGTTTGGGTCGGGCGAGGAGGTCTGGGGTGCAGGCCCTGGGTTGGGGCAGGGGTTTGGGGTGTGGGATGGTTGAGAGGTTGGGCTCTGGAATGGAGTTTGGGTGCTGGGTGCAGGCTCCAGGCTGGGGCACAGGGTGGGGGTGCAGGATGGGTGGAGGCAGGGGCGACTCTAGGCACCAGCAAAGCAAGCAGGTGCTTGGAGCAGCCCATTTGCAGGGGCAGGGATTTCCACTTCTGAGCCATCGAAGCAGAAATTGACTTTTCCTTTCCAGATTTAGCTAATATTCAGAAAGGGAATCTAGCACCTGCCTTCCAGATTTGAACACACACAAAATTCAGGAGTGCTGAAGCTCAATTTGGGCAGCTGTTACTTCATTTCTCCCAAATCAAATATACTGATTCACTGTAATTTGCTGTAGAAAAAGTAGGATAAACTTGAGCAAGAAATGCTTCCCAGTGGTTTTTAGGACTGGAATTGCTATTTTCAACAGCCATTGCCTTTGTTTGTTTGTTTTATAGTTTTATTTGTTTAAAAGGAAGACAGTGATATTGCATTGGCAAATTGCCCCTAGAAACAAAGAATGGAACATAAGAATAATAAAGGCACCTCAACGTTTCCTCATTTCTGTAGGACAGTCTTATAATATGCATCCAGATATCCTTTAATCACACAAGCTGGAAATTGTTCCATGTTACTGCAGTTCTGTAACCATATGGGAACCAATCCTGTCTGTGTTCTGTGCACATCCAAAATTCCTGCTCAATGACCCACTCTGGGAGCAAGTTACCAGTGACCCAGGGCTGGGGTGGAAGGAGGGTGCAAGTGGGCAGGGGGAGCCCAGAGCTGGGGCAGCACGGGGTGCATGTGTGGGGACGATCCCAAGGCTGGGGTGGCAGAGGGTGCTGGTGTGTGTGGGGAGAGCCCAGGGCTGGGATGGCATGGGGTGCGGGTGTGTGGGGAGAGCCCATGGCTGGCAGCAGGGGTACAGGTTGGGGAGGCCCAGAACAGGGGCAGCAGGGGGTGTGGGTGGAGGGGGCAGAGCCCAGGACTGGGGCAGCAGGGAGATTCAGGGAGGAGCCCAGGGCTGGGGTGGGGGCAGTCAATTTTTTTTTTGCTTAGGACAGCAAAAAACCTAGAGTTGGCCCTATCTCCACCCACCGTGAGGTAGGTAGGAGCGGATCATTATTATCCCTACTTGAAATAGGGAGAAGATAAGGCTGAGAAAGGATAATTAACTTGTCTTAGGTCGCATAATCAGTAGCAGAGTTGGGAATAAGACCCAAGAGCCCTGATTTTCAAACTAAGCATCGGATCTTAAATTTCCTACATTGAATGATCTGAGTAAAGTGCTCTCAGGTGAGCTCCAGACCAGCAACAGTGCACAGTAAGTATTCAGCTGGTATTTTAGGAGAACTGCAATGTTAGAGAGAATCATGAACTGCTCAGAGACAATTAGTGCAGAGAAGCAGCAAAATTCATCAAACATACAACTGCTTATGACTTATTTACTTGGTCTTAAAAAAGAACAACAAGACCTGAGTCTCCTCTCTGGCAATAACCCCCTGCTCAGCTAATCAGGGTAGAAACTGAGGATGGGAGGCTGAGAGTTCTCACCAGAGAGCCCAAAGGATGGCCCAGGTCACTGGTGGGGATCACTGCCCCGCAACACACACACACACACACAACCCTCTCCTGGTTTTCGGAGGGGAACAGAAGAAAGGATAAAACAAGCAAGAGACGAAGAGAAAGGAGGGAGGGAGGGATGGATGAAAACGTGAAACAAAGGACAAACCCCAATGTCCCCAGTGAATCTAAGGGACAAAATCCCAGGTACACAATAAAATTCTGCCTCCATAAGCTCGTTTTCCATGCCTAGAATTCAACTCTCACCAGATGACTGAGACTGAACAGGTTTCAAACCTCGAGGGGCTTCTGTCTGTGATTTGTCAGTCCTCAAAGACAGCCAGGTGAATTTAAATAACTTACAATCATTAGGAAAATTTATTATCAATATTCCAACTATAGCATTCAGACAACATTGGTTCAATTTACAAGAGATTAATTTTTATATTCCTTGGTTCCCCCCAAATTAGGAAGGGCCTGTGACCACAGGTCCTGCAGGGTACAAAGGGCAGGTCTACATCCCTTTCTCTTTGTGCATAGTCCTGCCTGCTGCCTTTTCAGTTTCAGTTCTGCTACCACAGTACTGATCAGCACATTCTTCAGTAGCATAGGGAAGGGCAGGCACCATCACACAAGGACTATTACACAGAGACCTGCCAAATGCACACAGCAAACAAATGAAAACAAGAGATGAAAATGTTATTTTTCATTAATCCCTTTCAGTGACAGCAACCTCCGTGGCTAATTGTAACAATAGTAGATGCAGCATTTTCTGATTGAAATGATTTTCAAGTTGTGGGTGCCCCTTTATGAACAGTAATTGCCTACATCTGTGACACAAGTACTTTTCAATTCCATTAAACCTGGGGTTTTGCTCAATTACACACGATATCTTGGAATTTTTCTGGCATATTCATCATCACATACATCACCTACAAGACTCCTGCCATAACAAGAGGTTCTTTATAGGGGTTTGAAATTATTAAAGTGACCCAGCACTTTTCAATTGTAACAGCTCAGGACAAAGTAGATCTCCCTGATCCCACTTATGTAGCTATTTAAATGTAACCTAGTTATAAGGTGGCCTAACTTACTGATATTTTTGACACGATTTCAAAAAGTGGCCTCTATTTAAATCCATGGAAATATCTGTATGCACACTTTCTGAGCACTGCAAGTCTGAATCTATCACCTGTGCATGCATCTGCTGTTACCTGAAACATGCACATGCTGCTATTTGCATGAAAACTTCTACACGCCTGAATAGAGGAGGATCCTTTGAAAATGTGGCCTTTTAATTATATTTCATACTCCACAAGAGTAGCCTAAAAACAACAACGGGATATAATAAGGCCCTGGCATCAAATGAATAAGGAACAATATAAAAAAATCAGCAGCACTTTATAAAGAGGACAGGAACAAAATATACAGTAACCATAAAACCAACAGATAAAACAAAACCCAGATTTCCCCAGGTGCAATCTAACAGGACAATTTTGCCTTCATAACTCTAGCAATACTCATCTATTTCAGCATGTAATGATCCTGTTTAAAGTATCCAGGAAACAATAAACTCTGGCCCCGGTGCTTGCACATGTTCACTTTGTTGAGTGTGGCTCACATATCTGGACCTCCCAGCTGTTAATAGCTTCACCAACCACCCCTCTGTCTTTGCTTCTGTGTATGTCACTTCATTCTGGCTCTGCAAGGTGTCTGAAGTCCCAAATGCCACTTGTCCTTCTGTAAACCTATCCCAGCGGTATCCCTCCCCCAACTGCCTCCTTTGTGGTTCAATTCTACACCATTGAATCAATGGAATTTTTTCCATTGACTTCAATTAGAGCAAGATCGGGCCCTTCAGCAATTTCCACCCAGTTCTTTCTATTATGATTTGTACCAATCAGGGTTCGGGGCCTCATTGTTCTAGGCACTGTCTAACAAAACAATGGTCCCGTGCCCCAAATATTCTGCATCATCATCCAAAAGATGCCAGAAATGCAGTCCAGTGAATTACCTTGATAACCTCTGGTGTAATCTTTCTTAATATCTGTGGTTTCTAATTCTATCAATTACTCGACAATTAAATTAAGGGGTTAAGTTACACAGTGGTTTCTGAGAGCAACTGTTTTCAAAATCCAGTTAAAAATGTATTTTAAAGGTAAATAAATGCCTAATCTTTGCCTGAAACACAAGCAATATGAATTTTTTTTAAAATGTATGCTACCATCTCCTAGCCTCATCCTCTCTCCAGTGAAATCCCTCTGCAAATGCCTGCACTTTTTCATTTCCACCCATGCCCTTCCCCTTTTTGCCTTTACAGAGCTATTAAATTTGTTAGTCTCTAAGGTGCCACAAGTACTCCTCATTCTTTATGCTTAATGATGTACTTCTAATAAAGAATTTAATTCTAATTTTTGCCTAGAGTGACTCTGACTTTCAAATTATATTTAAACATAGGAACTTGTGGAATGGATTAGGAATAAAAATAAATTAACATGTACAGAAATATGAAATAGAAAAACAAATAGGACAATTTCACTGCTCTACATGGGAAAAACCCACACAGAGCTTATTTCATCTTGTGAATTTTCTTCAGACTAAGCTAAGGGGAAAAGAAAGAGTTTCTCTAATTGTTTTAAACCATGGATGAAAAGAACCTAACATGATCACCCTTGATTAACATGCTTATTATATAATATATAAACAGGGAAACCAGGGAGACAAACCTGGGCCACGAAAATAAATAAGGAATCCTTTTTATATTGATAGTTCCCAATGTATCCTCTGCCAAGAAATGGACTTTGTGCAGAGAAAAATCCATTTTCTAGTGCCAAAGATATTGATAATTAACATTTATGTCATGAAACTTGTAATACCAGTTTGCTAAAATAAAGCTAAGCTTTTCATTATTATTTTAGAGTTTAATTTAGTCATCCAAGGTTACTCAGCTTCATGTTTATAAATTATACAGGGCAGGGACTTAACTCCTCTTGATCGACCTGTTTTGGAATTATGACTGTACAAGTAAGGAGGTTCATAACCTTGTTTGAATATCTGATCCGGCCTTGAAAGAAGGTGATTTATGGGATCGACAAACCCTCATCATTTCAAGAATCGGCATCTGAGAACAAGATTTTCCTCTATAACACAAAGAGCGGAGCAAATCAGTTAAGTCTCTACTAGAAGCTACAACTTTGTTTATGTAAGAGTCATACAAGGTTACAAGGTCTGAGAATAGTCTGCCAGTAAGAGTATGGATTTTAGAACAAATAAATAGCTACATACTGCATAAAAAATTGGAAGTTTTGAAACTACTTGTCTGATAATTCAGCACTAGCCATGCTACAGCATGTTCTAATTTACCATTTGGTATATGCTTTTGAAAATACTGAAAGTACATGCCAGTGGTCAACTAAATCATAGAAAATTCAAGCCCTATTTTACATGATGGGTGAGACATTGAAAACTGCATGACTTAGAAATGCCAGTCCCATTAAAAGTTAATGAGACTTATGTTCCTAAATCACTTACTCTCTTTTGAAAATCTCACCCATTTTCATTTCCAGGGCTACTGCTGCCAATCACCAATATTTTTAAGATAGTACATTTTTTGTAATTATCTGGCATAATAAAAGCACCAAAATTGTTTCCTGGAGAAAAACAAATCCAGAAACCCTAAAATACTGCAGCACTTCTGTTTCACTTTCTGTACCAATGATGAGAGGATTCTGTGAAGACAGACTTTTTTACAGAATCTGAAAAATTTCTATAGTAATCAAACATATATGCCCATATTAAGCACCATAGACTGCCAAATTCAGAGAAACAGAAAACACTCCATACTTGTGCATGGAATCACTTTTATGTGTTATTTCAAATGCCCTTCCTGAAGTTCTTATGGTGATCTGCGGAGGAGGAGGAAGAATTCTGAAGATAAAAGTAAATTCCAGTGCCATTTCTATGATTGTGGAACCATGGGAAGCCAGGGGCACTGAATTTATCACAGTATTTACATTACTGTTACAAATCCAAATGTTTCACCTATTTTCTAGGAATACTTCACCTTGGTTAAAAAGAACCAAGCAAAATCACGGTGCAACGGTAATACAATTAGGGCATTACCGATGCACCCAAACTTGTAGATTGTGCAAGGAATATCAGGTTGCAACCTGTATAAGTGCAGGTAACTGTGCAAAAGGGGCTAAAACTGATTTTCTTTAATAATTGTATTCTCTGCCATGCATTGTCAGGGATTGAAGAAAGCACATGCCCAGCTTTCATTATCTGAAGATAACCTTCCAAATGTAAACCAGTGCAGACCTGTCTTCCTGAGTCTGCAAACTGGCAGTTCCAGAGCTTCTATTCCGCCTCACAATGCTGCCAAGCACTAGCAGCTTTGGTCAGTTTCACTGCTGTTATTCAGAACCCCAGGGGTGACGGTAAAACTGAGAAAAATGGTGCCTCTTTCAGGAAAAGTAAGTTCAAGCAGAATCAGGCACTGGAGCTATTCATAGAGAAGCTCAATCCCCGCTTCCCTCCTCCCATGGAGTAGGAGGAGGGAGGGGATTTCTCCCTTTGGGTCTTGAAAAAACAAGAGTGAAAAACAGGGTGCTGGGCTATGGGGGAGATCTGTGTGTGTCAGGGCACTGCGGGTCTGTGTGGGGCATTGTGCAGTTATGGTGTGGGGCTGTGGGGAAGGGCACTGGGAGGGAGGAAGGAAGGGAGGGGAAATCTGTGTGTATTGGGAAACTAGAGAGTGGGGGTTTCTGTGTGGGGTGCTGGGCAGCTGTGGTGGGGCTGTGGGCAGGGGTGTGCTGGGCGAGGTGTGTGTGCACAGCACTGTGCATTTGTGGTGGAAGAGTTGTAGGGGGGTGCTGGGCAGGGGAGCTCTGTGGCACAGCATGGGCGCACCCCAATAGGAAAGGGCACGCTGGTAGCACACGGCCAGGCGGACCAGTGTGCCTCTGGCTCCCAACGGGGCTGCGCACCTGTGTCTGTCTGTCTCCCCCCCAGCTCCACCAACGTGGCCTGATAGTTCACGCTTGCGATCTGGTCACCCTCCCGCTCCCTCCATCCTTCACTCCCTTCCCTGCGTCCCCCCAGCCCTGTCCTCTGTCCCGTCCCCTGTCTCCATCCGTCCCTGCCCCCTTCGTCCCCTCCGTCCCGTCCCTGCATCCCCCAGCCCTGTCCTCTGTCCCGTCCGTCTCCTTCTAGGTGTTTTCAACCTGCTGCCTATTAATTTCATTTGGTGACCTCTAGTTCTTGTATTATGGGAATAAGTAAATAACTTTTCCTTATCCACTTTCTCAATGTCACTCATGACTTTATATACCTCTGTCATATCCCCCCTTAGTCTCCTCTTTTCCAAGCTGAAGAGTCCTAGCCTCTTTAATCTTTCCTCGTATGGGACCCTCTCCAAACCCCTAATCATATTAGTTGCCCTTTTTTAACCTTTTCTAGTGCTAGAATATCTTTTTTGAGGTGAGGAGACCACATCTGTACACAGTATTCGAGATGTGGGCATACCATGGATTTATATAAGGGCAATACTATATTCTCCGTCTTGTTCTCTATCCCCTTTTTAACGATTCCTAACATCCTGTTTGCTTTTTTGATCGCCTCTGCACACTGCGTGGACATCTTCAGAGAACTATCACAATGACTCAAGATCTTTTTCCTGGCGTTGTAGCTAAATTAGCCCCCATCATATTGTATGTATATTTGGGGTTATTTTTCCCAATGTGCATTACTTTACATTTATCCACATTAAATTTCATTTGCCATTTTGTTGCCCAATCACTTAGTTTTGTGAGAGCTTTTTGAAGTTCTTCACAATCTGCTTAACTATCTTGAGTAGTTTAGTATCATCTGTAAACTTTGCCACCTCACTGTTTACCCCTTTCTCCAGATCATTTATGAATAAATTGAATAGGATTGGTCCTAGGACTGACCCTTGGGAACACCACTAGTTACCCCTCTCCATTCTGAGAATTTACCATTAATTCCTACCCTTTGTTCCCTGTCTTTTAACCAGTTCTCAATCCATGAAAGGACCTTCCCTTTTATCCCATGACAACTTAATTTACGTAAGAGCCTTTGGTGAGGACCTTGTCAAAGGCTTTCAGGAAATCAAGTACACTATGTCCACGGATCCCCCTTGTCCACATGTTTGTTGACCCCTTCAAAGAACTCTAATAGATTAGTAAGACACGATTTCCCTTTACAGAAACCATGTTGACTACTGCTCAATAATTTATGTTTTTCTATGTGTCTGACAATTTTATTCTTAACTATTGTTTCAACTAATTTGCCCCGTACCGACGTTAGACTTACCGGTCTGTAATTGCCAGGATCACCTCTAGAGGCCTTTTTAAATATTGGCGTTACATTAGCTAACTTCCAATCATTGGGTACCGAAGCCGATTTAAAGGACAGGTTACAAACCTTAGTTAATAGTTCCATAACTTCACATTTGAGTTCTTTCAGAACTCTTGGGTGAATGCCATCTGGTCCCGGTGACTTGTTAATGTTGAGTTTATCAATTAATTCCAAAACCTCCTCTAGTGACACTTCAATCTGTGACAGTTCCTCAGATTTGTCACCTACAAAAGCCAGCTCAGGTTTGGGAATCTCCCTAACATCCTCAGCCGTGAAGACTGAAGCAAAGAATTCATTTAGTTTCTCCGCAATGACTTTATCGTCTTTAAGCGCTCCTTTTGTATTTTGATCGTCAAGGGGCCCCACTGGTTGTTTAGCAGGCTTCCTGCTTCTGATGTACTTAAAAAACATTTTGTTATTACCTTTGGAGTTTTGGCTAGCCGTTCTTCAAACTCCTCTTTGGCTTTTCTTATTACACTCTTGCACTTAAGTTGGCAGTGTTTATGCTCCTTTCTATTTGCCTCACTAGGATTTGACTTCCACTTTTTAAAGGAAGTCTTTTTATCTCTCACTGCTTCTTTTACATGGTTGTTAAGACACGATGGCTCTTTTTTAGTTCTTTTACTGTGTTTCTTAATATGAGGTATACATTGAAGTTGGGCCTCTATTATGGTGTCTTTAAAAAGGGCCCATGCAACTTGCAGGGATTTCATTTTAGTCACTCTACCTTTTAACTTTTGTTTAACTTTTGTTTAACTAACCATCTGCTTCCTCACCATGGGGAACAGGGGCAGAAAATGCTTTTTAAAAAGCCTTTTGAAAAGTAAAAAGTAAAACAAGCCAAGCAACCCCCTCCCTTGCTTTGTGCTGGGTGCCCAGCTGTGGGCCTGTGGGGGGGGGGGGAGGCTGGCGGGAGAGGTGTTCTGAGCACACTCCGGTCAGGGAAGGGGTGGAGTTGGCCAAAGGGGCAGGTTGAATCTTTAGCAGAGAATTCCTTTCTCCATTGTGTTAGCTAAGCGTTGCTGTTAAATGTCAGCCGACAAATGCAGCATTTGAAACAATCCGACTCTAAATCCCCCACCCCCTCAGTTGCTGTAGTTCTCACATCCTCTGCTCTTGTGATGTCACCACATGACATAGTGTCTTATTCCCATAGTGTCCTGTAGGTTAGACAGGAATAAGGTTATGAGGTAAAAACTGAAGCATAACTCCATCCCTTCCTCCTTTTGACTTTGGGAAAATAAATCCTGTCGCCTCCCTCAGTCCCAACCCAGCCCCACTGGCGCTGCTGCGGCTTGGAGACAGGTGCCCTCTCATCTGGCCCTGAGCTGCTGTGGGGAGAGGGCTGGAGGGCAGTTCTTTCTCCCTGGGGCAACCTGCTCCCCAATCTCCTCATTCCCAGCCCCACCCCAGAGCCCTCACCCCCTGCGCCCCTACCCTCTGCTCCAATGCTGAGACCCTCATCGCTAGCCCCACTCCAGAGCCTGCACCCCCAGCCGGAGCCCTCACATCACTGCGCCCCAACCCCCCCCGAGCCTCTCCCACACTCCAAACCTTTCAGCCTCACCCCTGCCACACACCATCCATCAGAATAAAGTGCCCTCAAGTGAGCTAGAGACCAACAGTGGTTCATAGTAATTATTCAGCAAGTATTTTAGAAGACCTAGGACATTATTGAAAATCATGACCTGCCAAGAGACAATTAATGGAGAGAAGCAGCCAGATTAATTCCATACATTGTATTGGTTGTGACTTATTTGCCTGATTTGAAAAGAGACCAAACTGACCTGAGTCTCCTTGGTGTCGATAGCCCCCTGCTCAGCCAATCAGCACTGAGACTCTGAGGGCATGAGGCTGAGGGGTCTCACCAGATGTCCCAAAGGACGGCCCAGGACACCATCAGAGGGGATCACTCTCAGACCCAGACCCACCTCTTGGTGAGGACCTCCCGCAATGAGAGCAATACCCCTCCCCTGCCCGCACTCCAGACCCGTCCCTCCTAGGTAGAGGGAGGGAAGCTGGAAAAGGGAAAAAAGAAGCAAGAGAAGAGAAAGGAGGGAGGAAAGAGGAAAAGATAAACCAAAAAGGATACACCCCAATGTCCCCAGGGATTCCAATCATCAAAACCTAGGGAGGAAATCAAATTCTGCCACCTGAAGCCAGTGCTGTCTGGGCCTAGAATGCTGCCTGCGCCAGGTGGATCAGACTGAACAGGTTCCAAAGCTCTCTGAGCCTCTTACCTTCTCAAAGGGAAGTTTCTTTTCAGCACAATCCATGGTAGGAAAGGAGAAAACTCCACAGTCTTTCCTCCTCATGCTCACATCCATGAATCTGAATTCTCTCTCAGCCCTCGAGGAGAGACCTCGCGAAGGAGACTTGCGGCAGCAAAGCCAGGAGGTCTCAGAGACAGACCTGGCCCTGCACCTCTGTCCTGCCCGGCTGATGTCGGGGTCTCTCTCTCTCTGAGGTCACCCCCTCCCCACCACCTTTGCCCAATAGGCCGCGGTCCTGCACAAGGCCTTTGTGATGTCACTGCCACACCCACCCCTCCCCTCAAAGCTGATGTCCTGCCCCTGGCCAGACTCGTTGGGTCTTTGAGTTGTTTCCCCTGGATCTGGGGTTGCCAACTTTCTGACCCAACAAAACTGAACACCCTCATCCCGCCCCTTCGCAGAGGTCCCAGCCCGCTCAATCCATCTCCCTCCGTCGCTCGCTCTCCCCCACGCTCACTCACTCGCTCCTTTTCATCTGGCTGAGGAGGGCTGGGCAGGGTTCCTTTTCAACTGGGTGTTGTCGGGACAGACCTGGGAAGGAGGCTGCCTGCCAAACACCTTTAAGAGGAGCCGTCCCTCCCTGTCAGAAAATCATCTCCCTCCTTCACTTCAGTGATGGCTTCAATTGTTCCTTATCCCGGCAGAGCCAGAGGATTGAAAGCAGCAACATCAAACCCCTGTGCAGCTAGCAGGAATGGACACACACACTCCCTTGTATCTCAACTGATATTTAGTTTTACTCTTGGTAAACTACAAGGCTAAAGGGACGGGCGGTGGCACCACATCTAAGGAATGAAACACAACACAATCATCATCCTTATGCCCATCGGTGCCTCTTGATTCTTCCTTTGTCTCTCTCTGACCACCGTCGCCCTCTGTCGGTTCACTGAGAGTGCCACACTCACTGCTTCCGACACACAAAGACTCACACACACATCTTGCATGCAAAACCTCACCAAGGAGTCAGATGCACCTGCTGGTTCCCTGCACCCCTGTTCTACAGAATCAATCCCAGGAAAGCTTGTCAGGCCCACAGCTGGTGGGAGTCCTGGGCTGGAGGATTTAACCTACAGTGACGGCACTCGCAGGAAAGATGCTGAACAGTGCAAGTTAAACATTGGGAGCTCCGCTTCCAGTCCCCTCACAGCTCAGTCCATCTCTCCAGGAAAGGGGCACATCTGAATTCCCAGCTGACACAGTCTACCTGAGTAGTTCTTGTTTACACCCAGTCAGCTCTGAGGCCTGTTTCGCACACTGGGTTTGAGAGACCGTCAGAACCGACTCTCTGCAATAGCAAAAGCAGGAGGCCGTGTTACTGATTCTGCCCCAGCACAGACAGACAACGAGGAAATGGTCTGTGTTGGAGGGTGGGGCTCCCTGCCCTTGGCTAAAGACCAGCACCTCCCTTTTCCCTTTGTCACTCGTGAAGCTTTTCTTTCAGCAGCGAGCCCTAGAGCTCAGTTGCTGGAGCGCTGCGTTTGTCACTGACGCTCGAGGAGCTGCACCATCACTGGGCTCTTCTGCCAGCAAGTCCAACGAAAGGACTGATTTCCTCATGTAGCCTGCTCCGGGACCGTCAAAGGATCTTGTCCCATTCTTCTTCATGGAAGGCCATCTTGTAGCCTGCAACAACATCCATGGTGTGATGGCAGCCCTCAACATCGTTCACAGTCCACATGAGTGGAGACTGTTCGTTGATTCATCGAAGACGAGTCTTAAAGATGTTTTACTGCATAATGGCAATGTTTTGCCATCAATTCCACTTGGTCATGCAGTCCATATGAAGGAAACCTATGACAACATGAAACAACAACATGAAACCTCTCTGAGGCTCTTCTCTGCTCCACAGGGACTTCTGTCTTCTCACTCAATTAGCAGTGGGAAAGGGAAAACCCCAAGGAGGCTCCTCCTCGCGCTCACAGGCGTGACCCTGTATTCTCTCTCACTCCTCAAGGGGAGACCTTGAGAAGGAGACTCCCTGCAGCAAAGCCATTTCCCCCACCCTGCAGCCTCTTTACCTGCCCCTGCTCATAGACTCTCTGTGAGGTCACCGCTTCCCAACCTCCTTTGACCAATCAGCCCAGCTCCTGTAAAAGGCTAGTGTGATGTCACCGCCCTGGACAGCCCCTTTGCATCTTTGAGCTGCTCCTGCTGTGTCACACCCACACCCCACTCACTCAGTGTTACTTCTGGACACGAAGCAGGCGACACATGAAAACATCAGAGGCTGCTCACTGGCCCATACTTAGTTTTGCAGAGATTTGTAGACATTAAGGCAAGAAGAGACCTTTGGATCATAGAATCATAGGACTGGAAGGACCCCAAGAGGTCATCAAGTCCAGTCGCCTGCACTCAAGGCAAGACTAAGTATTATATAGATCATCTCTGACAGGGCTTTGTCTAACCTGCTCTTAAAAATCTCCAAGGATGGAGATTCAACAACCTCCTAGGCAATTTATTCCACTGCTTAACCACCCTGACTCTTAGCAAGTTTTTCCTAATGTCTAACCTAAACCTCCCTTGCTGTAATTTAAGCCTCTTGATTCTTGTCCTATCATGAGAGGTTAAGGAGAATAATTTTCTCCGCCTCCTTGTAACAACCTTTTAGGTACTTGAAAACTGTAATGTCCCCTCTCAGTCTTCTCTTCTCCAGACTTAACAAATCCAATTCTTTCAATCTTCCCTCATAGGTCATGTTTTCTAGACTTTCATCATTCTTGTTGCTCTTCTCTGGACTTTCTCCAATTTCTCTGCATCTTTCCAAAAATGTGATGCCCAGAACTGTACACAAGAATCCAGTGGAGGCCTAATCAGCACGGACCTAGGCTGGGAGACCTACAGAAGGAGACTCTCTGCAGCAAAGCCCGGGGTCTCTGAGATGGCCCCAGCCCTGCAGCCTGTCCTACCTGGCTGTTGTCATGGACGCTCTGTGAGGTCACCGCCTCCCAACCTCCTTTCACCAATCAGCTGAGGTGCTGCACAAGGCCCTTGTGATGTCACCGCCTCACCCACCCCTGCCCTGCAGGGCTAATGTCCTGCCCTGGCCAGCCCCTTTCATGTTTCAGCTGCTCTCCCTGTGACACCCCACGCACTCAGGGTTAGTGCTGGGGATCAAGCAGGCAGCACATGGAAACCTCAGAGGCTCTCAATGTGCCACACTCAGTTTTGCTGAGATTTGGAGACTAAGGCCACAAGAGACACTTAGATCATCTCATCTGACCCCTCTGCACAGCCCAGGCCTCCTGTATGGCACTCTAGCAAGTTTTGGACCAAAGCAGACTCCACAAAGGCACCTCATCAAGGGATAGATGGAGAAAGCACCACTTCCCTTGGTGGTCTGGAGAAATTGATGCTGTCGGGGCAGGAATTCACCCCAAGGCCACGCTTGGGAGTCTGTATCATAACACGCATGCACAACAGCACTGCACAAAGTTTGTACACGTCACCTTAACTCTGATGGTTCCTAATGTTTAAAGGCCCCCAGGGTGCAACTTGGAGCTGGGGTACCGCTGAGCCCTCTGTCTCCCCAGCCTGGGCTCCCTCTCACACAGCTGCTGGGAGAAGATGCAGCTCGCTCCCGGCCCTGCACTCACACAAACCTTTGCACAGGCAGGGACACACCCAGCTGCAGGGACTAGGAAGCTTCTCCCCAGCTCCCCAGCCTACGTCCCGGTGCTGCAGCGTCTTGCCCTGGCCAAAAGCCTGGCGGGATCAGTTTATTCCCCAGTCTGCTCCTCCCTCCAAGTGGAGAGGATCATGCACCAGTCTCTGGTCCTAAGCAGGTGCCCCAAGCACATCTAGCAAAACACAGAGTTTTAGGGAAATAGAACACACATTGATTAACTACTCAAAGATAGGCTTGAAGGGATTGTAAGCAATGGCGCACAGCTCAATGCAGGTTACCCAGAACTGACCCAAAGAACCCTCTGCTTTGGCCCCAGCGGCAGATCTGGCCCAGAGCTGAGGGCAGGTGCTTCCTGGGGCTGTGAGGCTGAAGCTCCAGACTCACTTTCCTGCTCAGCCCCAGCCCTTTCCCCAGGTCTCTCCCCTCACCGGCAGGCTCCGGCTCAGGGGCTGGCTCCAGCCACCGCAAAGTCGAACCCTCCCGCCCCGCAGAGCTGGGCACAAAGGGGCTATTGCAGATCTCTCCCCATACAGACCGAGCTGGGGGCAGCAGCAGCAGCCCAGGCACCCACCGACCCCCCAGCAGCTGATTTGTGCAGCAGCCCCCAGACTCCCAATGTCCTGCACCGGACACACCCGCCGGGCTCACAGCTCCTCCCCACCCTCCCATGGTGTGATGGGCTCATGCAGGAGTCTGACTCCTACCAGCTCAGTTCAACTCTCCGTGGGACCATCTGGTGCCCTGTTGGCTTGTGGCCAAGCCCTGGAATCTCTGCTTCTTTCTCTGGAGTTGTGCAAGAGCAAGTCTTTCCCCTCCTGCCGGTGAGTTGATCCCACTGGAGCCAGGCCTCGGTCTGGCGGCAACGCAATGGCACGCAATGGGCGGGCCTAGAACTTGACACCCTGTGTGACGTTATTGATATAAATGGGGACCATATAGAACATGGGTTGCAACCAAGGTCCTGTAGTGGCACCAAATCTTAGGTAAAGGGGTCATATAAGGTGTCTAAGACCAGGTTATGGGTTGCTGGTTATGATTATGCTGTCTGTGTGCATGTGTCATTTTTAGTTGAAGTTATGTATATTGGCTCTATACTGTCTGTATTTCAAGTTGGTGATGTGCTTCTGGGTGATATCCCAGACAAGTTGGTGTCAGCTCTGCTTAGCCTGTGATGGCCCATTAAGGACCATCAGCTACACAATTGACCCATGGAGAGAAGGCAGACACGCCTTATGACTCAGCGAAGTATGCAGGGACTGGCCCATGTGACTCCAGACTCCATTTTGCTGTAATTTTCCACAGTGGGGACAAAGAGATTCTTACACCTGGAAAAGCCTATATAAGGCTGATGCATCATCTCCATCTTGTCTTCAACCCTGCTTCTTACCTCTGGAGAGACTTTGCTACAAGCTGAAGCTCTGCACAAAGGACTGAGGACCCATCCAAGCGGGTGATGTACTCCAGAGACTTGATTTGAACCTGCAGTTTACTCCATCACTGCTGCAAGCCTGAACTAAAAACTTTGCCATTACTGTATGTAATTGATTCCATTTAACCAATTCTACCTCTCATCTCTATCTTTTTCCCTTTGTAAATAAACCTTTAGATTTTAGATTCTAAAGGATTGGCAACAACGTGATTTGTGGGTAAGATCTGACGTGTATATTGACCTGGGTCTGGGGCTTGGTCCTTTGGGATCAAGAGAACCTTTTCTTTTATTGGGGTGTTGGTTTTCATAACCATTCATCCCCAGGACAGAATGCACTGGTGGTGATACTGGGAAACTGGAGTGTCTAAGGAAATTGCTTGGGTGACTTGTGGTTAGCCAGTGGGGTGAGACCAAAGTCCTTTTTGTCCGGCTGGTTTGGTTTGCCTTAGAGGTGGAAAAACCCCAGCCTAGGGCTGTGACTGTCCTGTTTGAGTAATTGGTCCTGATTTGGCACTCTCAGTTGGGTCCCGCCAGAATCGCTCCGTCACAGTGGCGTAGTCGTGCTTGGATCCACAGAACCAGGTCAATTAAGCTTTGGGTCAGAACCCACGCTATCAAATTCAAATTTTGGGTTTGAGAGTTTGGTTGGTTAAAGATCAGTGACCATGAGACAGAAAGCATCAGGAAAAGCAAGGAAACTGCAAGCCTTGAGAGACAGCCTGCAGTTTGAATATGAGCAAAAACTGGCAGAAATTCGAATGGAAGAGAAGGAAGCCTTGGCCCAGCTGGAGAAAGAAGCTGCTAAGAGAAGAAAAAGCTCGTAAGGGGCATCTGGAGCTGCTGGCTGCTGAGGAGGAAACTCGACAGATGCAGCAGGAAACTGCCAGACTTCAGCTCCAAGTCAAAAAAGCAAGGGAAGAACGGCAGAAACTGTATCCTCTTGAAAATCCAGTTTATAACTGTGTTGATATGTGGTGTCACTCTGGGCAGTTTTCTGTGTTTAACCAGTTTTGCTATGGCTGGGGAGAGGGGAGTTCTAACCTGGAGAGAAATATCTGTTTGTCTGTGCAAGAAAGCAGTGTGTCTGTAAATGAAGTTTCTGAATGTCTGTCTGATGTCTCAGAAGGAAATCTGAAGTTAGATCAAGAGCAGAAAGATCTCATTGGTGAGGAAAATGTTTCTCAGAAGCAGATTAAAGTAGATGGTCAGGTTAAAGCCCTAACTGAGGAAGGAGAGGGTAGATTTGTGATGGGTAATGGATTGTTGGCTAGTACAGCTTGTAAAAGTGAACCTGAAATGAGTAACTGTGATTTGCTGGAAGTAGCTCAGTGTAGTGAAAAAAGCAGCAGCTTATCCATTGGGAGTGGCAATGTGCCTGGTAGGGAAAGTTTGGAGGAGCCTAGGCAGCCTTGTGAGCTGATGGCTTTGTCTAATCAGGAGTTTGGGAAGGGAGGGAGAGTGGAAGATGAGTGTCCCTATCCCTTACCTGTGTCCTGTGGGGAGAAATGTGACAGTGAAGGGAATGTGCCTATGTCTGTCAGGGGTATTGACTTGCCTATGGAGGAAGTTACCCCAATCTCCAAGCAGTTGTCTGTGAACAGCCCTGTGTGCTGGGACAAGGAAATGAGATCCCAAGCTGTGTGTCTGGTGAAAGAGAATGTGTCTCTGGCTCTTCGGTGTCTGTGGAGCAGACAGAAGGGGCCTTTCAGCCTGTGATGGTTGAGGTGATTCAGTTGTCTCAGGTTGGTTGTAAATACAGCTAAAGCCCAGGAAGGGAATGGTCCTGAGTTTGTGTCTGCTGGGGAGAATGGCACTGTGACTAGGTTGCATCCAGTTAGTGTCATAGCAAAATCCCAGAGACCAGACAATTCTGGTGCGTGTAGTTTGCCAGTTGCTAATGTGTGGTTGGAAAAGGGTGTTGCAACTCTGTCTGATCAGGGTGATACCCCAGCCAGGGCACAAGGAGAGCATGAAGGTGATTTAATTGTGTTACCTACTGACAGTTTGACAACTTGTAGCAAGAAGGAAAAGATTCCTAAACTTGTTCCAGGCCAGGGAAAGGAGATTGTTTCTAACCTGTTATCTAGGAAGTCTATAAGTTTGCCTGAAAGGGATTGTGTAGAAATCTGCCTGATGGGCCTAAGGTGATTATGAATGTAAGTAAGAACCAGAAAGAATCTGTGATTGCTCAGGAAAATGTTCCTTTAGAGCAAGCCCTAGGTGAAGCAGGGAAGGGCAGAATTTCTGTGAAGGGTGAATTGCTGCTTAGAAAAGCTCCTGGGAAAGGAATCCTCATGGTAGCCTGTGCAAGCAGTTTACTGCAACTGAAGGGTGTAAAGTGATTTAATCAAGGAAGTTTCAGTTCCTAACAGCCAGAAATTTTCTGTTGTGAATGGATCCACTGACTTTCCTTTTGAGAGATCCAGTGTGGGCAGCTTTGGAAAGGTCTCAGATGGAGTAGGAGCTGTTAACAAAGTTGAACAGCCCTATAACCACGAGGCTGTGTGTGGCCAGCCTGTTGGGAAGACAATGGTGTTGGAACAGGACTGTCTCCATGCTGATTCTGTGAGTAAGCAGTCTGTGCTTCAGGGTCTGAGGACAGATTCAGCTACTGGTGTTTCCGAGCAGAACAGTTTTATGGCTGAATGCTTAAGGATGCAGGGAGAGCAAGCCAGCTCTCACCCTCAGACCGTTTGGATTTGTGTGGTATCTCTGTAAGACAAAGTCCAGCCTTGGAATCCATAGCAGCTAAGGAGTTAAAAGCTAGTGTCTGTGTTAATGCAAATTACTTGGCTGGCAGGAGAAGAAAGACTTGCTAATAGCTGTTAGCACAGAGAGCCCACCCCATCAGCCAGTGAATTCTGTTAAGCAAGAGAAATCAGGGTCTCATCCTGCAGGACAAGAAGGAAAGAAGACTGAATTTTGCAAAGGAAGCCACAGGTTAACCTAAAATGCCCAAACTCAATGGTATTGAGCCAAGGGTGTGGCATGACAAACATGATTGTAAATGGACACTTGCAATGAATTTGTTGTTATTGCTAATGCTAATTTTGTAACTAATGTGTTGCTATTGCCAAGAACTGTAACAATGTACAATGTGCCTAATCTTTTGGAAAATCCATTGAACATGTTGAAAGGAATACATGGAAACACACTTTATGTTAAAGGGCCTTGCTATACTGATGTTTCACAGTTAATGCCTGTAAACAGTATTGAAACTTTTCACAGGGGAAAATACATTCCAGACCTGATGTGCTGTATGAAAGGGAAACTGAGGCACGCTACCATATTGCTTTCATGGCTAAATGCCAAGATTCCTGTACTATGAACAACCTCAATATCTACATTGGTTTAATGTTAATTGGGTTCCAAACATTGGCCAAAGCTGGTATGGATAAAGTAGCTGTTTTCTTTAGCTCTTGGCAAAATCACATGAAACATACAGGAACCATGCTGCAAAAGCTAACCAAGTTATACCTTGAGTTTGTAAAGAAATTCAATCATGTTATTGAACATGACTTTGATAAACCATTTCTGTTATACGCTGGTACGGCCTCTAGCCCAACACTAGCTGTAGTGAGACAGACCCAAGGAAAGGGGGCTCTTGGGATGCAGTCAGCGATGTTTGTGACATCCCTTTCTGTATCAATTTTGCGTTGGGGGTGTGACGTTATTGATATAAATTGGGACCATATAGAACATGGGTTGCAACCAAGGTCCTGTAGTGGCACCAAATCTTAGGTAAAGGGGTCATATAAGGTGTCTAAGACCAGGTTATGGGTTGCTGGTTATGATTATGCTGTCTGTGTGCATGTATCATTTTTAGTTGAAGTTATGTATATTGGCTCTATACTGTCTGTATTTCAAGTTGGTGATGTGCTTCTGGGTGATATCCCAGACAAGTTGGTGTTAGCTCTGCTTAGCCTGTGATGGCCCATTAAGGACCATCAGCTACACAATTGACCCATGGAGAGAAGGCAGGCACGCCTATGACTCAGCAAAGTATGCAGGGACTGGCCCCTGTGACTCAGACTCCATTTTGCTGTAATTTTCCACAGTGGGGACAAAGAGGTTCTTACACCTGGAAAAGCCTATATAAGGCTGATGCATCATCTCCATCTTGTCTTCAACCCTGCTTCTAACCTCTGGAGAGACTTTGCTACAAGCTGAAGCTCTGCACAAAGGACTGAGGACCCATCCCAGCGGGGGATGTACTCCAGAGACTTGATTTGAACCTGCAGTTTACTCCATCACTGCTGCAAGCCTGAACTAAGAACTTTGCCATTACTGTATGTAATTGATTCCATTTAACCAATTCTACCTCTCATCTCTATCTTTTCCCCTTTGTAAATAAACCTTTAGATTTTAGATTCTAAAGGATTGGCAACAACGTGATTTGTGGGTAAGATCTGATGTGTATATTGACCTGGGTCTGGGGCTTGGTCCTTTGGGATCGAGGAACCTTTTTCTTTTATTGGGGTGTTGGTTTTCATAACCATTTATCCCCAGGACAGAGTGCACTGGTGGTGATACTGGGAGACTGGAGTGTCTAAGGAAATTGCTCGGGTGACTTGTGGTTAGCCAGTGGGGTGAGACCGATGTCCTTTTTGTCCGGCTGGTTTGGTTTGCCTTAGAGGTGGAAAAACCCCAGCCTAGGGCTGTGACTGCCCTGTTTGAGCAATTGGTCCTGATTTGGCACTCTCAGTTGGGTCCCGCCAGAATCGCTCCGTCACACCCTGGCTAGAGATGCTGCCGTCCTGTGGGGTGACCTGAGGGCTGCAATTCTTGCAGCTTCACCTGATGCCCACGGGTTTGGCCCTTGCACTTGCTGCGCGCTTTGGCTCTTGCCCACACGGCGTGCGAAAGGAGGGCCAGGCCCAGGCTTGATAGCCAGGGACAGGCAGGAGGGAGGAAGAGCCCCAGGCTGGAGCCCAGCACAACTTCCTCCTCTGGGCCCCTCGAGCAGAGGCAGCTGGTGCTGACAGCGCCAAGGGAAGCTTAAAAGCCACAGAGCAACCGAGGTGGGGCAAGAGGAGGGAGGACCATGCCCGCGTGTGGACTGCAGACAGCCCCAAAGACACCACAGCCAGCCTGCTCCTGGCACACCAGACACCCACTGAAAGGCACCCGCAGACCAGCATGGGGGCAGCTGCTGATGCTCTGTGGCCAACAGCAGAAGGCGGTAGGAAAGCAGGGCCTGCCCGCTGCGGGAGCCTCTTACCGTTCCCGCTCCAAGGTTGCTCATTTTGGCAGTGGGGCAGGAGATTTTACCCCAAGGGCTTTTCCCCAGCTGGCGGGAAGCAGAGAAACACACAGGCTCCAAGGTGGCATTTGCAAGCCCCTCAAGCGGCGGGACAGGCGCACACTTGGGAGAGGAAACTGCTCTGCACGCCAGCCTGGGCGTGTGCCCATTTCTCTGGCACATCAGGAATGGCAAGGCTGGTCTGGAAGCCACTAAGGCTCACGCTCTAGCCTTTGGGACGCCCTACGCCCCAGGTCCATCCCGGGGCTCTAGCTGAAACCAGAGCATGGGCCTGAGAGGCCAGAAGAGGCTCCAGTCCTGAAGAAAGCAGGAATTTCTGCACAAAGGAAAACTAAGCCAGCACAACCATGGAGGACTTGACCCCTCAACTGCCAAGTCCTTTGGAATCAGGAGAGGAGCAGGCCCAGGAAGCCCCGTCTCCAGCTGACCACAAGCACTGTGGGGCCAGGTGCTGGGAAAGCCAAGGGAGCAGAGACAGCAGAGGAGAGAGGGAGAAGCAAAGGGTCCAAGTGTAAAGGGGCATGGTCCTATATTGTGGCTCATTTTCTGGCTTATACACACCCCAGTGGAATGAGCCAGCTAGGATGTGAGTCCTCACTCCCCTCCCTTTACCCAGAGGCCTCCTGACCTCAAGGACTCTCCTTCTACTCTGTGTGTGGCAAAGTCCTCGTAACCCTGGTAAGGCTGGGCCCAGGGTGTCTGGGGTTCAACCTCCAATCTTGTTGTGGTCACTTACAGCAGGGGCTAGGGTGTCCCCACTCTGGGGTTCTCTCTCTGCTCTGGCCGCTCCCCTGACCAGTGGAGCTGCTGCATCTGCACCTGGATCCAACCCTCTAACCAGGATCCTAGATAATTTCAGCTACTACTGGCTGCGATGGGAATTGAGACAGCACAGCTAAAGGCTCCAAAGCACACGGGTTCACATTAAAACATGAACCAAGATTACTAACTACAGAAACCAGAAGTGAAGTGATATCAAACAGATCCAAGCAGATTACCTAGTAAATAAACAAAATTGCAAACAAAGCCTAAAAGACTAGGAAGATTGGGTCTGATTTGCAAGTGCTCACCCTGACTGATGACCCACACAGGCTTGCAGATGCTGAAGGCACAAGCTGCACTCGCTTTCCAGCTTGGGCTCCCCACCCCCGCGCCAAGTCATTTTCTTTCGGAGCTTCTCTCAGGTGTTCAGCAATGGGAGAGTATCCAACAACCGATGATGTCACTCCCTGCCTTAGAGAGCTGTTCCATGTGGCCGATACTCGTTCTTCCAAACTTGGTTCCCAGCCCAGTTTGTGGAGAAACACAGGTACCCAAAATGGAGCTCAGTGTCATGTGGTCGGTCACATGCCCTTGCCCACCTTGCCGAGCCCATTGCTCAGAGGCTGCCTGGAGCATTCTCCAGCAGGCTCACCAGGTCGAGATAAGATTCTCCTAAGGCCTATTGTTTCCCCTGCTGGCCCTTCCCAACCAGCTGTCTACACTGGAAGCATCTTTCCTAGTGGCTGTCACCAGGTGTAACCACATTTGAAATTAAGATACAGAGTCAATATTCATAACTTCAGC